>NC_091285.1:76335087-76641410 GCF_032444005.1 Ranitomeya imitator
ACCTGACTGACAAGCGGTGGATACCGCATCCAGGACTCTCATCTACTTCTTATCTCTAGCAAGTCACCATTCTCCTTGCTCACTGAAGGGAACAGAGCTATTTGTACACTGACCACTGGTTTTACTATATCTTTTTTTAGACAAGCCAGCCCTGTGAATGATGCCATACTATTATACCGTATATAACCTATTAGACTGGTAGGTGTTCTCCTCCTGCGATTCTAGCTTGCCACCACATTACTGTGCTGCTCTCTGAAGTGAACTTATATTCCTCTTTCTCTTAGAAAGTACAGTTTTCACAGGAATAAGGATATCCCATGATGGTCTCCTATATCATATAGGTGGGTCCTTTGCATCACAAATCTTTATTCATTTTCACACCCTCTATTTCTCGTCCATCATACCCTGATGGGTTGAAAAGGTATATTGTTGCATTCTCTCCATGTTTGGACAAAGATAGAGCTTCGATGAAGGTTGTGTCTCACTGAATTACCTTAATTACCAAGTATATTGACCTTGAATTTGCTACCAGTATATTGTATATACCTCAGTCCTTTTTTTTCTTATGTTCATTATTAATTTTATTTGTAGTACTCTGATGAAGGTCGCGATAGATCGAAACATTTGTGACCACTGTATGTACTTTTGGATTAAATTTCCTTCACTTCTACCACAATTGTGTAGCAAGTTATATTTACTAAGAAAAGAACACTGTCCCTACTGTAAGAAATGTGCTGCCCAGTGTCAGAAAGCTTGGTCTCAGTCGCAGGTCATGGGTCCTGCTTCTTTCCGGCAGCCTTCCTTCCTAAGAATCAGCCCTTCCAGGACCTTCGGTGACGTCGCGGTGACGTCGCAGCTTGTGATTGGTCGCGCGAGCGGTCACATTGGCGGCCGCGCGGCCAATCACAAGCCGCGACGTCACCGCGACGTCACCGCAAGGTCCTGGAAGGCTGATTCTAAGGAAGGAAGGTTCCCGGTTAGTACCAGGGCGCGTCAGAGGGTAAGTATAGCGATATTTTTTATTTTAATTCTTTATTTTACACTAAAATATGGATCGCAGGGCCTGAAGGAGAGTTTCCGCTCCTTCAGACCCTGGGAACCATGGAAACCCAATGCACTGCATTGGGTTTCGAGTTTCGGCCGACCCCGACCCCGACTTTTTTATAGGATCGGCCGATTTCACTCGACCCGACTTTTGAAAAAGTCGGGTTTCGTGAAACCCGATCCTATAAAAGTAAAGTTCGCTCAACCCTATTCATTATTACTCTTGTCAGATTCTGTTATTTCTGTGACCGTAAGGTTTTTCTGTCATTAAACGAGGGGTACCAATAATTTTGACCAAGTGTGTATGTTATCACGATAGTGTTGCAAGACATGCTAATGTACAGTTAGGTCCATATATATTTGGACAGAGGCAACATTTTTCAAATTTTGGTTATAGACATTACCACAATGAATTTGAAACAAAATAATTCAGATGCAGTTGAAGTTCAGACTTTCAGCTTTCATTTGAGGGTATCCACATTAAAATTAGATGAAGGGTTTAGGAGTTTCAGCTCCTTAACATGTGCAACCCTGTTTTTAAAGGGACTAAAAGTAATTGGACAGATTAAATAATTTTAAATAAAATGTTCATTTTTAGTACTTGGTTGAAAAGCCTTTGTTGGCAATGACTGCCTGAAGTCTTGAACTCATGGACATCACCAGTCGCTGTGTTTCCTCCTTTTTGATGCTCTGCCAGGCCTTCACTGCGGTGGTTTTCAGTTGCTGTTTGTTTGTGGGCCTTTCTGTCTGAAGTTTAGTCTTTAACAAGTGAAATGCGTGCTCAATTGGGTTGAGATCAGGTGACTGACTTGGCCATTCTAGAATATTCCACTTCTTTGCTTTAATAAACTCCTGGTTGCTTTGGCTTTATGTTTTGGGTCATTGTCCATCTGTAGTATGAAACAACAACCAATCAGTTTTGCTGCATTTGGCTGGATCTGAGCACACAGTATGTCTCTGAATACCTCAGAATTCATTCAGCTGCTTCTGTCCTGTGTCACATCATCAATAAACACTAGTGACCCAGTGCCACTGGCAGCCATGCATGCCCAAGCCATCACACTGCCTCCACATTGTTTTACAGATGATGTGGTATGCTTTGGATCATGAGCTGTACCACGCCTTCGCCATACTTTTCTCTTTCCATCATTCTGGTAGAGGTTGATCTTGGTTTCATCTGTACAAAGAATGTTGTTCCAGAACTGTGCTGGCTTATTTAGATGTTTTTTAGCATAGTCCAGTCTAGCCTTTTTATTCTTGATGCTTATGAGTGGCTTGCACCATGCAGTGAACCCTCTGTATTTACTTTCATGCAGTCTTCTCTTTATGGTAGATTTGGATATTGATATGCCGACCTCCTGGAGAGTGTTGTTCTCTTGGTTGGCTGTTGTGAAGGGGTTTCTCTTCACCATGGAGATTATTCTGTGATCATCCACCACTGTTGTCTTCCGTGGGCGCCCAGGTCTTTCTGCATTGATGAGTTCACGAGTGCTTTCTTTCTTTCTCAGGATGTACTAAACTGTAGATTTTGCCACTCCTAATATTGTAGCAATTTCTCGGAAGGGTTTTTTCTGTTTTCGCAGCTTAAGGATGGCTTGTTTCACCTGCATGGAGAGCTCCTTCGACCGCATGTTTACTTCACAGCAAAACCTTCCAAATGCAAGCACCACACCTCAAATCAACTCCAGGCCTTTTATCTGCTTAATTGAGAATGACATAATGAAGGGATTGCCCACACCTGTCCATGAAATAGCCTTGGAGTCAATTGTCCAATTACTTTTGGTCTCTTTAAAAATAGGGTGGCACAGGTTAAGGAGCTGAAACTCCTAAACCCTTCATCCAATTTTAATGTGGATACCCTCAAATGAAAGCTGAAAGTCTGAACTTCAATTGCATCTGAATTGTTTTGTTTAAAATTCATTGTGGTAATGTCTATAACCAAAACTAGAAAAATGTTGTCTCTGTCCAAATATATATGGACCTAACTGTATATTGCCAAATATGCTACCTTTAATTCACTGTTTATATTTTGTTTGATGGGCCTATGTTAATGCTTTCTCCTTTACCATTTTGTGTACTGGATATATCTGCGGGTTGTAAATTGTGCTGTGATTTTCTAATCTAGCCTCCTGATACCCCTGTTGCAATACAAGCCAGAAGAGGATCATGCTAAGTTGCTAAAAATCTGTCTTCGCATGTTTCTGGAGGCTATTAAGCAGGGTTCCTGAAAAAAAATGTATTTGTGGTCCAATATATAGAGAGATTTTTCCTCAATAGATGGTGGGGCATAGTTTTACTGGTGGTATAGTGAGCTGCATGGTAGGCTAAGGAAGTGGGACACCACGGTTGAGCACAAACAGATGCAGAATTGGTTTAAGGTTCTACTTGAAGATGCAAAGCAAAGCAGAGAAAGAAAGGTTCCGATATCTCACTATCGATTCAAAATATATGGACAATTATGTTGATGGTTAGTAGAGAAAGCATGTTGGAAAGTGATCTGACATTATTCTGCAAAATACTTGAAATTCATGCAGTGGTACAGTGCAAAACCTGAGAGACTAATCTGAATAAGGAAGGAGCCTTCCTGAGATTGTCATTATACAGTAAACTTCACAATGTGCCAGGGTGTGAACACCTTGTAATTGAAGTGACATGGTAGGCTTAAATCTTCTGCCACCAGCATCAGAACTAACTATATGGTTAGAGTTTATATATTGCAGCTGATAAATGTACCTCAGACTGCCAAGCATTATTGCTTGAGCTGTGCCTACACAATATCTGTAACTATTACATTTACAAATTTCTTACAAAAGTAATCAAAAAGATTTCCAATCTCCAACTTGGTCCACTTTACTTCTGTTGCATCCATTGACTAGCATCTCCTGGGCACCCGAATTCCATTCTTGTCTCAGTAAACACAGCGAAATACTTCTGGGACATAGTGTGGCGGCACATGAGCAGTAATGCTTTTCGGCTTTGCCCGAAGTTGGGCAAAGCATACTGCGCGTGCGCAAGGCAAGATTGCATTGTGCACGCGTAAATTACGGAGGAAACCTGGTCAAATTCAAGAAAATGTGGACAGCGGGAAAGGAAGGGGTAAATAAAAGAAGAGGAAACACTGCCCATCGGACCAGACACAGGGCATTTACATAGCCCGCCAAATTCAGGTGACAGAGTCCCTTTAATATTGTGGTGTAATGCACATGATAGCTTGGCGCAAAGCATAATGACTATATCTCATGCACTGTTATGACTGAGGTGCCCAAGAGATGATAGCTTGTGAATGCCGGACACATAAGTTAAGTCCGCTTGAAACAAAGCACTGGATCATACCATAAAGTCCTTAATGTCAGCAACATGACTGCTAATAGCCTTTCTCTTTCCTACAAAAATGATAACAATAAATACAACAAAGTCATAGTTCTTTCTAGTCCAGTTAGAATGTATCCTTCATAAAATGGATACATCATATGGTTTCCTATTGTGTGTTATTAGTTAAATCTGCTTTCCCACCTCTACTGTCCGATGGAGAAAAAGATAAAGTTGGAATTTCAAAGTGGAACATTTGAAGATAAAACAAATCAATATACTATACAGACATTTCTATATTTCCTCATAATTATAGTAATCCTGTCCGAAATCCATCACACACATTTATGTTGATAACCTAATCTTAGAACCAGAGACCATTATTGATTTTCATCATTATTGGTGCAGAAGGATTTGTTTCCTTTTGTAAAAATCTTACATTACCAATATAAAAGCTAATGGGCTTTCTACAAGTATTAAGTTTATTTGATTTTGGTATAAATTATGTTGCTTTATTCCACATATAAATTATCAGCATAGACAGATGAATGTAATAATAATGAATCCTGGGATTGGATATCTACAGGAACACAAATTTTATTACGGAATTATTTTACTGTCACTCCGCTGCAATGCAGGTAAATGCAAGCTTCACTAGATGGCAATAGAGTGGAGGGAGGACTGCACACAGCAAGGCCAAACCTGCAATGCAGCTGCGAGGCCACCACTAGGTGGCAGCAGAAAAGTCAAGCAAGCCGGATCGATATAAGACTGTAGTGCAGTACAAAAGGAATAAGCAAACACAGAGTAAAAAAGAACAAAATAGGTCAGTACCGGTTATCATACCACTGCTGCCACCTCCCCTGCCCTATCATACTTACACGTCTTCGGCATCTTGGCGCGCCTAGAGGTTGACGCCTCTGCAGTCGGTGTCGGAGCTGTGCTTTCTCAGAAGTCTCCTACTGGTTGTCTTGTGCCCTGTGGTTTCTTCTCCAAGAGTTTCTCTTCTTCTGAATGAAATTATTCCATTGGCGACAGAGAACTTTTGGCCATTAAATTGGCTTTAGAGGAATGGAGATATCTGTTGGAAGGAGCCTTACATCCCTTTGTCATCTTTACAGATCATAAGAATTTGGCATACATCCATTCAGCGCACCGACTGAATCCACGACAAGCCAGGTGGGCCTTGTTCTTTGCCTAATTTGACTTTGAACTTCGCTTCCTGCCTGGAGAAAAGAACTTCAAAGCTGACGCTCTATCCAGGTCCTTCTTGTCGGTGGACTCTGAGGAGGAATTCTCGTACATCATTGATCCCGCTGGAATCATCACACTTGCGTCAGTCTCTATGACCTCTTTACCTCCGGGTAAGACTTTCATTTCTGAGAGGAATAGAAGACGTGTGTTACTCTGGGGACATGCCTCCAAGCTAGCGGGACATGTCGGTTTCAAGAAAACTCTTGATCTAATATCTCGCTACTACTGGTGGCAGACTCTTTTGAGGGATGTCTGAGCTTTTGTCATCTCTTGTCCTTCCTGTGCCAAGAACAAAGTACCCAGGCAGCTTCCTTCCGGACTTCTTCTTCCTCTTCTAGTGCCTACTACTCCGTGGTAACATATTGCAATGGATTTCTTAACGGATCTGCCTCGTTCCTGTGGTTGTACCATAATCCTTGTAGTTGTGGACCGTTTTTCTAAAATGGCACATTTCATTGCTCTTCCTGGTCTGCCTTTGGCTCCTAAATTGGCGAAGATTTTTGTTCAACATATTTTTCGCATTCATGGTCTTCCACAGCACGTTGTTTCTGACTGTGGAGTTCAGTTCACTGCTCGATTCTGGAGATCTCTCTGCAAGTCATTGAACATTTCGCTTGATTTTTCTTTGGCCTATCATCCACAGTCCAGCGGCCAAGTAGAGCGTACCAATCAGATCCTGGTTTCTTATCTCCGGCATTTCTCCAACCCTCATCAGAATGATTGGTCTGTCTTACTACCATGGGTCGAGTTTTCTCATAATACCAAACCAGCAAAGCCTCTACCAAATCTCCATTTTTTGTCGTCTACGGACAGCATCCTGGTCTTCCTCTACTGTTCCTCCTGTCTCTTCAGTGCCAGCAGCAGATCTTCTGTCTAGAGAATTCTCTAGGGTCTGGCAGGAGACTAAGTGTGCTCTCGAAACGAGCTCAGCAAAGGATGATGAGGCATGCAGATAAAAGGCATCTCGATTCCCCTGTATTCCATCCTGGGGATAAGGTCTTGCTTTCTTCTAGATTTATTCGCCTTAAAATCCCTTCACATAAACTGGGTCCCCGTTATATTGGTCCTTTCGAGGTTTTGGCATGTATTAACAACGTTTCTTACAAACTTAAGTTACCTGCCTCTCTTCGTATCCCTAATTCATTTCATGTATCTCTCCTTAAGCCTGTAGTTTTTAATCTGTTTCATTCCTCGACTCTTTATTCACCTTCGCCAGTTTCCGCAGACAATGTTTTTGAGGTTAAGGACATTTTGGCCATGAAAAAAATTAGAGGTAGAACTTTGCTTTTAGTCGACTGGAAGGGTTTCGGTTCTGAGGAGAGATCCTGAAAGCCTCGAGAGAATATTCAGGCTCCTCGATTTTTAGCTAAGTTTCTTTCTGGCCTATAGAGGAAAGAGGGGTGTAAAGACGGGGGTACTATCATACCGCTGCTGCCACCTCCCCTGCCCTGTCATACTTACCCATCTTCAGCATCCCAGCGCGCCTCTCCTTCTGCAGCGTCCTTCCCTCCACGCTCGCTCCCGACCTCTGCTTCCCGTGCGCGCGCACATACGAGGTTCAGCGCTGCGCGTGCGCACTTCTGATCTTCTGTTGGCGCTCCTCTTCATCTCCTCTTTGGTCCTGGAGGACTAGTACCCGGAGGTCGGCGCTCCTTATTGTCCTCTCTATGGTTCTGAAGGACTGGTACCCGGAAGTGCTCCGCTGCTTAGGTGTTTAAACTGTTTCCTGCCATCCCTCTGTGCCTGGTTATCATTTGTTCCTTCATGTGCTCCTGGCCGCCCCTGGTCTTTGTGAGTTTGTCTCTCTCTGACTTAGGTTTAATCCTGTCTTTCCAGTACCTTGCCAGCCTCTGCGTACCCTCAGTGCCTCCGTCAGTCCCTGCACTGCTGCAGTTCACCCATCAGTCCCTGTGTCCCTGCAATTTCTCCATCAGTCCCTGTTCTGCTGCAGTACACCCGTCAGTCCCTGTGTCTCTGCTATACCTCCGTCAGTCCCTGTGTCACTGCTTTACCTCCATCAGTCCCTGTGTCTCTACTTTACCTCCGTCAGTCCCTGTCTCTCTGCATTGTTTTGGCACAGTCTGTGTTTCTGCAGTGTTCCCGTTATACCCGCCAGTTCTGTCTCTCTGCAGTACTCTCCTGTGGTCCTACTATCTCCGCCTCTTCTTTGTCTCCTTCCATCCTGGTCCTCCAGCTGCCGTGGCGATAGTCCCTCATGGGCCTGCCCCTAACTCTCCCTGAATAGGGGGAGGTCAATCTGGTAAGCTCGTCCGTGGGGGGTTCATCGTCGCGGTCTAGAGGGTCCACTTCCCGTTTTCCCTCTTTGAATCGTCATACCGGTCAGGAGCAGAAATGCCAAAGACAAGAGACAAAACAATATGTCAGGGTCCAAGCCAAGTCAAAACCAGGGAGTCAATAAATGAAAGGGGAACACTGAGTTGGGAGGGGAGAGGGGATAAGTTAGCAAGCAGCAGGACAAATCAGAGCAACCAGGGTCAGCTACACGCGTCATAGGCAAAAACTATAACTGACATAATCTGCAGAATGCAGCGAAAATAAATAGCTAACCTGAGACCAGACAGAGGCTGAGAAAGCTAATCCCTGGCATGACCAGACCAGAAAAAGGGGAAAACACGACTCAAAACCCGGTCTGGATCATGACATGTACTTTTCACAGTATCTATATATATAGTTGTCTAAGGGGCTCTTCCGTCTGTTTGTCTGTGTCTGTCTGTCTTTCTGTCTGTCTGTTTGTCTGCCTGTCATGAAAATCCCACGTCGCTGATTGGTCGCAGCCGGCAGGCCACGACCAATCAGCGACGGGCACAGTCCTGACGCGAATTCGCCCCTTCCTACTCTCTGTCAGTGCCCCTCCAGTCAGCGCTCACACAGGGTTAATGGCTGCATTACACTGCGTTATGCCACAGTGTAACACAAACTGTTAACGCTGCTGTTAACCCTGTGTGACCAACTTTTTACTATTGATGCTGCCTATGCAGCATCAATAGTAAAAAGATCTAATATAAAAAATAATAAACAAAATTAAAAATCATTATATTCTCACCTTCCGTTGCCTTTCCCGCTGCTCCTCGCGACGCTCCGGTCCATGCATTGTGGTCTTGCGAGATGATGACATAGCGGTTTCGCGAGTCTGCTGCGTCATCATCTCGCGAGACCGCAATGCATTCTTGGGACCGGAGCGTTGCGAGGAGCATCGGTAAACACCTCGCCTGGATCCGGGGGCCGACAGAAGGTGTGTATATAACTATTTTTTATTTTAATTCTTTTTTTTAACAGGGATATGGTGCCCACATTGTTATATACTATGTGGGCTGTGTTAGATACTGCACGGGCTGTGTTATATACTTGGTCTTTGTGCTATATACTACATGGCTGTAGTATATATTACATGGCTTGGCAATATACTACATCGCTGTGCTCTATACTACGTGGCCTGTGTTAGATACTGCATGGGCTGTGTTATATAGTACATCTCTGTGCTATATACTATTTGGCTGTGGTATATATTGCGTGGCTGGGCAATATACTGCATCGCTGTGCTGTATACTGCGTGGCCTGTTATATAATGCATGGGCTGTGTTATATACTATGTGGCTGTGTTATATACCACATGGCTGTGCAATATATTACGTGGCTGTGCAATATATTACATGGCTGGGCAATATACTGCGTGGGCTGTGTTATATACTGCATGGGCTGTAATATACTGCATGGGCTGTGTTATATACTATGCCTCTGTGCTATATACTATGTGGCTGTGCTATATACTACGTGGCTGTGCAATATATTATGTGGCTGGGCAATATGCTACGTGTCTGTGCAATATACTACAGGGGCTTTGCTATATACTACGTGGCTGTGCTATATCCTACGTGGCTGTGCAATATATTATGTGGATGTGCAATATATTACGTGGCTGTGGTATATATTACATGGCTGGGCAATATACTACATCGCTGTGCTCTATACTACGTGGCCTGTGTTATATACTGCATGGACTGTGTTATATACTACGTCTCTGTGCTATATACTACGTGGCTGTGCTATATACTACGTGGCTGTGCAATATATTATGTGGCTGTGCAATATATTACTTGGCTGGGCAATACACTACGTTTCTGTGCTATATACTACAGGGGCTGTGCTATATACTACGTGGCTGCGCAATATACTACTTGGGCTGTGCTATATACTACATGGGCTGTGTTATATACTACGTGGGCTGTGCTATATACTATGTGGGCTGTAAGCTACTTGGCTGTGCTATATTTCTCTGCTGTATCTGTGCATCATGAATCGTGGTATATGTTAAAGAGGGGGCCCTCTGAGACTCTTTCGCACGGAGCCCTCAAAAACCTGGAGCAGGCCCTGGCTTCACTGATTGGCCACGCCCGGCCGCGAACAATCAGCGACAGGCGCAGTCCGGCCGCGAATTGGCACGGAATTTGAACCACGCTTCGCTAATTGGTCGCACCCGTCCGGCCAAATCCTGTGTATAAATTGCATTATTCTGAAAACTTAATAAATAAACTACATACATATTCTAGAATACCCGATGCGTTAGAATCGGGCCACCATATAGACCAAGATATTCTGAGTAACTAACAGTTTTCAAGCAAATTTAATATTTTTTTATCCTAAATTTGCCTGCAGATCGAAAGATATATGGATCTAGAGACTTATGAATCCAGAAAGCTGTTCAGTTTTTGAGTAGTCAGTGGTGTTCTCAGGACTCAGAGCATGGAAGTCTGCACACATGGACAATATATATATATATTTTGCACAGAAGGTGAAAAATTATCCCTGTTTGGGGCGTAACAAGAGATTTGTTATCTGGTAACTTAATAAATAATAGCTTTTTCACAAGCTTTACAAAAGTTAGCCCTTAAAGGGACACTGTCACCTGAATTTGGAGGGAACAATCTTCATCCATGGAGGTGGGTTTTTTGGGTTTTTGATTCACCCTTTCCTTACCCGCTGGCTGCATGCTGGCTGCAATATTGGATTGAATTTCATTCTCTGTCCTCCATAGTACACGCCTGCGCAAGGCAAGATTGCCTTGTACAGGCATGTACTACAGAGGACAGAAAATTAACTTCAATCCAATATTGCAGCCAGCATGCAGCCAGCGGGTAAGGAAAGGGTGAATCAAAAACCCCAAAACCCCGCCTCCATGGCTGAAGATTGTTCCCTCCAAATTCAGGTGACAGTGTCCCTTTAATTTAGGGAGCTTATTGAAAGCAATGACTTCTCAACTGTTAGTGAAAAATGTATCTGGAACGCCCGCCAGGGCCGTGGGGTAATCGGTACCGGGTCCGGAACTTAAGGAGCTGTGTCACGGCTGCGACCCGTTCCGTGGCCCTGAGCGCCCTTGTTAAAGGGATAGTCTTTAAAGGGATTTGTAAAATAATAAATCCTGTTCGTGATGCCAAAATGAGTCACCCGCCAGGGCCGTTAGTTACTCGGTACCGGGTCCGGTACTTAAAGGGATGTGTCATGGCGGCAGCAACCCGGTCTGTGGACCTGGGTGCCAATGTTAAAGGGAAAGTCTTTTTAAAGTTGTTTTTGAAATAAAGAAAATTTGTGATGCCACCTGTGGTATTCGGTCAGGGATGACCAATGCTGCCTAAAGGGGTCCTCTGGGGTGATGTTATGGCAGCCAGATGGTATAACTTCCCACAGGTGAAGTAGGTCCCCAGGGCTCTCGGTGAATAGATGGAAGATGGTGAGTGGTGCAGTAAAGAATAAAGAACGCAGTTGTGCAGTCTTTTAACCTGGTTTACTGATGGTAGCAGGCAGCCACAGTCCAGGGCACCAGGTCACAGGTACAGGCATGGTCTGGTGTTGTGAATTCTGTGGCAGAGCTCCCTCCTGTGGTCACAAGTGGTACTTCGGCTGGTTCTCTCTGTGAGCTTCCGTTGGTGGAGGAAAGTGGTACTGCGGCTTCTGAGTTTCCTTCCTCAGGTGATGTGGTGAAGTCGTTAGGTGCTGCTCTATTTAACTCCACCTAGTGCTTTGATCCTGGCCTCCAGTCAATGTTCTAGTATTGGACCGGTTTCCTCCTGGATCGGTCCTGTGGCCTGCTGCTCTGCATAGCTAAGTTACTCTTTGCTATTTGTTTGCTGTTTTTTTCTGTCCAGCTTGTCAATTTGTTTTTTACTGCTTGCTGGAAGCTCTGGGACGCAGAGGGTGTACCTCCGTGCCGTTAGTTCGGTACGGAGGGTCTTTTTGCCCCCTTTGCGTGGTTTTTGTAGGGTTTTGTGTTGACCGCAAAGTTACCTTTCCTATCCTCGCTCTGTTCAGAAAGTTGGGCCTCACTTTGCTAAATCTATTTCATCTCTACGTTTGTCTTTTCATCTTAACTCACAGTCATTATATGTGGGGGCTGCCTTTTCCTTTGGGGTATTTCTCTGAGGCAAGGTAGGCTTATTTTCTATCTTCAGGCTAGCTAGTTTCTCAGGCCGTGCCGAGTTGCATAGGGAGCGTTAGGCGCAATCCACGGCTGCCTTTTGTATGGTTGGAGAGGATTATGGATTGCGGTCAACAGAGTTCCCACGTCTCAGAGCTCGTTCTTGTTTTTTGGGTTATTGCCAGGTCACTGTATGTGCGCTGACCTCTATGTCCATTGTGGTACTGAATTACCTTTCATAACAGTCTGGCCAGCTTGGAAGTAGTCCCTTACTGCCTATGGCTTCTTAGCAAGGTCCTCTCAGCAATCTCTGTCCTTTAGTGAAGTGGGACACAAACCCGTATGACAGGTGGCTCGAGCCTTTTTACAGGGTCTCTACCATGACCCGGGCTCTATGTGTCACTGTGTCTCCTGGGCATTAGGGCAGACAGGTTACGTGTAGTCTAGCTGTCCTACCGGTTTCTGCTGTGCCTTCTAGAGCATGACACAACCTCGGTCTTCAGTTGCCAGAATCTGCACTGTATCAGGGATGTAGCACAGTCACAACTATTCTCCCTTGTTGTCACTCTCCTGTGCTTCGCTCTCCGGCACGTTAGCTAAATGCTGTTCGTCCTTCTGTATCTTGCTATCCAGGGGCTACAGCAGTTTAGGCTTCCTTCTGCCTCAGACTGCTCCTGTCTGCTGTCCGGCACCAACTGTCTAACTCTCACCAACTGCTTAGCAACTGCCTAGCAACTAACCCCTCCTCCCAATCAGAGAGAGCAGCTCTCCTGGAGTCGGGTGTAGAGCTCCCCCTTCAGGCCTGGAGTCAGAATGGTGTTGTATGTGCTAATTATCTGTTAAAAAGGATCTTCTATCGCTTCCAAGCATGACATGAGGAAAGCAATGCCACTATGACAACCAGGACCCTGGGGCTTCACATATCCCTTTTATGAAATATGTGGCAAGTTTTCTATTCTCAAACTCACTAAGAAATTACTTTGATGCTTTATCAAGCAGTTCAAAAATCATCTTTTATTTTCAGAATAGGAAAGGGTTTGCTGTTTTCAAAGTAAGGAAGCAATGGCTTGTCAACCAGCCACCCAAATACTATTCCTATCTTGAGAGTTCTTTAATTTTTGTGTAGCGTGAAGAATCTATGCTAGCCTGCTCCAGTAATGTATAGCTGAACAACACGCAAGACAAGTGCAGGAGATTTGTGAATGCATCTACTTCCAAAAGCTGCATAAATACAGGTCCTTCTCAAAAAATTAGCATACAGGGTTAAATTTCATTATTTACCATAATGTAATGATTACAATTAAACTTTCATATATTATAGATTCATTATCCACCAACTGAAATTTGTCAGGTCTTTTATTGTTTTAATACTGATGATTTTGGCATACAACTCCTGATAACCCAAAAAACCTGTCTCAATAAATTAGCATATTTCACCCATCCAATCAAATAAAGGTGTTTTTTAATATCAAACAAAAAAGCCAACAAATAATAATGTTCAGTTATGCACTCAATACTTGGTCGGGAATCCTTTGGCAGAAATGACTGCTTCAAATCGGCGTGGCATGGAGGCAATCAGCCTCTGACACTGCTGAGATGTTATGGAGGCCCAGGATGCTTCAATAGCGGCCTTAAGCTCATCCAGAGTGTTGGGTCTTGCGTCTCTCAACTTTCTCTTCACAATATCCCACAGATTCTCTATGGGGTTCAGGTCAGGAGAGTTGGCAGGCCAATTGAGCACAGTAAACCATTTACCAGTGGTTTTGGCACTGTGAGCAGGTGCCAGGTCGTGCTGAAAAATGAAATCTTCATCTCCATAAAGCATTTCAGCCGATGGAAGCATGAAGTGCTCCAAAATCTCCTGATAGCTAGCTGCATTGACCCTGCCCTTGATGAAACACAGTGGACCAACACCAGCAGCTGACATGGCACCCCACACCATCACAGACTGTGGGTACTTGACACTGGACTTCAGGCATTTTGGCATTTCCTTCTCCCCAGTCTTCCTCCAGACTCTGGCACCTTGATTTCCGAATGACATGCAAAATTTGCTTTAATCAGAAAAAAGTACTTGGGACCACTTAGCAACAGTCCAGTGCTGCGGCACCTGTAGCCCATTTCCTGCACACGCCTGTGCACGGTGGCTCTGGATGTTTCCACACCAGACTCAGTCCACTGCTTCCTCAGGTTCCCCAAGGTCTGGAATCGGTCCTTCTCCACAATCTTCCTCAGGGTCCGGTCTCCTCTTCTCGTTGTACAGCGTTTTCTGCCACATTGTTTCCTTCCAACAGACTTACCATTGAGGTGCCTTGATACAGCACTCTGGGAACAGCCTATTTGTTGAGAAATTTCTTTCTGGGTCTTACCCTCTTGCTTGAGGGTGTCAATGATGGCCTTCTTGACATCTGTCAGGTCGCTAGTCTTACCCATGATGGGGGTTTTGAGTAATGAACCAGGCAGGGAGTTTATAAAAGCCTCAGGTATCTTTTGCATGTGTTTAGAGTTAATTAGTTGATTCAGAAGATTAGGGTAATAGGTCGTTTAGAGAACCTTTTCTTGATATGCTAATTTATTGAGACAGGTTTTTTGGGTTATCAGGAGTTGTATGCCAAAATCATCAGTATTAAAACAATAAAAGACCTGACAAATTTCAGTTGGTGGATAATGAATCTATAATATATGAAAGTTTAATTGTAATCATTACATTATGGTAAACTAGATGGCAGCCCGATTCTAAAGAATCGGGAGTCTAGAATCCATATATACTTTATTTATTCAAATGTAAGAATAATACAATTAATAAATAATAGTAAGAAAGAACAAAAAATGGCTGCACTCACCAGCTCTTGACAATTCTTGTTATTTAAGGTACAGTTACACAGGATCCATGAACATGCTTATGAGGGGAGGGATGAAAGACATCAGACGACAACTTTGCGTGTTGTGGCAAATGCCACAACAACGGTTCTTTGCTTAACCCCTTCCCGACCTTTGACGCCACGTAGGCGTCATGAAAGTCGGTGCCATTCCGACCCATGACGCCTATGTGGCGTCATGGAAAGATCGCGTCCCTGCAGATCGGGTGAAAGGGTTAACTCCCATTTCACCTGATCTGCAGGGACAGGGGGAGTGGTAGTTTAGCCCAGGGGGGGTGGCTTCACCCCCTCGTGGCTACGATCGCTCTGATTGGCTGTTGAAAGTGAAACTGCCAATCAGAGCGATTTGTAATATTTCACCCATTATAACGGGTGAAATATTACAATCCAGCCATGGCCGATGCTGAAATATCATCGGCCATGGCTGGAAATACTAGTGTGCCCCACCCCACCCCTCCGATCGCCCCCCCAGCCCTCCGATCTGACCGGTACACTGCTCCGGCTCCCCTCCGTCCAGTGCTCCGCTCCCCCCCGTGCTCTTGTCCGCTCCCCCCGTGCTCCAATCACCCCCCCGTGCTCCAATCACCCCCCCTGCACTCCGATCCACCCCCCCCGGTGCTCCGTTCCACCCCCCCGTGCTCCATTCCAGCCCCCCCGTGCTCCGTTCCACGCCCCCCGTGCTCCGTTCCACCCCTCCCGCACTCCGATTCCCCCCCCGTGCTCCGATCCCCCCCCCCGTGGTCCCCCCCCACCCCATCATACTTACCGATCCAGCCGGGGTCCCGTCCGTCTTCTCCCTGGGCGCCGCCATCTTCCAAAATGGCGGGCGCATGCGCAGTGCGCCCGCCGAATCTGCCGGCCGGCAGATTCGTTCCAAAGTGCATTTTGATCACTGAGATATAATCTATCTCAGTGATCAAAATAAAAAAAATAATAAATGACCCTCCCCCCTTTGTCACCCCCATAGGTAGGGACAATAAAAAAATAAAGAATTTTTTTTTTTCCACTAATGTTAGAATAGGGTTAGGGTTAGGGTTAGGGGTAGGGTTAGGGCTAGGGTTAGGATTAGGGCTAGGGTTAGGGTTAGGGCTAGGGGTAGGGGTAGGGTTAGGGTTAGGGTTAGGGTTAGGGCTAGGGGTAGGGGTAGGGTTAGGGCTAGGGTTAGGGTTTCGGTATGTGCACACGTATTCTGGTCCTCTGCGGATTTTTCCGCTGCGGATTTGATAAATCCGCAGTGCTAAACCGCTGCGGATTTATGGCGGATTTACCGCGGTTTTTCTGCGCATTTCACTGCGGTTTTACAACTGCGATTTTCTATTTGAGCAGTTGTAAAACCGCTGCGGAATCCGCACAAAGAAGTGACATGCTGCGGAATGTAAACCGCTGCGTTTCCGTGCAGTTTTTCCGCAGCATGGGCACAGCGATTTTTGTTTTCCATAGGTTTGCATTGAACTGTAAACTCATGGGAAACTGCTGCGGATCCGCAGCGTTTTCCGCAGCGTGTGCACATACCTTTAGAATTAGGCTATGTGCACACGGTGCGGATTTGGCTGCGGATTCGCAGCAGTGTTCCATCAGGTTTACAGTACCATGTAAACATATGGAAACCAAATCCGCTGTGCCCATGGTGCAGAAAATACCACGCGGAAACGCTGCGTTGTATTTTCCGCAGCATGTCAATTCTTTGTGCGGATTCCGCAGCGTTTTACACCTGTTCCTCAATAGGAATCCGCAGGTGAAATCCGCACAAAAAACACTGGAAATCCGCGGAAAATCCGCAGGTAAAACGCAGTGCCTTTTACCCGCGGATTTTTCAAAAATGGTGCGACAATATCTCACACGAATCCGCAACGTGGGCACATAGCCTTAGGGTTAGGGTTGGAATTAGGGTTGTGGTTATGGTTAGGGGTGTGTTGGGGTTAGGGTTGTGGTTAGGGGTGTGTTGCGGTTAGGGTTGTGTTTAGGGTTATGGCTACAGTTGGGATTAGGGTTAGGGGTGTGTTGGGGTTAGTGTTGGAGGTAGAATTGAGGGGTTACCACTGTTTAGGCACATCAGGGGTCTCCAAACGCAACATGGCGCCACCATTGATTCCAGCCAATCTCGTATTCAAAAAGTCAAATGGTGCTCCCTCACTTCCGAGCCCTGAAGTATGCCCAAACAGTGGTTTACCCCCACATATGGGGTACCAGCATACTCAGGACAAACTGCGCAACAATTACTGGGGTCCAATTTCTCCTGTTACCCTTGTGAATCAAAAAAAATGCTTGCTAAAACATAATTTTTGAGGAAAGAAAAATGATTTTTTATTTTCACGGCTCTGCGTTGTAAACGTCTGTGAAGCACTTGGGGGTTCAAAGTGCTCACCACATATCTAGATAAGTTCCTTGGGGGGTCTAATTTCTAAAATGGGGTCACTTGTGGGGGTTTCTACTGTTTAGGCACACCAGGGGCTCTGCAAACGCAACGTGACACCCGCAGACCATTCCATCAAAGTCTGCATTTCAAAAGTCACTACTTCCCTTCTGAGCCCCGACGTGTGCCCAAACAGTGGTTTACCCCCACACATGGGGTATCAGCGTACTCAGGAGAAACTGGACAACAACTTTTGGGGTCCAATTTCTCCTGTAACCCTTGGGAAAATAAAAAATTCTGGGCTAAATAATTATTTTTGAGGAAAGAAAACGTATTTATTATTTTCACGGCTCTGCATTATAAACTTCTATGAAGCACTTGGGGGTCAAAGTGCTCACCACACATCTAGATAAGTTCCTTTCGGGGTCTAGTTTCCAAAATGGGGTCACTTGTGGGGGGTTTCTACTGTTTAGGCACATCAGGGGCTCTGCAAACGCAACGTGACGCCCGCAGAGCATTCCATCAAAGTCTGCATTTCAAAACGTCACTACTTCAATTCCAAGCCCCGGCATGTGCCCAAACAGTAGTTTACCCCCACATATGGGGTATCACCATACTCAGGAGAAACTGGACAACAAATATTGGGGTCAAATTTCTCCTGTTACCCTTGGGAAAATTAAAAAATTCTGGGCTAAATAATTATTTTTGAGGAAAGAAAACGTATTTATTATTTTCACGGCTCTGCATTATAAACTTCTATGAAGCACTTGGGGGTTCAAAGTGCTCACCACACATCTAGATAAGTTCCTTTGGGGGTCTAGTTTCCAAAATGGGGTCACTTGTGGGGGGTTTCTACTGTTAAGCCACATCAGGGTCTCTGCAAACGCAACGTGACGCCCACAGAGCATTCCATCAAAGTCTGCATTTCAAAACGTCACTACTTCACTTCCGAGCCCCGGCATGTGCCCAAACAGTGATTTACCCCCACATATGGGGTATCAGCGTACTCAGGAGAAACTGGACAACAACTTTTGGGGTCAAATTTCTCCTGTTACCCTTGGGAAAATAAAAAATTGCAGGCTAAAAGATCATTTTTGAGAAAATAATTTTTTTTTTTTTCATGGCTCTGCGTTATAAACTTCTGTGAAGCACTTGGGGGTTCAAAGTCCTCACCACACATCTAGATTAGTTCCTTTGGGGGTCTAGTTTCCAAAATGGTGTCATTTCTGGGGGATCTCCAATGTTTAGGCACACAGGGGCTCTCCAAACGTGACATGGTGTCCGCTAATGATTGGAGCTAATTTTCCATTTAAAAAGCCAAATGGCGTGCCATCCCTTCCGAGCCCTGCCGTGCGCCCAAACAGTGGTTTACCCCCACATATTGGGTATCTGCGTACTCAGGACAAACAGGACAACAATATTTGGGGTCCAATTTCTCCTATTATCCTTGGCAAAATAGGAAATTCCAGGCTAAAAAATCATTTTTGAGGAAAGAAAAATTATTTTTTATTTTCATGGCTCTGCGTTATAAACTTCTGTGAAGCACCTGGGGGTTTAAAGTGCTCAATATGCATCTAGATAAGTTCCTTGGGGGGTCTAGTTTCCAAAATGGGGTCACTTGTGGGGGAGCTCCAATGTTTAGGCACACAGGGGCTCTCCAAACGCGACATGGTGTCCGCTAACAATTGGAGCTAATTTTCCATTCAAAAAGTCAATTGGCGCGCCTTCCCTTCCGAGCCCTGCCGAGTGCCCAAACAGTGGTTTACCCCCACATATGAGGTATCGACGTACTCGGGAGAAATTGCCCAACAAATTTTATGATCCATTTTACCCTACTGCCCATGTGAAAATGAAAAAATTGAGGCGAAAAGAATTTTTTTGTGAAAAAAAAGTACTTTTTCATTTTTACAGATCAATTTCTGAAGCACCTGAGGGTTTAAAGTGCTCACTAGGCATCTAAATAAGTTCCTTGGGGGGTCTAGTTTCCAAAATGGGGTCACTTGTGGGGGAGCGCCAATGATTAGGCACACAGGAGCTCTCCAAACGCGACATGGTGTCCGCTAACGATGGAAATAATTTTTCATTCAAAAAGTCAAATGGCGCTCCTTCCCTTCCGAGCCCTGCCGTGCGCCCAAACAGTGGTTTACCCCCACATATGAGGTATCAGCGTACTCAGGACAAATTGGACAACAACTTTCGTGGTTCAGTTTCTCCTTTTACCATTGGGAAAATAAAAAAATTGTTGCTAAAAGATAATTTTTGTGACTAAAAAGTTAAATGTTCATTTTTTCCTTCCATGTTGCTTCTGCTGCTGTGAAGCACCTGAAGGGTTAATAAACTTCTTGAATGTGGTTTTGAGTACCTTGAGGGGTGCAGTTTTTAGAATGGTGTCACTTTTGGGTATTTTCAGCCATATAGACCCCTCAAACTGACTTCAAATGTGAGGTGGTCCCTAAAAAAAATGGTTTTGTAAATTTCGTTGTAAAAATGACAAATCGCTGGTCAAATTTTAACCCTTATAACTTCCTAACAAAAAAAAATTTTGTTTCCAAAATTGTGCTGATGTAAAGTAAACATGTGGGAAATGTTATTTATTAACTATTTTGTGTCACATATCTCTCTGGTTTAACAGAATAAAAATTCAAAATGTGAAAATTGCGAAATTTTCAAAATTTTCGCCAAATTTCCGTTTTTATCACAAATAAACGCAGAATTTATTGACCTAAATTTACCACTAACATGAAGCCCAATATGTCACGAAAAAACAATCTCAGAACTGCTAGGATCCGTTGAAGCGTTCCTGAGTTATTACCTCATAAAGGGACACTGGTCAGAATTGCAAAAAACGGCAAGGTCTTTAAGGTCAAAATAGGCTGGGTCATGAAGGGGTTAAGAACAATGTCAGGTAGTAGGAAAATACCCAGTTAATAATAGGCGATAGTTCTTTGCAGGAATGCAGATATTAATAAATAGGCAGTTTATATTGCAGAGAAATTGCTGGGCAATAATGGACAATGTCCTTATGTGGCAAATAATAGAGCAATATACCCAATGTGGCAAAGAAGAGGTTAATAAACGGCAGTCTCTCAGTATAACAGTCAGTGAATAATAGGCAGTATATGGAGAAAACACCAAACAAAAGTTCAAAATTGGTGTGAAAATGTCACTGAACCACTTCACAACTAAATATATATAGTTTTGGTAAATGGTATTATCATTTTTTTGACGAAATTCGGCAGGAGCTTGAAGAGCAACGTCACTGGGCCCGCCTCCACGCAGTAGAAACTTGCTGTGAGGTAAAAATTCAAAAATCACACCAAAATGGCGGGCGGAGTGTGTCACAGTACGGCACGTTTCTGATTGGTCGCTCGCAGCAGGCGGCAACCAATCAGACACTGGACACTGTTGACGTCACTTATCTCCGGACATTATCTCCGGACATTATCTCCGGATATTAGCTCCGGACAGGAAGTTGGCACAAATTGCAGGAAGTAGTATTCTAGGCAATTATATATTAGATAATGAAATTTAACACTATATGCTAATTTTTTGAGAAGGACCTGTATATATACAGAGAAATTGATGTTCCCTCAGCGATATTGAGGGGGAGCTGCTTATTGATTGGGTATAGTTCCCTGCAGTATAAGTCTTGGAATAATCCACTGCACTCTCTAAGGTTTTGGAATGCAAGTTATTTATTGTGACAGGATAGGCAATAATGAGACATAAGGACATGGGCGACAATTTCTCTATGTTTTCTTTTAGAGGATGAATTTTACCTCCAAGTCTGTGGCACAGTGATTGTATGCAAGGTGATACGGGCCTATGCTAATTGCTACGTATGCATCTGGGAGGTCAATATACTGTATCTACAGCTCTGGCAAAAAGTAAGAGACCACAGCAAAATTTTCAGTTTGTTTGATTGTTCTCATTATAGTTATATTTTTGAGTAAAATGTAAATTGTTATTTTATTCTATACACTTTTGACAACATGTGTTAGGTGTCGAATTCGTGCCTCAGGGGGAATCTCGAACCATCTCCGCTGCGGTCTTCCATTCTTCTCCAGCCGCAGTCGAGTCTGCTCAGTGGAGACGTTGATCCCAGCTTCTTGCTTAGGCCGTGATCACACATTCGAGAAATACATCTGAGTCTCGCATGGTCTCAGGAGCGGAGCATGCGGCCACATGTATTGCTATGTGGCCGACGCTCCGCTCCTCAGTGACAGCGGCAATGTCGGGTATTAACATGCGAGACTTGGACGTATTTCTTGCATGTGTGATCCCGGCCTTAGGCTGATACTGGACAACTGGTTACTACTGCCCTTCCAGGCTCTGTCCTTGTAGCTAGCATTGTTCAGCAGTGAGCAGGTCTTTCTGTGACAAAGTCCTGCTTTTCCCTTACAGAGCATGCCCACGGGACGACCGCCCATTGGAGGTCAGGGGTCACATGCTCAGGTCCTGTTGCAGCTCCTATTGGTCCATATGGAAGGTCTTGTAGCACTGCCGCTATAAGCGTATGTGCACACGTATTTTGGTCCACTGCAGATTTTTCCGCATCAAATTTGATAAATCTGCAGTGCAAAAATGTTGCGTTTTTGCTGAAGATTTATTGTGGATTTACCCTGCATTTACCGCGTTTTTTCTATGGATTTCCCTGCGGTTTTACAACTGCGGTTTTGTATAGGAGCAGCTGTAAAACTGCTGCGGAATCCGCAGAAAGAAGTAACATGCTGCGGAATGTAAACCACTGTGCTTCTACGCATTTTTTTCAGCAGCATGTTCATAGCATTTTTTGTTTCCCATAAGTTTACATTGTAATGTAAACTCATGGGAAACTGTTGCGGACCTGCAGCTGCGGAAACGCTGCGGATCCACAACGTTTTCCTCATCGTGTGCACATACCCTAAAAGGTTCGCATGGCCACTCGGCCATGGGCTAGTGTACACTTGTGAACATGTGTGTGTTGATGAGAGAAAGTCGCTCTTTAATTATCCCCTCCCTTGTGTTTGACTGCTTGTGAAAGGTGTATGATTGCTATCTAGCGCCCGACTTTTTATCAACACTTGAACACACAAAACAGCATCTATTTGCTGTGACCGCCAGTGCAGCGCCGTGTGCCATCACAGTGCTCTCCCTACCCAAGACTGGGTCGTTAGTTCCGTCCGCCAGAGCAGCACCGCACGCACTCCCATGCATCTAAATTATTATTTTGGTTATGCTGACACCCCAGTTGCGGTGTCGAGCACTAGAGGTCTAGTTGTACTCTAATCCCGAGTCTAGGGGTAGATTTCTGTGACTCCTTGCTTGCGCTCTTTGTGCGGTACCGCGGCCCTGTGACACAACAGGGTTCGCTTTATTCATGCTTGGTGAAGTTAACTAGTGTGTGAATCCATATTGTACTGCCATTACTTAGCAGCAGGTTCTATCTCTGCACGGTGGACCCTGGGCTGCGAATGCACCTTACTCTATATTTTTATAATTATTTGGTGCGTTCCCCTAGCCCTAACAACATGTCTCCGAATTTACAAGCAATACATTTTGGGTTTTTTTCTGAAAAGGAGAAATGGTCCAAATTAGAAAAAAACAATGCTTTCAGACATCAAATAATGCATAAAAAACAAGTTTATAATCATTTAGAAACTACAATACTAATGTTTTAACTTAGGAAGAGTTCAGAAATCAATATTTTGTGGAATAACCATGATTTTTAATCACAGCTTTCATGCGACTTGGCATGCTTTCCACCAATCTTTCATACTGCTTCTGGTGCAAAAATGTACTGTATTTTCCTGACTATAAGATACAATTTTTCCCCCCCAAAAAGGGGGAAAATGGGGGGTGCGTCTTATAGTTGGAATACAGGCTTACCGGCAGTGGTGTGGCGGCGGCAGAGGTGCAGCGGCGGTAGAGGTGCAGAGATGAGGAGGCGGTATGGCGTGAGCGGGGTCCCTTCCACAGGTGAGTTGATGCAGCAGCCCTGTAAGCAGCAGAGCCGGGTGAATCATGGCATTATCGGTGGTGGTGGCCATGTTCCTGAGGCCGCGCATGTGCAGATGGAGTGCTCTGCTTCCCGGGGCTTCAGGAAAATGGCAGCGGGAGGCCGCGCGTGCACAGATGGAGATCGCGGTGGCCATTTTCCTGAAGCCGAGTTCACAGATTTAAATCTCGGCTTCAGGAAAATGGCCACCGTGATCTCCATTTGCGCATGCGTGGCCTCTCGTGGCCATTTTCCTGAAGCCCCGGGAAGCAGAGCACTCCATCTGCGCATGCGCGGCCTTAGAAAGATGGCCGCCGCCACCGATAAACCGGTAATACCCGGCTCTGCTGCTCACATTGGAATGGATACCGGGAAGCTGCATCACCTCACCTGTGGAAGGGACCCTGCTCACGCCATGCCGCTCATTATCCCTGCACCTCTGCTATTGCCACACCACTGCAGCAACCCCCCCATGAACATCAGGCTGTGGCGTTGCCCACCTAAGCAGGAAGGGACCCTGCTCAGGTGCACACCGTACCGCATCACCCCACCTCTGCCGACACCATGCCTCCTGTGACCCTGCTCTGCCACCGCCAGCCCTCAGGTAAGATACTGTAAATTCGGACAATAAGACAGACCCCCATCTTATAAAAATATTTTTTTCTGCAATTTTCACCCTTTCACGTCTTATGGTCCGGTGCGTCTTATAGTCTGAAAAATACGGGTAAGCAGTTCTTCTTTGTTTGATGGCTTGTGACTATCCATCATCCTCTTGATTACTTTCCAGAGGTTTTCAATGGGGTTTAGGTCTGGAGATTGGGCTGCCCATGGCAGGGTTTTGAGGTGGTGGTCTCTTAATTTTTGCCTGTATAAAAAATAATTATTTCCACACCACTAAATCCGTTTGCATAAGTATATACATGACATATTCTGTATCTATCACAGCCATTTAGATACAAACACAAGATTTGTCTCTATGTTAAAGGCAACCTGTCATGTCCTTTTTAGCATGTAAACTGTCCGAAGTAGATTGTTAGTGATATAATGTGTATCGCTAACACATTTATTCATTAAAACAGGTGGTCTAATCATGTGCAAAAAAGCAATTTATTTAGTTATATCGTACTTGCTCATTTAATCATAGGGATGTGCTTCATTTTATGCAGTCACATTTGGCACCGCCTATGCAATTTCAATGATGTTCCCGGAGTTTGCACCAACATCACTTAAATCCGCTTTGAAAAATCACGCTCTTGCGCAATGTATTATAGAGCATTGTCGATCGGGGAGCCACGCATGCAGCGTATTGAGTGGCTCCCCGTGCTTGCACAGTGACAAGCAGTTTCAGTTGCATAGTCAGTGAACTGGGTACTACACAAAGCTTTAGTGCGCAAGTGCGGTGTGGCGCTCATCACAGCACATGCGTAGCTCCCCGATGGACACTGCACAAACGCGGCTCTACAATACACTGAAAATTGAAGCACACCTACAGTGAAGGAAATAATTATTTGATCTTTTGTGGATTTTGCAAGTTTGCCCACTGCCAAAGAAATAAACAGTCTATAATTTTAAGTTTGGGTTAATTTTAGCATTGAGAGAAAGAATATAAAAAATTAAATCCAGAAAATCACATTGTATAAATTATATAAATATATTTGCATTTTGCAGTGAGAAATAAATATTTGATCCCCTATCAACCATTAAGAGTTCTGGCTCCTACAGACCAGTTGAACGCTCCTAATCAACTCATTACTGGCATTAAAAACAGCTGTCTTGCATAGTCACCTTTATAAAAGACTCCTGTCCATAGATTCCATTAATCAGTCAGACTCTTACCTCTACAACATGGGCAAGACCAAAGAGCTTTCAGAGGCTAAGTACACATTAGCATTTCTGCGTGCAACGTATCATCTGCTGTGCAAACGCATGCTAAAACGCATGCAAACGCATGTTTACACTGTTTTACTCCGCATCATCTTACGCATGACGCAAAAAAAAGGCTGCATGTGCATGCATTTTGATGCGTTTGGCATGCGTTTGCATTATTTATGCACATGGTGGAGGTGGTGAAATCATTTCTTGGACATGTGCAGTCAGAAGTATGCATGCGTATCAAATGCATGCGTACCCATGTCCTAGCGTACCAATGCATTCTCGTAGACAGTAATGCGCTGTTTTGACGCACTCATCTGCATGCCCAAGCCTGCACATATTTGATGCCTCACAAAATGCAACATGTTGCGTTTGCTGCACACCGTTAACCGGCGCATGCATACGCATCCGCATGCTAAATGATGCAAACACATGTCCCTTTATACACCATGTTAAATATATGTACGCAAAACACATGTGTACATGCTGCGCACAGATGCTCTAATGTGAACCTGGCTTAAGGATGTCAGGAACAAGATCATAGACCTGCACAGAGCTAGAATGGGCTACAAAACCATAAGTAAAATGCTGGGTGAGAAGGAGACAACTGTGGGTGCAATAGTAAGAAAATGGAAGAAATACAAAATGATTGTGAATTGGCATTGATCTGGGGCACCAGGCAAAATCTCACCTCGTGGGGTATCCTTAATCACAAGGAAGGTGAGAGATTAGCCTAAAACTACACAGGGGAACTTGATAATGGTAACACATTATGCTGTAAAGGTTTAAAATCCTGCAGTGCCCTCAAGGTCCCCCGGCTCAAGAAGGCACATGTGCAGGCTTGTCTGAAGATTGACAATGAGCACCTGGATGATTCTTTGAGTGATTGGGAGAAGGTGCCATGGTCAGATGAGACAGAAAAAAATTCTATGTCTTTGGCATTAACTCAACTCTCTGTGTTTGGAGGAAGAGAAATGCTGCCTATGACCCAAAGAACACCATCTCCACTGTCAAGCTGTCAACTTATGGAGGGAGTTGAAGCTCCGAGTATCCAAGCGACATTCTCAAAATCTTAATGATTTAGAGATGATCTGCAAAGAAGAGTGGACCAAAATTCCTCCTGACATTTGCACAAACCTCATCATCAGCTACAAAAAAGTCTGACTGCTGTGCTTGCCAACAAGGGTTTTGCCACCAAATATTAAGTCTTGTTTGCCAGAGGGATCAAATACTTATTTCTAACTGCAAAATGCAAATAAATTTATATAATTTATACAATGTAATTTTCTGGATTTTTCTGGATTTTATTTTTGATATTCTATCTCTCAAATTTATATTAATCTACCCTTAAAAGTATAGATTGTTCATGTCTTTGTCAGTGGGCAAACAAAATCAGCAAGAGATCAAATAATTATTTCCTTCATTGTATATGACTAAATGAGCAGGTATGATACAACATATGCTTTTTGCACATGATTAGACCTCTGTTTTTAATTAAAAAACATGTTAGTGATTCACTTTGCATGACTAAAAACTCACTGGGGACAGTTTCCATGCTATAGAGGACATGAGATGTTCACTTTTAAGCTTTATCAGACCTGAACTCAAATTCTCAATTAACCATGACACAAAGCAAACTCATTTTGTAGACGTAACAGTGCTTAAAAGCAACGAGTGACTTTTAACTACTGAGACTGAACTCTATTTCAAACTGACCAACAGTAACAGTCCACTCCGTTATTTCACTTCTCAACCCAAATCCACCAAGAATAGCTTTATTATATAATTATTCTAGGACTTTTAATATAAAAATATATCAGAGAATTTGAGAAGTTATCTCTGAGTGTAGGCCTAGCCCTGGCAGCTGCATGACAATATAGTGTAATTCTATGAAGCACAGTGGGCTGCCGGAGATGTGTAGCTAGGATGTCTGTGCAGGGGCAGTGGCAGTAACAGAAGCTGCACAGTAGAAAAATATGATAGGACAGGCAAGGATATGTGTGGATTTGTAGAGCCAGCAATGGAAGTTCCAGCAACAGCAGTACTAAATAGATGACATGATCATGGATTAAATACCAGGATGGGTATATGGGCTTGAGTCATGCACACTTATTGAAGCATAATAGTTTATGAGACAATGGATATGCACACAGGCTGATGGTACAGTTGATTTAATCATTGGTATAATTCATAGCTGAATGAAAGTCGGCACTGATCCATGCTTGATTCATTTTGGCAAATGTAAAGTTTTCTCTGGTTGCGTTGGATAGCTTGGTTCACTTGGGTATGGCGAAGACAACAGCAATGCTGACGATATATGGAAGACTGGACACATAACAATATGCTGAGAGCAAACTGGAACAGTTCTTTAAACTGGTGAAATCTACCAAGACAGAAAGTCCACAGGGTTGTGGCTCAGTGTATCTGCTAGAGTAAAAATAAAACCAAGATCTGACTGCACCTGACTGTTCAGTCAATGCATCTCTGTTTGCTGAAGCATGTCAGATTGAGCAAAGGCAGACCAAAAATTTGGTTCATCAAAGCAAATATTCTGTAGTTGTTGCTGCTGCCTCTGCTACTTGTAGTCCTAATGCTATGTAATGGGGGCGACCGCGCAGCAGTCTTGCCAAGTCAGTTGGGTGCGAACACAGCACAGTGTGCAGAGTGGTGAGAGGCAACACTCTGCTTCCATTTCCTCCACCACAGAGTACCGGCGCTGCGACAGGTGGCATAGAGAGCCACCGTCACCTGCAGGTCGGCCGCTGCAGAGCAGAGCCGAGCTCACAGAGCAGAGCCGAGCACACAGAGCAGAGCCATACACACCGAGCAGACCAGAAGGACAGGCACTGCTGCGCTGAGGGGAGCTGGGTGTCTAGCAACAGCAGCAGTAGACAGAGAGAGGAGTGCTCCATCTAGGGAGCACCAGCATCGTGAAGGCCAGCATCCACCATCTCCAATCGCCAGCAGTGGGTATTAGAGAGAGTGATGTGCAGTGTGTGCCTGGCGATTACAGGGAGAGGTGCAGTGTACCAGTGACTACCAGAAAGCAAAGCATCAAACACACCGTGTCCGTGAGTACAGCAGACATGCTCCATAAGACTGACCGGGGACAGGACAGACCCTTGCACGCTGATGGTGCCATTATAGATTTTCCGAGCCACGTTTGGCTTGTACAGGACTGTGGCCCGTACCCTTGTCAGACACTACAGCAGTGACCAGTGAGTTCTTTGGTCCCAGAGCATCCATACAGCGTAGGCCCATGCCCAAGTACTGCCACCGTTGACAGTGACTGTGAGGAGAGTCATGCAGGGACCACGTCAGGCTCAGACAGAGCCATGGCCCACGCTCTTCCAGTAACATCAGTATATGGACTAGGGCTCAGTGGAAAGTACCGGAGACCGACCGCTGTCGCTAGAAAACAAGGCATTGATGCTCACAGGACCTTCAGGGAAAAGATACAATGCCACCTGTTGTCGGCGACAACCATTTCATGGATTTAGGAATCGCTGACTCACATCAAAACTGCAGTTACTAGTATCTTTATTCTTCACCTCACCATATCCTTTGCCATTGAACTGTTTTATCCCCTGTTTAACCCTTTACCTCCCTGTGTGGCTTATTCCCCTGTTATCTGTCACCATAAATTTCGTATATAAACTGCGGCCACCGCCATCAGGGGCTTATCTACAGCATTCTGTAATGCTGTAATTCTGTAATGATAAGAAAGACAAGTTAGATTATACTCATCCAGGGGCAGTCCCGGTACTTTACACTGCCCTCAACAGGGAGATAAAGTACGCCTGCGCAGGAGCCGCGATAGGAAGCAAAGAAGAGGACATTGTAGGAAGATGGGAGACTCTGGACCCAGACAGCAACGCCCATCGGATCGGACCGGACAGGGACTGCCCCTGGTTGAGTATAATCTAACTTGTTTTTCTTATCGTTCGGGTTACATCAGGGGCTTATCTACAGCATTACAGAATGCTGTAGATTAGCCCCTGATGGCAGTGGTCACAGTTTAAATGCGAAATATGAGGTGACAGATTCCCTTTAATAAACTTGTTAACCCTTGCTCTGCATCCTGTCCATCACTGCATGCAGCAACTTGCATTTTTACAGCTAAAATAACTGGGGGAGTGTTGGCTATATTGGTCAACAGTGTAGTTGGTAAATGTCTGCATGGCAAGAACTTCGCCAAGAAGAAATGCAAGTTACTCTGAAAACACACCAGTTTAAGCTGCTTTTTGGTAACTGTAAAACATTTCTTCATTATAATTTTTTTTAGTGATGCTCTAAAAGCATGACATCCCATAAACATTCCAGCATACAGATTTCCCATGCTCGCCAGCAAGGGTAGAGCCCCCATTGGTTCACTTTCATCACCCTACTGCAATGGTTGTAATTGTCATTGTCATCATGAGTATCACTCTGTCAGCCTCATCCACTACCTGTGTCAATTCTTTCTCCAAATCCTCCTGCTAATTCTCCTCTTCCTCTTCCTCCTTCACAACCTGCAGCCTATAATATGGACCTTGAGGGTTCCAAAGAGACACAAGGCAGTAATGAAAATGGACAAGATGTTATATTTCCACAACATACTATATTTCATTGATCTTATGATAGAATCTGGTGAGTGTTTTTTACAGTGTAAATATGTGGGGAATTACATTAATGGTGCCACAGTTGTCCCCACTGACAAATATTACAGCTTCTTCGAAGAGCTTCAGTAGGCAAAACTTTTCCTTCATCTGCTGACAATGGCAGATTTAAAGTAACCTCTGCTCCAGTTTTGCTACTGTATGATATATTCCTTCACTGCTTTGTGTTGCTCATACAACCATTACAACAAATTCCAGAAGAAGGCAGACAGATTGTCCTGGGTAATGTTATTTGCAACAATTCTAACATGTTCTGATGGAGAGCCATAGCTACTAGTCTGTGAGCTGTAATGCTTATCTCTCTCCTGGAGAGCCTTTGGAGTGCCATAGAATTTTCTGGCGGCAACATAGAAAAGAACTGACACATAAAATTAATGTACAACTCGCCAACACCATGACCAACCATCTCTTTCATCGACATCACATGTCGCCATCACTGTGTACCACTGTGACCAACCTCCTACTTCTCTGATAACATCACCTCCTAAGCACCTATCTCTGATTCCCAGTTCTTGTCTACCACAGAATCATCATCAGCATTATTGTAATTCCTGATACAGATGATAGTTGCTTGCTTCTATGTGGGAAATGGCCTTAGTTACTTATCCTCCCTTACATGATTCCACTCTGAGTTTTTCCTTGGTTGAGAGTACTATTACCAATGCCAGTACCTCTACCACCACAGTTTGCAGAGCCACAAACAAAACCTTATATCATCTGAGTACCAAGGTTGACTGTTCATCTTTTCCAATTAATCAACTGAAAGAAGTTGCTATGCTGAAGTGTTTTCTTTAACCCCCGAAGAATAGCAGCTTAAGGAAAAAGGCATAAAATAGAAACAGATGTCATTGGCAGATTCAAAATTCCTTTATGTACAATATTAAATGTTATGGCAGCAGTGAGTGTAGGTAAATGAAACAGATCACTATCTGAAGCTGATGGTGTTCCTGACAGAGGTAAAATCATTCTGCTGTGACTAATATGGCTGATATGCCATAAATTCTATTATGCCCTTAACTTTCTTCCCACTAATATGCTTTCCCAGAGGCAAATGTAGCCAGGCATGATCTGCATCTGGTGCTACTGCTGAGGTGTTTGCTGCCAGCAGTGCTAGTGATGTTGCTACTTCATCTCCTGGTATCTTTTTTATCTATCTTTTTCATGGTATATTTTTTATCTATCATGATGATACCATGCATGTTGCCTACTTTCAGGGCTGCCACTAGGAATTTCAAGGCCCCATACTGGCAAAATTTTTGGGACCCCCATGAGAGTCCAACCAGGATCTGCCACAGCCCCACCTCCACCCCTCAAACCTTGCACAGTCCCACCGCCCTGTTTTGGAAAAACTCCACTTCTGCACCACATCCAATTCCTCACCAATCACACATTTACAGTTCCCATCACCACACACATAGCCGGCAGCTTTTGCTTTGGCCGAAAGATTTTTTAATCCATCACTATGACAAGGTAGACTCTTTTGGCTGGGCTTTATTGTTCTGTAACTTACTAAACATTTGTTAAAATATCCAATACAATTTAGGTATATTTCTATTTATTTTTCAATTTTTAAAATGACCAATAATATCACAAACAAGGAAGAAATACCACCACTCCATGACCAGATCACATATTACCACCATATAGTGATCAAATAATGCCACATACAAGTAACAAAAATCGACACATCATGACCAGCCCACATCTTCCCACCACATGGTGACCGAAAAATACTACATACAAGGAACAAATACTGCCACACCATGACCAGACCACATATTACCACAACAAAGGGACGGAATACTACAATACTGATCATTAATTTAAAAAAAACACAATACTAATATCGCCATAAGTGCCATTATACACAGGAGATCTGTACTTCATATACAGTGTCCATGTACAGGTAATACAGTGATCACCAGTGAAATTATACACAGGAGCTCTGTATATAATGTCAGTGTACAGGTGATACAATGATCACCGGTAACATTATACACAGGAGATCTGTATATAGTATACAGTGTATAGTGTCAGTGTACAGGTAAGGCTACGTTCACATTAGCGTCATGCGACGCTGCATCGCCGACGCAACGCACGACGGTTCGGAAACGCACGCAAAAACGCACCTTTTTTGACGCAAGCGCCGGACGGATGCGTCGTAAAACGCAGCATTTTTTGTGCGTTTTTGTTGCGTTTTTACAAAAAACGCAGCGTTTTACGACGCATGCGTTGTCAAACAATGATTATATCTTTACACACAATTTAGTGTCTAGACACTAGATAACACCACCAATGAATAGAAGAGGGTGGGTCTAGTGTCTAGACAATCGATAATGCCACCAATGGGTAGATGAGGGTGGGTATTAATGTAATAGTGGTATATATACCCCGGAATAGATTATTTCCAACCATAGAGCATCAAGATGGATCGTTCCATGGAGAGTGTCTACCTCAATTTTGAGCTGGAATTAGCCCTTGCTATTGCCTATGCTATTGCCTGTCATGAACAGAGGAAAAGAGACAAACTACGGAGAAGGAGTCGTCGGCGTTTTTGGCTACACCCTATAGTGGAAGTCCGAGAGAGTCGTGGAGCCTACCATTGTCTGTTTGGCGAGTTAAATCACAACCAGGAGAAATACTTCGAGTACACCAGGATGTCTCAAAACAGCTTCCGATATCTGCTGCGTCTGGTGGAAGGAAGCATTTCCAGGCAGGACACGCAGCTCCGTAAATCGATTTCCCCCGAGGAACGTCTGCTGGTGACTCTACGGTACGTAATGGAATGTGAAGGATTTATATGTTCTTGCCATTTTTTAAAGTAACGTGTTTTTGTTTTGTGGGGTGGGGGATTGTAATTAAAAATGAAAAATTCTTTCATAACAATGTAATTAATTACATTTATTTCTTTTTCTTCTTGTCAGTTTCCTTGCTACCGGAGAGACCTTGAGATCACTGCATTTCCAGTTTCGTATTGGAGTCTCCACACTGTCTGGTATTATTGCCGACACATGCCGCGCATTGTGGGACAACCTCCGGGAGGAATTTTTACCCATCCCTACAACAGAAATATGGCAGGCCAACGCCCAAAAATTCGAACAAGTGTGTTCTTTCCCTAACTGTATTGGAGCCGTGGATGGGAAGCACATTAGGATTACCAAGCCTTCAAGAAGTGGATCTCTTTTTTTTAATTATAAAAAATACTTTTCCACCGTGCTTATGGCAATTGCAGGTGCGGACTGCAGGTTTCTCGCTGTGGACATTGGAGCGTTTGGCCATGCAAATGATTCACGGACATTTAAGGAGTCAGACATGGGCCGAAGATTATACGAGAACAATTTTAATTTCCCCCAGCCACGACCTCTTCCCAACACCGAAGGCCCGGCCCTGCCATTTGTTGTGGTTGGGGATGAGGCTTTTCAAATGAGTGGCAACCTACTTAAACCGTACTCCAGTCGGGGGTTGGACCGCACCAAAACTATTTTTAATTATAGACTGTCCAGGGCCAGAAGAACTGTTGAGTGCGCCTTTGGCATCCTGGTCTCCAAATGGCTTATCTTAGGATCCGCCATAAATTTGAAAATTGAGACAGTGGATGAGGTGGTGAAGGCGTGTGTGGTTCTCCACAATTTTATTATTGATAAAGAGAGAGTCAACATGGAACTCGATGAACCCATACCAAATCCATTGCCTGATTATCAAGATCATCCTCTGCGGACAACTGTGGAGATTGCTCATATGAGGGACCAATTTGCTGCATACTTTGTTTCTGATGTTGGGCGTGTTTCATGGCAAGATCAAATGGTTTAATTCATCTTGTTATTATGATGTCATGTAAACACTGTGGAGTCCATGTCATTTAACCATCCTATGTTTGGTTATTGTTATGTCCCCTGATTTTCTAATGCGTTGTGTTTTGAAATAAAGTTCTTGTGCCTTTCCGTTTTCACAAAAAAAATCTCCCATATGTTTTTCCATAGTAATAGAATTGTAAAATCCATTTTTAGTGAAAGTAATGTGTGTCCCACAAAATTTATGTGAGCACCAGTACCCAAATGGACTGTGACAAAACAAATAAATTTTTCAGCCGTGTGTACCATAGTTTTGAACGTATAACATGATCGGCTCCCACTTTGTCAACCATTTTTAATCCTGCAGACTATTTTCATATGGAACCTGGCTTGACAAGGAGGGAGACGATCATGTTTGCAAAACTCTACAGAGTTAATACTATTGTACTCAGGATGCTAGAATACGTCCAGAGTCAAATAGTGGCGACACTGTGAACATTGCTTCCACCTCACCTGACCAATATTCTTAAGGTACATTAATAAAACTATTATCCAACGATACCGACCAGTGATACGACTGGACCAAGATCGTTGTTTAGTTGTCGCTGGTTGCTGGAGAGCTGTCACACAGACAGCTCTCCAGCGACCAAAAAAGAGCAAGTCCCGTGTAATCTGGGTAATGTTATGAAGCGCATGGCCGCACTCACGATGTTTACCATTGTAAATGTAATGTTAAAAAATACAAAAAAACATTATATTCCGGTGTGTGACACGTCCATCGCCGTCAGCTTCCCGTACTGTGCCAGCCCTAAAGCACAGCACAGCGTTTATTATTAAGTCAACGGTGTGCTCAGCTTTACGGGCGGGAATCACAGTGTCAGTGCGGAAAGATGACGGCGAGGGACGTGGTTGACACCTTTTTATATTTGTGGGGTATTGTTCACTTTTTATTTGAGTGTTTAAAACACTGCGCTACTAACCCAATATTCCCTTGTTTAAAACAAAGACATCGCTGGATCGGTGTCTAACTCGCCGATCCAACAATGACAGCGTGTGATCAGTTACCCCAAAAAATTCCAAATCATTCGCTGACACCAAAAATCTCACAGCAGGTGCTCAATCGTTTTACGATTTCAGAAAAGATAACGTTGGTTACACACAAAAACCAACTTTATCTATACTGAAATCGTTGTGTGATGGTACATTTTAAACTTGACATATTGAGCAATGCTGTTTGTGTTTGTAACATCTGATAGTACACTGAGTGACAGCCCTATAAAACAATGAAAAAAAAAAATTGATAACATATTGTCAGACATTGCACATCAGGTGTTACAAAGACAAGATTTGTGTATACGGCGCAAGGTGTGATTTGGTGCAAACTTTATTTGAGACAATAAAAACACATTTTTAAAAAAAAAAATAACATTTTTATTTAGGGACACAAAATAAAAAATGGGAAAATGTAATTAGGGGCTATCTACATCTGCTATTAAAGGGGATTGATATCCCCCACTTTTTGGGGGTGTTGAGGAGAACGAGGAGGAGGACAAGGGGGAGGAAGCAGCATACTCTATCACACTAGACGGGATGCCGACATCAATCCAGGCAGTTGATGGTGGCGAGACTGCCAAAGCAGGAGGTGAGGGAGGAGGAGGGACGACCAGTGTCCTTGGCTGGCTACTCCGGCTCCGGGTCGACCCAGGCTGTGTAGATGGTGTACTCCTTGTAGACCCAGGCTGGGTACTGGGTGTACTCCGTGTAGACCCAGCCTGGGTACTTGGTGTGCTCCGGGTCGACCCAGGCTGTGTTCTGGTGGTAGTTTGGGGAGCAGCCATAGCCAAGGTCGTAGTGCTTGTCGTCGTCGTCTTCTTCTTTTTCTTCCTCCTCTCTCCCTCTGGGTGTGGGTCGGCCTCCCGTCTGTGTGCCCTTGAAGGCCTGTCATGCTCTGAACTTTGGGGCTCTGTTCTGTGGTGGCAGTGGCGGTGGCCCTCGGCACGCGGAGCTCTGTGGTGGTGCTCTGCAGCAGGAGTCGGAGTCATGGCAGCCAGCGATGGTACTGCGGGCACATTTGTCGCCGACTGCATGACCCGAGCCTGCTGCAGAGCAGTGACATATACATTGTTGCAGCCCTGCATGACCGAAATCTGGAGTTCCAGCGTAAGATGTTCAACCATGCCGTTGTGAATGGCATTAAAAAAATGTTTGGCCGGCCTCGAGAGATCCGTTTCGATGTTTTCAAGACGCCGTTCGATATTGGACATTTTATCGCACAGCGCCTTGAAACCATTCTGAAATACGGTGCTCAAATGTAAAAATTCGGGCATGACCGCCCTGTCCGATGCCCACTGACGCTGTCGGGAAGACCCGAAGGAAGGAGCGACAGAGGCCTCGGCCAGGGGAACATCTAATGGACCGGCTGCCGGTTCGCCAGATTGTGGTGGTGCAGACCTGCTCTCGCTGTGGGATGGCTGCGACAGTTCAGATGGCGCTTCACAAAGGACCGCTCCAGAGGGTCGGACAGTCTCGCGGGTGCTGCTGTGTGTTCTGTGAAAACATAAGGAAACCATTAGTATTCTAAATATCACATTTCACATGCGTCATTAATTAACTTTACCGCCAGGTATCCATTGCCGCCATTAATATTAACCTATTTTTAATATTGATACTGCATATGCACCATCAATATTAAAAAAAAATTCATTTATTTATTCAAAATAGTCACCCATGGTTGCGGTTTGTAACACCAGACAATTATGCTTACGTTGGAACTGCCATGACGTCACGGTCATGTGACCGAGACGTCATCACAGGTCCTGCGAGCTGAGCAACCATGGGAACATAACCTGCTTTGCAGTGGAATGTATGCCGTATCTATTATATTTTACTTTTTTGTGTATAAAAAATCTGGGATACACCTGGATAGCCACTATACTACTCCACTATGAAATATTGGCTGGGCATGGCCAATCTACTATCTTTCTGTGTTCTGTATACTTCAGATTTCAGGGAAATTGCTAGTAAGTCAAGCTCACCATTGTAGTAATCCCAGAAGGGAGCCGCTGTGTCAAGTGTGAGAAGACCAGAAATGAATAAAAAATTCGAGGTCAACGAGGCGTGAAAAGTAAAAACAAAATACTTTATTCACTTCAATCAGAAGCAGAGGATGAAACATCTGCACAATACAATAAAAACACTATCTACGCGTTTCAGGTCTGATGTTCCCTGTCTCCTGAAACACGTAGATAGTGTCTATTGTATTGTGCTGATGTTTCATCCTCTGCTTATGATTGAAGAGGATAAAAGTATGTATTTTTTATGTTTCACGCCTCGGTGAACTTGCCTTTTTTTCTTCATTTCTATACTTTGTACTTGCCAAAATAAATGGCTGGGCAATAAGCTACGTGGCTGTAATGTAGTATGTGAATATGCATGTTGTAAAAACTAGGTGTGTGCATAGGTACTATACTTACTCTCTGCTTTCAAGGACCGGTCGCAGGAACTGCAGTATACGGTTGTACTTGTACACCGAGGTCCTTGAAGCGGCAGCACCACTACGGGTCTGTCCCTCCTTTTTCAGGCCCCTCCTGAAGCGGTCCTTCATGGAGCGCAATCTGGTCCTCAATTGTTTAACTGTGTACAAAGATAAAAAATAAAAAAGGTTTTAGATAATATATTGAAAACGATTACGCAACCGTGTGCAATCCCAATAGAAGACATCACAGACGGTTGTGTAATCCTGGCATGATGGGTCACAGCAGCATTTTGAAAATACTTACGGAAACTAGCTTTGGCCTTGGGGGAAGCGCTGTCGAAGCCATCCCACAGCGATTGTGCCACCTCTAACCACAGACGCCGCAATATGCCCTGGTCCGCGTGCCGGGGGTCACGGCTGTCCCACAACGGGCCCCGTGCTTCAATGGATGCCACCATCATGTCAATATCCAATGGTTCATCCAGGGCCCGTTGTGAAACCTAGAATAAATGGAAAATGTTAATGTTTGCAAGAAAAAAATAATTGTCCCTACCTCCTCCAACACCACCTACCACAAACACCACCACCCCCTCCCACCACCCCCCATACCCGCAAAAACAAAAAAATTACAGAAAAAAAATGAATAGGTTTGAAAGAAAAACTTACTCTCCGTCCTGCAACCACAGCTTGGCCCTGTGGTCCCTGCTCCCTCTGTTCCTCCTGGTCCTCCTCCTCACTTGAAGAAGCCTGCAAAATAGTTTACCAAAAACTTGAGTGACCCATCTACAAATGACAGCGAATATAGTAAGCAATAGTAGATCATGTACTCACCGGACTCCTCAGCGGTGGGGTGTTGCTTGAATCGCTGCCGCTGGCCATGACTAATGCAATTCTGAAATAAAGAACAAAATAACATTGATCCTATGCTCCTATGCACAATCCAGCAATATAAAAAAAAAAAAAAAAAATTATTCATTTAAACCACAAAGAACATTGCACTGCAACTGAACTAACGCTGAGCAAACAACACGGCCACATTGATTAAATTAAAGAAACAATGGCAGAGACAACCCAATGCCAGAGTACAAAAGCCTAAAGATAAGAAAACTAATCTACAACAGACCCTATGTAGTAATCCCAAAAGAGTTTTTTTTTTTTTAAAAAGTACAGTATGCATGGAGCAAGACAAAAAACACAATAGATTTTTGAAAGGAAAAAATTAACAACCCCCAAAAATTAAGGGCAGAAACATTAATAAAACACACCATACTTTACAATAAAACCGACAGGGTCGGAGACAATAAAAGGCCATACAACGCCATACATCACAACCAGAAACATACAACAATGTCTTTACACAACCACAGTGCTGAACATAATACACAACTTGCAATAAAAAATTAATAAATGTAATAACAGGGCGCAGAATCATTCTATACTACCATAATTTAAAAAATAAAACCGACAGGGCCGGAGACTATTAAACGCCATCATATAACGCAAGAATAAAACATCACAACTGAATACAAAAAACACCACCAAACCAAAAAATGGAAAAGAAAAATCTATCCTGGAAAGAACAATAATCAAGGCCGCAGACAATGAAACGCCATCCTATACCACGCCATACATCACAACCAGACTAAAAATACCACAATATCTTTAACCACAGTGCAGAATATAATACACAACTTGCAAAAATAATTTTAAAAAACATGTAGAAAATGCAGAGAATCATTCTATACTTACATCTCTGGACAGTGGATGAAAAGACAGTATTGTAGTAGTGTGTCTAGTCTGTTGTGTAGCCTGCAGCAGAAGTGACAAACAATCCAACATTTTCTTTATATATGGGGGATGTTTTTCTCACTGTTTGCACTGTCTAGACACTGTCTAGACACTTTTTTGTTTCATTTTATCTAACGACGCATGCGTCGCACAACGCACGCACGACGCACATCCGCGACGCAAGTGCGTTGTCAATAGGTTTCAATGGGAAATTGAACGCATTGACGACGCACGAGTGACGCAAGTGCGACGCGTGCATTTTTTGGACGCTAGAAAAATGCAACATGGTAGCGTCTCCGACGCCACCCAGGTGCGGTGAAACGACGCATGCGTCGTGCGTTTTACCGAAAACGCACAACAACGCAACGCATGCCTCCCCAATGATAAAGATAGGGGCGCATGACGCATGCGTTGTCGTGCGTTGACGACGCAGCGTCGTTTGACGCTAATGTGAACGTAGCCTAACACACTGACTCACCGGTGACATCTCTGGTTGAAGTCCTTCATCTTCATTTTTCATCTTCATCCAGCGCACAATGCCATCACTCATCTCTGCAGAAATAAGTTATCTAGAGCACATTCCCCAATTTTTCACCAACCTCTACACTACACCAGATGAAGAAAACAAGCGACCGTGTCACACTGCACAGTAACAAAACATCTACTCCCCCACACTGAAAACAGCATCCTCAAAATAATATCCTTTAATTAGCCCCTCCAATAATATCCCACAATCTGGACCCCACGTGTCCTCCTATTCTGCCTCATGTCTCTCCATATTACCCCCTGTTATGACCTGGTGATCAGGACAATAATGGACCTGGTGGTTAAGAGCACACGGAATGACCTGATAGTTACTGATAATAAGGACGAGCTCTGGGACGTGGGAACTCTGCTGACCGCAATCCCTAAACCTATCAAACACACTAGAAATAGCCGTGGATTGCGCCTAATGCTCCCTATGCAACTCGGCACAGCCTAAGAAACTAGCTAGCCCTGAAGATAGTAAAATAAAGCCTACCTTGCCTCAGAGAAATTCCCCAAAGGAAAAGGCAGCCCCCCACATATAATGACTGTGAGTAAAGATGAAAATACAAACACAGAGATGAAATAGATTTAGCAAAGTGAGGCCCGACTTACTGAACAGACTGAGGATAGGAAAGGTTACTTTGCGGTCTGCACAAACACCTACAAAAAGACCACGCAGAGGGCGCAAAAAGACCCTCCGAACCGTCTCACGGTGCGGAGGCGCTCCCTCTGCGTCCCAGAGCTTCCAGCAAGCAAGACAACAAATTAAATAGCAAGCTGGACAGAAAAATAGCAAACCAAAGAAATACACGCTGGAACTTAGCTTCTGATGGGAAGACAGGTCACAAGAACGATCCAGGAGTGAACAGACCAATACTGGAACATTGACAGGTGGCATGGAGCAAAGATCTAAGTGGAGTTAAATAGAGCAGCAGCTAACGAATTAACCTCGTCACCTGTGAAACTCAGAAACACCCACCAGAGGAAGTCCATGGACAGAACCAGCCGAAGTACCATTCATGACCACAGGAGGGAGCCCGACAACAGAATTCACAACAGTATTCCCCCTTGAGGAGGGGTCACCGAACCCTCACCAGAGCCCCCAGGCCGACCAGGATGAGCCAAATGAAAGGCACGAACCAGATCGGCAGCATGAACATCAGAGGCAAAAACCCAGGAATTATCTTCCTGACCATAACCCTTCCACTTGACCAGGTACTGGAGTTTCCGTCTCAAAATACGAGAATCCAAAATCTTCTCCACCACATACTCCAACTCCCCCTCAACCAACACCGGGGCAGGAGGATCAACGGATGGAACCACAGGCGCCACGTATCTCCGCAACAATGACCTATGGAATACATTATGGATGGCAAAAGAAGCAGGAAGGGCCAAACGAAATGACACAGGATTGATAACCTCAGAAATCTTATACGGACCAATGAAACGAGGCTTAAACTTAGGAGAGGAAACCTTCATAGGAACATAACGAGACGACAACCAAACCAAATCCCCAACACGAAGTCGGGGACCCACACAGCGCCGGCGGTTAGCGAAACGTTGAGCCTTCTCCTGGGACAATTAGTACACAATATAAATACAGGGTGCACTCTAGCCACAACTCAAATATAAGAAAGGGTGCAAAGCCAAGTCCACTATAATATAGCACAAAAAAGAAAGAAGAAGAATGGACTAGAACAGGCCTGCACAACCATATAGAAAAATGATAACAAAATACGTTTATTAAACACCACAAAAAACAACATAAAAACACTTAAAATTACAACAATGTGTAAACACCCCAATCTACACCAATAAATATGCAGCGATAAATACAGGGTATGTACCCACAGACTATCTAGAGTGAAAGAAACCACATGCTAGCACGCTGGAGAATGTCATGGACAAAAGGAGCCCCACAATATTTAATTATAATATGATACAATCAAAGACGTATAGAGTGAAAGCTCCTAGAGATATATCTTAATTCAAAGATGATGGACAAAGCACATCAAAATGAGGCACATAGCATGTGGATAGCAAAATGTAGCCAAAGTGGAATATAGTCTTAAACACATAGATCAAAGCTCTCCTTTAAAAAATAAAGATGGCATGGTACGAAATAAATACCTCGCTGATTCTAAAATAAGATGGAATGAGACCAGGAGAGCCAGAGAGCTAAAATAATGCTGCAAAACTGCATGTCGTGAGTAACCAAAGGTAATGAGGAGGGGGTGTAGGAACAGAGCCCCACGCGTATCGCCGCCGCAGCGGCTTCGTCAGGGGAAGTGAATATGTGGTGCATGACTGGCGTATAAATAAAAGCATCAATCATTGTGATTACGCACCGGTGTGCCACTCAGTATAGGAGGAGAAGGGGGCAAGGACGACTCGCAGCCGCGTATGAAACAGGAGATGAACGGAGGCCTCCGTGGGACAGAGTCGGCGCATGCGCAGATGCGGCCTCAGTAATGAGCCGCACTGCGCATGCGCCCAGTATAACAAGCCGAGTGGAGCTGAGCTGTGCGCCGAAGCCCATAAAAGCAGTCAATGGATAGTGGGAGGGAGGATCCAAAGATACCATGGGAGGGAGGGAGGGAGGGATTGCAATAATGATGTTATCAAAACATGAACAAAGTGAAAAAGCCCCTCTCTGTAACGGATCTCAGAAGGGATGCAGAGACCAGGAGCATAGAAACTCAACAATGAGGAATCTATGTAACGGAGTACCCTAGGTCTAGAGGAAATAAACCATATAAACAAAACAGCATTAGAATGCAATATTAAAGTAAATCTTATGTAATATAATAAGGAGAACCTCAGATAAAAAAAACGATGGTCTCCATAATTATATTACGCTATAGTATGGCGCATGAAAGCGGTCCATTATTCATGTGCGTATCAGCCACCATCCCCCACACAACAATAGACCAAAAATATTATGGATATATATAATTTCGCTGATTGTGAATCCAAAGAATCCTGTAAAAATAAAAATACAATATATAACAAAAGAAAGTCCCAAATGAACCCAGGTCATGCACAGGAGAAGTCCCGATGGTCTACACGCGACCACAGCAAAAATGGCACATTGTGAAACAGTCCAATCCAGATGTTATATTCCACATGGAATCTGTCCGATAAACATCTCTCCCATAAAGGAATCAATTAGTATTCATCCTAGATTAATGGTACATGCACGTCCCAGATGACCATCCACCAGATTCAAGAGAGAGTACGATGAAAAGACATCCCTCGGTTCCAAGTCCTATAAAGTAGGTATGGGCGGGTGTGGACCCAGTGGACCACTGAAAATGAAGAACCAAAAATAGGTAAAGAGGAAACAACCAATCTTCATATCGCCAAACAATTTACGTAAGTAAGTGTGGACACAAGGGAAGGTGTAGAAACAGCTAAACCCCACAGATAGTTGTATCATCCCAGGAACCCTGTAAAAAGGAGCTCCTCATTTAAGCCCACACGGGCCACAGTGTGTAACTGAAAAATCCACCTAGACTCAATTTGGAGCAGAAGCTTACGTTTGTCCCCCCCTCTCTCATTGTTGGTGAGTTTCTGCAAACCAACCACCTGCAAGTTAGCCGAGGACCCCCCATGCTTGGCTAAAAAGTGTTCAGCCACTGGGGTAAGGGCCTTACCCTTCCTCCGATCCGATGCTGCCAAATGTATCGTGGAAACGTGTTTCTGTGCCCGCCTCCTCAGTTCTTGGGTGGTCTGCCCAACGTATATCATCCTGCAAGGACAAATAAGGGCATAGATCACATCCCTAGATCTACAATTAATGTAAGACCTAAGGGAGTGTCTACTAAGGAGAGTAGGATGTATAAACAGGTCACGGGTCGGAGTCATGTGGGGACAGATGTTGCAGAAAAGAACCTCTCAAAGTGATCCCTCTATTTAGCTTGACAGTCGGTCTCTTAAAGTGACTCCGGGTGAGAAGATCCCTGAGATTAGGTGCCCGTCTAGCTGTTAAAAGGGGTCTATCACTAGTGACCTCCGAAGTTTGTATATCCGTCCGGAGAATCTGCCAATGTTTAGACAGAATGTCACTGACCTGTTTCCAATTGTTGTTAAAATCGGTTATAAACCTGGTCTGTATCTCCTTGTCCTGCCTCTTGGAGGATAAGAGCAACCTCTGATCCTGCGCTTTAGCTCTTTGGTAGGCTGTGGAGATAACACGCTTAGGGTAACCCCTATGCCGAAAGCGGTCCGAAAGATCACGGGCCTGGATCGTGAAGTCAGTATCGAGGGTACAGTTACGTCTAATACGTAAAAACTGTCCAGTAGGAACACCCACCTTTTTGTGCCAAGGGTGGAAGCTGGAAAATTCCAGAAGCGCATTTGTGGCCGTGGGTTTCCTAAAAAGATCAGTCGCCAGATGTTGTTCATGTGGGAATATTCGCAAGTCCAAAAAGGTGGTATCGCTAGCAGAAATGGAGAATGTGAGAAAAATGTTAAGAGGATTGGAATTCAGATTGTCAAAGAAGGTAACACATTCCTCCTCGGTGCCCTTCCAGATGATAAAGACATCGTCTATAAAGCGATACCAGGCGTGGACGTGGGCAGCAAATGACGGGGAGGAATATACAAATTTCTCCTCCCACCAGCCTAAAAAGATGTTAGCATAGGCTGGTGCGCACTTCGCGCCCATTGCCACGCCCGATCGCTGTAGATAATAGACCCTGTCAAAAAGGAAAAAATTATGATGAAGAACGAAAGACATCAAATCGAGGAGAAATGTCAAATTGTCCACCACATGAGTCCAAATCTGCTGCAACCTATCCACCACAGTATCTACACCAGGACAGTCTGAAGACTCAACCTGCCCTGAAGAGAAACAAGGATGGAAACCAGAATTGCAGAAAAACGGCGAAACCAAAGTAGCCGAGCTGGCAGGATTATTAAGGGCGAACTCAGCCAACGGCAAAAAGGACACCCAATCATCCTGATCAGCAGAAACAAAGCATCTCAGATATGTTTCCAAAGTTTGATTAGTTCGTTCGGTTTGGCCATTTGTCTGAGGATGGAAAGCCGAGGAAAAAGACAAATCAATGCCCATCCTAGCACAAAAGGATCGCCAAAACCTTGAAACAAACTGGGAACCTCTGTCAGAAACGATGTTCTCCGGGATACCATGTAAACGAACCACATGCTGGAAAAATAATGGCACCAAATCAGAGGAGGAAGGCAATTTAGACAAAAGTACCAAATGGACCATCTTAGAAAAGCGATCACAAACCACCCAAATGACCGACATCTTTTGAGAGACGGGGAGATCCGAAATAAAATCTATAGAAATATGCGTCCAGGGCCTCTTCGGGACCGGCAAGGGCAAAAGCAACCCACTGGCACGAGAACAGCAGGGCTTAGCCCGAGCACAAGTCCCACAGGACTGCACAAAAGAACGCACATCCCGCGACAAAGACGGCCACCAGAAGGATCAAGCCACCACATCTCTGGTACCAAAGATTCCAGGATGCCCAGCCAACACTGAACAATGAATCTCAGAGATAACTCTACTAGCCCATCTATCAGGGACAAACAGTTTCTCCGCTGGGCAACGGTCAGGTCTATCAGCCTGAAATTTTTGCAGCACCCGCCGCAAATCAGGGGAGATGGCAGACAAAATTACCCCCTCTTTGAGAATACCCGCCGGCTCAGGAACACCCGGAGAGTCAGGCACAAAACTCCTTGACAGGGCATCAGCCTTCACATTCTTAGAGCCCGGAAGGTACGAAACCACAAAATCAAAACGGGAGAAAAATAATGACCATCGAGCCTGTCTCGGATTCAACCGTTTGGCAGACTCAAGATAAGTCAAATTCTTGTGATCTGTCAAGACCACCACGCGATGCTTGGCTCCTTCCAGCCAATGATGCCACTCCTCAAATGCCCACTTCATGGCCAACAATTCACGATTACCAACATCATAGTTATGCTCAGCAGGCGAAAACGTTCTAGAAAAGAAAGCACATGGCTTCATCACCGAGCCCTCAGAGCTTCTTTGCGACAAAACAGCCCCTGCTCCAATCTCAGAAGCATCAACCTCAACCTGAAACGGAAGCGAAACATCTGGCTGGCACAACACAGGGGCAGCAGAAAAACGACGCTTCAACTCCTGAAAAGCCTCTACAGCCGCAGAAGACCAATTGACCACATTAGCACCCTTCTTGGTCAAATCAGTCAACGGTTTAGCAACAGTAGAAAAATTAGCATTGAAGCGCCGATAAAAATTAGCAAAGCCCAGGAACTTTTGCAGGCTCTTCACAGATGTCGGCTGAGTCCAATCGTAAATGGCCTGGACTTTAACAGGGTCCATCTCGATAGTAGAAGGGGAAAAAATGAACCCCAAAAATGAAACCTTCTGAACTCCAAAGAGACACTTTGACCCCTTCACAAACAAGGAATTCGCACGAAGGACCTGGAACACCATTCTGACCTGCTTCACATGAGACTTCCAATCATCCGAAAAGACCAAAATATCATCCAAATACACAATCAGGAATTTATCCAGGTACTCTCGGAAGATGTCATGCATAAAGGACTGAAATACTGATGGAGCATTGGAAAGCCCGAATGGCATAACCAGGTACTCAAAATGGCCCTCGGGCGTATTAAATGCTGTTTTCCATTCATCGCCTTGTTTAATACGCACAAGATTATACGCCCCTTGAAGATCTATCTTGGTGAACCAACTAGCCCCTTTAATCCGAGCAAACAAATCAGACAGCAACGGCAAAGGATACTGAAATTTGACTGTAATTTTATTAAGAAGGCGGTAATCAATACAAGGTCTCAAAGAACCATCCTTCTTGGCCACAAAAAAGAACCCTGCTCCTAACGGTGATGACGACGGGCGAATATGGCCTTTCTCCAAGGATTCCTTTATATAACTCCGCATAGCGGCGTGTTCTGGCACAGATAAATTGAACAATCGGCCCTTAGGAAACTTACTACCAGGAATCAAATTAATTGCACAATCGCAATCCCTATGAGGAGGTAGGGCACTGGCTTTGGGCTCATCAAATACATCCCGATAATCCGACAAAAACTCTGGAACTTCAGAAGGAGTGGAAGACGAAATAGACAAAAATGGAACATCACCATGTACCCCCTGGCAACCCCAGCTGGACACAGACATAGACTTCCAGTCCAATACTGGATTATGAACCTGTAGCCATGGCAACCCCAAAACGACCACATCATGCAGATTATGCAACACCAGAAATCGGATATCCTCCTGATGTGCAGGAGCCATGCACATGGTCAATTGGGTCCAATACTGAGGCTTATTCTTGGCCAAAGGCGTAGCATCAATTCCTCTCAATGGAATAGGATACTGCAAGGGCTCCAAGAAAAAACCACAGCGCCTAGCATACTCCAAGTCCATCAAATTCAGGGCAGCGCCTGAATCCACAAATGCCATAACAGAATAGGATGACAAAGAGCAAATCAGAGTAACAGACAATAGAAATTTAGACTGTACCGTACCAATGGTGGCAGACCTAGCGAACCGCTTAGTGCGCTTAGGACAATCGGAGATAGCATGAGTGGAATCACCACAGTAAAAACATAGCCCATTCCGACGTCTGTGTTCTTGCCGTTCAGCTCTGGTCAAAGTCCTATCACATTGCATAGGCTCAGGCCCATGCTCAGATAGTACCGCCAAATGGTGCACAGCTTTACGCTCACGCAAGCGTCGATCGATCTGAATGGCCAAGGACATAGACTCATTCAGACCAGCAGGCATGGGAAACCCCACCATGACATCCTTAAGGGCTTCAGAGAGACCCTTTCTGAAGATTGCTGCCAGGGCACATTCATTCCACTGAGTGAGCACAGACCACTTTCTAAACTTCTGACAATATATCTCCGCTTCATCCTGACCCTGACACAGAGCCAGCAAGATTTTCTCTGCCTGATCCACTGAATTAGGTTTGTCATAAAGCAATCCAAGCGCCAGGAAAAACGCATCAACATCACGCAATGCCGGATCTCCTGGCGCAAGGGAAAATGCCCAGTCTTGAGGGCCACCACGTAACAAAGAAATAATGATCTTTACTTGTTGAACAGGGTCACCTGAGGAGCGAAGTTTCAAGGCAAGAAACAATTTACAATTATTTTTGAAATTCAAGAACTTAGATCTATCACCAAAAAACAAATCAGGAATTGGAATCCTAGGCTCTGACATCGGATTCTGAACCACAAAATCTTGAATGTTTTGTATCCTTGTAGTGAGATTATCCATCCAAGAGGACAGACCTTGAATGTCCATGTTTACACCAGTGTCCTGAACCACCCAGAGGTAAAGGGGAAAATAGAGACAAAACACACTGCAAAGAAAAAAAAATGGTCTCAGAACTTCTCTTATCCCTCTATTGGGATGCATTAGTACTTTGGGCAACCTGTACTGTTATGACCTGGTGGTCAGGACAATAATGGACCTGGTGGTTAAGAGCACACGGAATGACCTGATAGTTACTGATAATAAGGACGAGCTCTGGGACGTGGGAACTCTGCTGACCGCAATCCCTAAACCTATCAAACACACTAGAAATAGCCGTGGATTGCGCCTAACGCTCCCTATGCAACTCGGCACAGCCTAAGAAACTAGCTAGCCCTGAAGATAAAAAAATAAAGCCTACCTTGCCTCAGAGAAATTCCCCAAAGGAAAAGGCAGCCCCCCACATATAATGACTGTGAGTAAAGATGAAAATACAAACACAGAGATGAAATAGATTTAGCAAAGTGAGGCCCGACTTACTGAACAGACTGAGGATAGGAAAGGTTACTTTGCGGTCAGCACGAACACCTACAAAAAGACCACGCAGAGGGCGCAAAAAGACCCTCCGCACCGACTCACGGTGCAGAGGCGCTCTGTTATGAAAGGCAATTCAGTACCACAATGGACATAGCGGTCAGAGCACATACAGTGATCTGACAATAACCCAAAATAATAGAACGAGCTCTGAGACGTGGGAACTCTGCAGACCGCAATCCCTAATCCTCACAAACAACACTAGAGGCAGCCATGGATTGCGCCTAACTCTGCCTATGCAACTCGGCACAGCCTGAGAAACTAACTAGCCTGAAGATAGAAAATAAGCCTACCTTGCCTCAGAGAAATACCCCAAAGGAAAAGGCAGCCCCCCACATATAATGACTGTGAGTTAAGATGAAAAGACAAACGTAGAGATGAAATAGATTCAGCAAAGTGAGGCCCGACTTTCTTAACAGATCGAGGATAGAAAAAGTAACTTTGCGGTCTACACAAAACCCTAAAGAAAACCACGCAAAGGGGGCAAAAAGACCCTCCGTACCGAACTAACGGCACGGAGGTACACCCTTTGCGTCCCAGAGCTTCCAGCAACAAATTAGACAAGCTGGACAGAAAAAATAGCAAACAAATAGCAAAGAAGAACTTAGCTATGCAGAGCAGCAGGCCACAGGAATGATCCAGGGAAAAGCAAGTCCAACACTGGAACATTGACAGGAAGCCAGGATCAAAGCATTAGGTGGAGTTAAGTAGAGAAGCACCTAACGACCTCACCAGATCACCTGAGGGAGGAAACTCAGAAGCCGCAGTACCACTTCCCTCCACCAACAGAAGCTCACAGAGAGAACCAGCCGAAGTACCACTTGTGACCACAGGAGGGAGCTCTGCCACAGAATTCACAACAGTACCCCCCCTTGAGGAGGGGTCACCGAACCCTCACCAGAGCCCCCAGGCCGACCAGGATGAGCCACATGAAAGGCACGAACAAGATCGGGAGCATGAACATCAGAGGCAAAAACCCAGGAATTATCTTCCTGAGCATAACCCTTCCATTTAACCAGATACTGGAGTTTCCGTCTAGAAACACAAGAATCCTAAATCTTCTCCACAATATACTCCAATTCCCCCTCAACCAAAACCGGGGCAGGAGGATCAACAGATGGAACCATAGGTGCCACGTATCTCCGCAACAATGACCTATGGAATACGTTATGTATGGAAAAAGAATCTGGAAGGGTCAGACGAAAAGACACAGGATTAAGAACCTCAGAAATCCTATACGGACCAATGAAACGAGGCTTAAACTTAGGAGAGGAAACCTTCATAGGAACATGACGAGAAGACAACCAAACCAGATCCCCAACACGAAGTCGGGGACCCACACGGCGTCTGCGATTAGCGAAACGTTGAGCCTTCTCCTGGGACAAGGTCAAATTGTCCACTACATGAGTCCAAATCTGCTGCAACCTGTCCACCACAGTATCCACACCAGGACAGTCCAAAGACTCAACCTGTCCTGAAGAGAAACGAGGATGGAACCCAGAATTGCAGAAAAATGGCGAAACCAAGGTAGCCGAGCTGGCCCGATTATTAAGGGCGAACTCAGCCAAAGGCAAAAAGGACACCCAGTCATCCTGATCGGCAGAAACAAAGCATCTCAGATATGTTTCCAAGGTCTGATTGGTTCGGTCAGTCTGGCCATTAGTCTGAGGATGGAAAGCCGAGGAAAAAGACAAGTCAATGCCCATCCTACCACAAAAGGCTCGCCAAAACCTTGAAACAAACTGGGAACCTCTGTCAGAAACGATATTCTCTGGAATGCCATGTAAACGAACCACATGCTGGAAGAACAATGGCACCAAATCAGAGGAGGAAGGCAATTTAGACAAGGGTACCAGATGAACCATCTTAGAAAAGCGATCACAGACCACCCAAATGACTGACATCTTTTGAGAAACGGGAAGATCAGAAATAAAATCCATAGAGATATGTGTCCAAGGCCTCTTCGGGACCGGCAAGGGCAAAAGCAACCCACTGGCACGAGAACAGCAGGGCTTAGCCCGAGCACAAATCCCACAGGACTGCACAAAGGCACGCACATCCCGCGACAGAGACGGCCACCAAAAGGATCTAGCTACTAACTCTCTGGTACCAAAGATTCCAGGATGACCAGCCAACACCGAACAATGAACCTCAGAGATAACTTTATTGGTCCACCTATCAGGGACAAACAGTCTCTCCGCTGGACAACGATCAGGTTTATTAGCCTGAAATTTTTGCAGCACCCGCCGCAAATCAGGGGAGATGGCAGACACAATTACTCCCTCTTTGAGGATACCCGCCGGCTCAGACAAACCCGGAGAGTCGGGCACAAAACTCCTACACAGAGCATCCGCCTTCACATTTTTAGAGCCCGGAAGGTACGAAATCACAAAGTCAAAATGGGCAAAAAACAGCGACCAACGAGCCTGTCTAGGATTCAACCGCTTAGCAGACTCAAGATAAGTCAAGTTCTTATGATCAGTCAATACCACCACGCGATGCTTAGCTCCTTCAAGCCAATGACGCCACTCCTCGAATGCCCACTTCATGGCCAGCAACTCTCGGTTGCCCACATCATAATTTCGCTCAGCAGGCGAAAACTTCCTGGAAAAAAAAGCGCATTGTTTCATCACTGAGCAATCAGAACCTCTCTGCGACAAAACAGCCCCTGCTCCAATCTCAGAAGCATCAACCTCGACCTGGAACGGAAGAGAAACATCTGGTTGACACAACACAGGGGCAGAAGAAAAACGACGCTTCAACTCTTGAAAAGCTTCCACAGCAGCAGAAGACCAATTGACCAAATCAGCACCCTTCTTGGTCAAATCGGTCAATGGTTTGGCAATACTAGAAAAATTGCAGATGAAGCGACGATAAAAATTAGCAAAGCCCAGGAACTTTTGCAGACTTTTCAGAGATGTCGGCTGAGTCCAATCATGGATGGCTTGGACCTTAACAGGATCCATCTCGATAGTAGAAGGTGAAAAGATGAACCCCAAAAATGAAACCTTCTGCACACCAAAGAGACACTTTGATCCCTTCACAAACAAAGAATTAGCACGCAGGACCTGAAAAACTGTTCTGACCTGCTTCACATGAGACTCCCAATCATCCGAGAAGATCAAAATGTCATCCAAGTACACAATCAGGAATTTATCCAGGTACTCTCGGAAGATGTCATGCATAAAGGACTGAAACACTGATGGAGCATTGGCAAGTCCGAATGGCATCACTAGATACTCAAAATGACCCTCGGGCGTATTAAATGCAGTTTTCCATTCATCTCCTCGCCTGATTAGCACCAGATTATACGCACCACGAAGATCTATCTTGGTGAGCCAACTAGCCCCCTTAATCCGAGCAAACAAATCAGATAACAATGGCAAGGGGTACTGAAATTTAACCGTGATCTTATTTAGAAGGCGGTAATCTATACAAGGTCTCAGCGAACCATCCTTCTTGGCTACAAAAAAGAACCCTGCTCCTAATGGTGACGATGACGGGCGAATAAGCCCCTTCTCCAGGGATTCCTTCACATAACTGCGCATAGCGGCGTGCTCAGGCACGGATAAATTAAACAGTCGACCTTTTGGGAATTTACTACCAGGAATCAAATTGATAGCACAATCACAATCCCTATGCGGAGGTAGGGCATCGGACTTGGGCTCATCAAATACATCCCGGTAATCAGACAAGAACTCTGGAACCTCAGAAGGGGTGGATGACGAAATTGACAGAAATGGAACATCACCATGTACCCCCTGACAACCCCAGCTGGACACCGACATGGATTTCCAATCTAATACTGGATTATGGGCTTGTAGCCATGGCAACCCCAACACGACCACATCATGCAGATTATGCAACACCAGAAAGCGAATAACCTCCTGATGTGCAGGAGCCATGCACATGGTCAGCTGGGTCCAGTATTGAGGCTTATTCTTGGCCAAAGGCGTGGCATCAATTCCTCTCAATGGAATAGGACACTGCAAGGGCTCTAAGAGAAACCCACAACGCTTAGCAAACTCCAAGTCCATCAAATTCAGGGCAGCGCCTGAATCCACAAATGCCATGACAGAATACGATGACAAAGAACAGATCAAGGCAACGGACAGAAGAAATTTTGACTGTACCGTACCAATGGTGGCAGACCTAGCGAACCGCTTAGTGCGCTTAGGACAATCAGGGATAGCATGAGTGGAATCACCACAGTAGAAACACAGCCCATTCCGACGTCTGTGTTCTTGCCGTTCAACTCTGGTCAAAGTCCTATCGCACTGCATAGGCTCAGGTCTAAGCTCAGGTAATACCGCCAAATGGTGCACAGATTTACGCTCACGCAAGCGTCGACCGATCTGAATGGCCAAAGACATAGACTCATTCAAACCAGCAGGCATAGGAAATCCCACCATGACATCCTTAAGGGCTTCAGAGAGACCCTTTCTGAAGATAGCTGCCAGCGCAGATTCATTCCATTGAGTGAGCACGGACCACTTTCTAAATTTCTGACAATATACCTCTATCTCATCCTGACCCTGACAAAGAGCCAGCAAATTTCTCTCTGCCTGATCCACTGAATTAGGTTCATCGTACAGCAATCCGAGCGCCAGGAAAAACGCATCGATATTACTCAATGCAGGATCTCCTGGCGCAAGAGAAAATGCCCAGTCCTGAGGGTCGCCGCGCAAAAAAGAAATAACAATCAAAACCTGTTGAACTGGATCACCAGAGGAGCGAGGTTTCAAGGCCAGAAATAATTTACAATTATTTTTGAAACTCAGAAACTTAGTTCTATCTCCAAAAAACAAATCAGGAATAGGAATTCTTGGTTCTAACATAGATTTCTGATCAATAGTGTCTTGAATCTTTTGTACTCTTGCCGAGAGCTGATCCACAAATGAAGACAGACTTCTAATGTCCATCGCTACACCTGTGTACTGAACCACCCAAATGTCTAGGGTAAAAAAAAAGGCAAAACACAGTGCAAAGAAAAAAAAAGGTCTCAGAACTTCTTTTTTCCCTCTATTGAGAATCATTAGTACTTTTGGCTTCCTGTACTGTTATGAAAGGCAATTCAGTACCACAATGGACATAGCGGTCAGAGCACATACAGTGATCTGACAATAACCCAAAATAATAGAACGAGCTCTGAGACGTGGGAACTCTGCAGACCGCAATCCCTAATCCTCACAAACAACACTAGAGGCAGCCGTGGATTGCACCTAACTCTGCCTATGCAACTCGGCACAGCCTGAGAAACTAACTAGCCTGAAGATAGAAAATAAGCCTACCTTGCCTCAGAGAAATACCCCAAAGGAAAAGGCAGCCCCCCACATATAATGACTGTGAGTTAAGATGAAAAGACAAACGTAGAGATGAAATAGATTCAGCAAAGTGAGGCCCGACTTTCTTAACAGATCGACAATAGAAAAGGTAACTTTGCGGTCTACACAAAACCCTAAAGAAAACCACGCAAAGGGGGCAAAAAGACCCTCCGTACCGAACTAACGGCACGGAGGTACACCCTTTGCGTCCCAGAGCTTCCAGCAACAAATTAGACAAGCTGGACAGAAAAAATAGCAAACAAATAGCAAAGAAGAACTTAGCTATGCAGAGCAGCAGGCCACAGGAATGATCCAGGGAAAAGCAAGTCCAACACTGGAACATTGACAGGAAGCCAGGATCAAAGCATTAGGTGGAGTTAAGTAGAGAAGCACCTAACGACCTCACCAGATCACCTGAGGGAGGAAACTCAGAAGCCGCAGTACCACTTCCCTCCACCAACAGAAGCTCACAGAGAGAACCAGCCGAAGTACCACTTGTGACCACAGGAGGGAGCTCTGCCACAGAATTCACAACAGTACCCCCCCTTGAGGAGGGGTCACCGAACCCTCACCAGAGCCCCCAGGCCGACCAGGATGAGCCACATGAAAGGCACGAACAAGATCGGGAGCATGAACATCAGAGGCAAAAACCCAGGAATTATCTTCCTGAGCATAACCCTTCCATTTAACCAGATACTGGAGTTTCCGTCTAGAAACACGAGAATCCAAAATCTTCTCCACAATATACTCCAATTCCCCCTCAACCAAAACCGGGGCAGGAGGATCAACAGATGGAACCATAGGTGCCACGTATCTCCGCAACAATGACCTATGGAATACATTATGTATGGAAAAAGAATCTGGAAGGGTCAGACGAAAAGACACAGGATTAAGAACCTCAGAAATCCTATACGGACCAATGAAACGAGGCTTAAACTTAGGAGAGGAAACCTTCATAGGAACATGACGAGAAGACAACCAAACCAGATCCCCAATACGAAGTCGGGGACCCACACGGCGTCTGCGATTAGCGAAACGTTGAGCCTTCTCCTGGGACAAGGTCAAATTGTCCACTACATGAGTCCAAATCTGCTGCAACCTGTCCACCACAGTATCCACACCAGGACAGTCCAAAGACTCAACCTGTCCTGAAGAGAAACGAGGATGGAACCCAAAATTGCAGAAAAATGGCGAAACCAAGGTAGCCGAGCTGGCCCGATTATTAAGGGCGAACTCAGCCAAAGGCAAAAAGGACACCCAGTCATCCTGATCGGCAGAAACAAAGCATCTCAGATATGTTTCCAAGGTCTGATTGGTTCGGTCAGTCTGGCCATTAGTCTGAGGATGGAAAGCCGAGGAAAAAGACAAGTCAATGCCCATCCTACCACAAAAGGCTCGCCAAAACCTTGAAACAAACTGGGAACCTCTGTCAGAAACGATATTCTCTGGAATGCCATGTAAACGAACCACATGCTGGAAGAACAATGGCACCAAATCAGAGGAGGAAGGCAATTTAGACAAGGGTACCAGATGAACCATCTTAGAAAAGCGATCACAGACCACCCAAATGACTGACATCTTTTGAGAAACGGTAAGATCAGAAATAAAATCCATAGAGATATGTGTCCAAGGCCTCTTCGGGACCGGCAAGGGCAAAAGCAACCCACTGGCACGAGAACAGCAGGGCTTAGCCCGAGCACAAATCCCACAGGACTGCACAAAGGCACGCACATCCCGCGACAGAGACGGCCACCAAAAGGATCTAGCTACTAACTCTCTGGTACCAAAGATTCCAGGATGACCAGCCAACACCGAACAATGAACCTCAGAGATAACTTTATTGGTCCACCTATCAGGGACAAACAGTCTCTCCGCTGGACAACGATCAGGTTTTTTAGCCTGAAATTTTTGCAGCACCCGCCGCAAATCAGGGGAGATGGCAGACACAATTACTCCCTCTTTGAGGATACCCGCCGGCTCAGACAAACCCGGAGAGTCGGGCACAAAACTCCTAGACAGAGCATCCACCTTCACATTTTTAGAGCCCGGAAGGTACGAAATCACAAAGTCAAAACGGGCAAAAAACAGCGACCAACGAGCCTGTCTAGGATTCAACCGCTTAGCAGACTCAAGATAAGTCAAGTTCTTATGATCAGTCAATACCACCACGCGATGCTTAGCTCCTTCAAGCCAATGACGCCACTCCTCGAATGCCCACTTCATGGCCAGCAACTCTCGGTTGCCCACATCATAATTTCGCTCAGCAGGCGAAAACTTCCTGGAAAAAAAAGCGCATGGTTTCATCACTGAGCAATCAGAACCTCTCTGCGACAAAACAGCCCCTGCTCCAATCTCAGAAGCATCAACCTCGACCTGGAACGGAAGAGAAACATCTGGTTGACACAACACAGGGGCAGAAGAAAAACGACGCTTCAACTCTTGAAAAGCTTCCACAGCAGCAGAAGACCAATTGACCAAATCAGCACCCTTCTTGGTCAAATCGGTCAATGGTTTGGCAATACTAGAAAAATTGCAGATGAAGCGACGATAAAAATTAGCAAAGCCCAGGAACTTTTGCAGACTTTTCAGAGATGTCGGCTGAGTCCAATCATGGATGGCTTGGACCTTAACAGGATCCATCTCGATAGTAGAAGGTGAAAAGATGAACCCCAAAAATGAAACCTTCTGCACACCAAAGAGACACTTTGATCCCTTCACAAACAAAGAATTAGCACGCAGGACCTGAAAAACTGTTCTGACCTGCTTCACATGAGACTCCCAATCATCCGAGAAGATCAAAATGTCATCCAAGTACACAATCAGGAATTTATCCAGGTACTCTCGGAAGATGTCATGCATAAAGGACTGAAACACTGATGGAGCATTGGCAAGTCCGAATGGCATCACTAGATACTCAAAATGACCCTCGGGCGTATTAAATGCAGTTTTCCATTCATCTCCTCGCCTGATTAGCACCAGATTATACGCACCACGAAGATCTATCTTGGTGAGCCAACTAGCCCCCTTAATCCGAGCAAACAAATCAGATAACAATGGCAAGGGGTACTGAAATTTAACCGTGATCTTATTTAGAAGGCGGTAATCTATACAAGGTCTCAGCGAACCATCCTTCTTGGCTACAAAAAAGAACCCTGCTCCTAATGGTGACGATGACGGGCGAATAAGCCCCTTCTCCAGGGATTCCTTCACATAACTGCGCATAGCGGCGTGCTCAGGCACGGATAAATTAAACAGTCGACCTTTTGGGAATTTACTACCAGGAATCAAATTGATAGCACAATCACAATCCCTATGCGGAGGTAGGGCATCGGACTTGGGCTCATCAAATACATCCCGGTAATCAGACAAGAACTCTGGAACCTCAGAAGGGGTGGATGACGAAATTGACAGAAATGGAACATCACCATGTACCCCCTGACAACCCCAGCTGGACACCGACATGGATTTCCAATCTAATACTGGATTATGGGCTTGTAGCCATGGCAACCCCAACACGACCACATCATGCAGATTATGCAACACCAGAAAGCGAATAACCTCCTGATGTGCAGGAGCCATGCACATGGTCAGCTGGGTCCAGTATTGAGGCTTATTCTTGGCCAAAGGCGTGGCATCAATTCCTCTCAATGGAATAGGACACTGCAAGGGCTCTAAGAGAAACCCACAACGCTTAGCAAACTCCAAGTCCATCAAATTCAGGGCAGCGCCTGAATCCACAAATGCCATGACAGAATACGATGACAAAGAACAGATCAAGGCAACGGACAGAAGAAATTTTGACTGTACCGTACCAATGGTGGCAGACCTAGCGAACCGCTTAGTGCGCTTAGGACAATCAGGGATAGCATGAGTGGAATCACCACAGTAGAAACACAGCCCATTCCGACGTCTGTGTTCTTGCCGTTCAACTCTGGTCAAAGTCCTATCGCACTGCATAGGCTCAGGTCTAAGCTCAGGTAATACCGCCAAATGGTGCACAGATTTACGCTCACGCAAGCGTCGACCGATCTGAATGGCCAAAGACATAGACTCATTCAAACCAGCAGGCATAGGAAATCCCACCATGACATCCTTAAGGGCTTCAGAGAGACCCTTTCTGAAGATAGCTGCCAGCGCAGATTCATTCCATTGAGTGAGCACGGACCACTTTCTAAATTTCTGACAATATACCTCTATCTCATCCTGACCCTGACAAAGAGCCAGCAAATTTCTCTCTGCCTGATCCACTGAATTAGGTTCATCGTACAGCAATCCGAGCGCCAGGAAAAACGCATCGATATTACTCAATGCAGGATCTCCTGGCGCAAGAGAAAATGCCCAGTCCTGAGGGTCGCCGCGCAAAAAAGAAATAACAATCAAAACCTGTTGAACTGGATCACCAGAGGAGCGAGGTTTCAAGGCCAGAAATAATTTACAATTATTTTTGAAACTCAGAAACTTAGTTCTATCTCCAAAAAACAAATCAGGAATAGGAATTCTTGGTTCTAACATAGATTTCTGATCAATAGTGTCTTGAATCTTTTGTACTCTTGCCGAGAGCTGATCCACAAATGAAGACAGACTTCTAATGTCCATCGCTACACCTGTGTACTGAACCACCCAAATGTCTAGGGTAAAAAAAAAGGCAAAACACAGTGCAAAGAAAAAAAAAGGTCTCAGAACTTCTTTTTTCCCTCTATTGAGAATCATTAGTACTTTTGGCTTCCTGTACTGTTATGAAAGGCAATTCAGTACCACAATGGACATAGCGGTCAGAGCACATACAGTGATCTGACAATAACCCAAAATAATAGAACGAGCTCTGAGACGTGGGAACTCTGCAGACCGCAATCCCTAATCCTCACAAACAACACTAGAGGCAGCCGTGGATTGCACCTAACTCTGCCTATGCAACTCGGCACAGCCTGAGAAACTAACTAGCCTGAAGATAGAAAATAAGCCTACCTTGCCTCAGAGAAATACCCCAAAGGAAAAGGCAGCCCCCCACATATAATGACTGTGAGTTAAGATGAAAAGACAAACGTAGAGATGAAATAGATTCAGCAAAGTGAGGCCCGACTTTCTTAACAGATCGACAATAGAAAAGGTAACTTTGCGGTCTACACAAAACCCTAAAGAAAACCACGCAAAGGGGGCAAAAAGACCCTCCGTACCGAACTAACGGCACGGAGGTACACCCTTTGCGTCCCAGAGCTTCCAGCAACAAATTAGACAAGCTGGACAGAAAAAATAGCAAACAAATAGCAAAGAAGAACTTAGCTATGCAGAGCAGCAGGCCACAGGAATGATCCAGGGAAAAGCAAGTCCAACACTGGAACATTGACAGGAAGCCAGGATCAAAGCATTAGGTGGAGTTAAGTAGAGAAGCACCTAACGACCTCACCAGATCACCTGAGGGAGGAAACTCAGAAGCCGCAGTACCACTTCCCTCCACCAACAGAAGCTCACAGAGAGAACCAGCCGAAGTACCACTTGTGACCACAGGAGGGAGCTCTGCCACAGAATTCACAACAGTACCCCCCCTTGAGGAGGGGTCACCGAACCCTCACCAGAGCCCCCAGGCCGACCAGGATGAGCCACATGAAAGGCACGAACAAGATCGGGAGCATGAACATCAGAGGCAAAAACCCAGGAATTATCTTCCTGAGCATAACCCTTCCATTTAACCAGATACTGGAGTTTCCGTCTAGAAACACGAGAATCCAAAATCTTCTCCACAATATACTCCAATTCCCCCTCAACCAAAACCGGGGCAGGAGGATCAACAGATGGAACCATAGGTGCCACGTATCTCCGCAACAATGACCTATGGAATACATTATGTATGGAAAAAGAATCTGGAAGGGTCAGACGAAAAGACACAGGATTAAGAACCTCAGAAATCCTATACGGACCAATGAAACGAGGCTTAAACTTAGGAGAGGAAACCTTCATAGGAACATGACGAGAAGACAACCAAACCAGATCCCCAACACGAAGTCGGGGACCCACACGGCGTCTGCGATTAGCGAAACGTTGAGCCTTCTCCTGGGACAAGGTCAAATTGTCCACTACATGAGTCCAAATCTGCTGCAACCTGTCCACCACAGTATCCACACCAGGACAGTCCAAAGACTCAACCTGTCCTGAAGAGAAACGAGGATGGAACCCAAAATTGCAGAAAAATGGCGAAACCAAGGTAGCCGAGCTGGCCCGATTATTAAGGGCGAACTCAGCCAAAGGCAAAAAGGACACCCAGTCATCCTGATCGGCAGAAACAAAGCATCTCAGATATGTTTCCAAGGTCTGATTGGTTCGGTCAGTCTGGCCATTAGTCTGAGGATGGAAAGCCGAGGAAAAAGACAAGTCAATGCCCATCCTACCACAAAAGGCTCGCCAAAACCTTGAAACAAACTGGGAACCTCTGTCAGAAACGATATTCTCTGGAATGCCATGTAAACGAACCACATGCTGGAAGAACAATGGCACCGAATCAGAGGAGGAAGGCAATTTAGACAAGGGTACCAGATGAACCATCTTAGAAAAGCGATCACAGACCACCCAAATGACTGACATCTTTTGAGAAACGGTAAGATCAGAAATAAAATCCATAGAGATATGTGTCCAAGGCCTCTTCGGGACCGGCAAGGGCAAAAGCAACCCACTGGCACGAGAACAGCAGGGCTTAGCCCGAGCACAAATCCCACAGGACTGCACAAAGGCACGCACATCCCGCGACAGAGACGGCCACCAAAAGGATCTAGCTACTAACTCTCTGGTACCAAAGATTCCAGGATGACCAGCCAACACCGAACAATGAACCTCAGAGATAACTTTATTGGTCCACCTATCAGGGACAAACAGTCTCTCCGCTGGACAACGATCAGGTTTTTTAGCCTGAAATTTTTGCAGCACCCGCCGCAAATCAGGGGAGATGGCAGACACAATTACTCCCTCTTTGAGGATACCCGCCGGCTCAGACAAACCCGGAGAGTCGGGCACAAAACTCCTAGACAGAGCATCCGCCTTCACATTTTTAGAGCCCGGAAGGTACGAAATCACAAAGTCAAAACGGGCAAAAAACAGCGACCAACGAGCCTGTCTAGGATTCAACCGCTTAGCAGACTCAAGATAAGTCAAGTTCTTATGATCAGTCAATACCACCACGCGATGCTTAGCTCCTTCAAGCCAATGACGCCACTCCTCGAATGCCCACTTCATGGCCAGCAACTCTCGGTTGCCCACATCATAATTTCGCTCAGCAGGCGAAAACTTCAAGGAAAAAAAAGCGCATGGTTTCATCACTGAGCAATCAGAACCTCTCTGCGACAAAACAGCCCCTGCTCCAATCTCAGAAGCATCAACCTCGACCTGGAACGGAAGAGAAACATCTGGTTGACACAACACAGGGGCAGAAGAAAAACGACGCTTCAACTCTTGAAAAGCTTCCACAGCAGCAGAAGACCAATTGACCAAATCAGCACCCTTCTTGGTCAAATCGGTCAATGGTTTGGCAATACTAGAAAAATTGCAGATGAAGCGACGATAAAAATTAGCAAAGCCCAGGAACTTTTGCAGACTTTTCAGAGATGTCGGCTGAGTCCAATCATGGATGGCTTGGACCTTAACAGGATCCATCTCGATAGTAGAAGGTGAAAAGATGAACCCCAAAAATGAAACCTTCTGCACACCAAAGAGACACTTTGATCCCTTCACAAACAAAGAATTAGCACGCAGGACCTGAAAAACTGTTCTGACCTGCTTCACATGAGACTCCCAATCATCCGAGAAGATCAAAATGTCATCCAAGTACACAATCAGGAATTTATCCAGGTACTCTCGGAAGATGTCATGCATAAAGGACTGAAACACTGATGGAGCATTGGCAAGTCCGAATGGCATCACTAGATACTCAAAATGACCCTCGGGCGTATTAAATGCAGTTTTCCATTCATCTCCTCGCCTGATTAGCACCAGATTATACGCACCACGAAGATCTATCTTGGTGAGCCAACTAGCCCCCTTAATCCGAGCAAACAAATCAGATAACAATGGCAAGGGGTACTGAAATTTAACCGTAATCTTATTTAGAAGGCGGTAATCTATACAAGGTCTCAGCGAACCATCCTTCTTGGCTACAAAAAAGAACCCTGCTCCTAATGGTGACGATGACGGGCGAATAAGCCCCTTCTCCAGGGATTCCTTCACATAACTGCGCATAGCGGCGTGCTCAGGCACGGATAAATTAAACAGTCGACCTTTTGGGAATTTACTACCAGGAATCAAATTGATAGCACAATCACAATCCCTATGCGGAGGTAGGGCATCGGACTTGGGCTCATCAAATACATCCCGGTAATCAGACAAGAACTCTGGAACCTCAGAAGGGGTGGATGACGAAATTGACAGAAATGGAACATCACCATGTACCCCCTGACAACCCCAGCTGGACACCGACATGGATTTCCAATCTAATACTGGATTATGGGCTTGTAGCCATGGCAACCCCAACACGACCACATCATGCAGATTATGCAACACCAGAAAGCGAATAACCTCCTGATGTGCAGGAGCCATGCACATGGTCAGCTGGGTCCAGTATTGAGGCTTATTCTTGGCCAAAGGCGTGGCATCAATTCCTCTCAATGGAATAGGACACTGCAAGGGCTCTAAGAGAAACCCACAACGCTTAGCAAACTCCAAGTCCATCAAATTCAGGGCAGCGCCTGAATCCACAAATGCCATGACAGAATACGATGACAAAGAACAGATCAAGGCAACGGACAGAAGAAATTTTGACTGTACCGTACCAATGGTGGCAGACCTAGCGAACCGCTTAGTGCGCTTAGGACAATCAGGGATAGCATGAGTGGAATCACCACAGTAGAAACACAGCCCATTCCGACGTCTGTGTTCTTGCCGTTCAACTCTGGTCAAAGTCCTATCGCACTGCATAGGCTCAGGTCTAAGCTCAGGTAATACCGCCAAATGGTGCACAGATTTACGCTCACGCAAGCGTCGACCGATCTGAATGGCCAAAGACATAGACTCATTCAAACCAGCAGGCATAGGAAATCCCACCATGACATCCTTAAGGGCTTCAGAGAGACCCTTTCTGAAGATAGCTGCCAGCGCAGATTCATTCCATTGAGTGAGCACGGACCACTTTCTAAATTTCTGACAATATACCTCTATCTCATCCTGACCCTGACAAAGAGCCAGCAAATTTCTCTCTGCCTGATCCACTGAATTAGGTTCATCGTACAGCAATCCGAGCGCCAGGAAAAACGCATCGATATTACTCAATGCAGGATCTCCTGGCGCAAGAGAAAATGCCCAGTCCTGAGGGTCGCCGCGCAAAAAAGAAATAACAATCAAAACCTGTTGAACTGGATCACCAGAGGAGCGAGGTTTCAAGGCCAGAAATAATTTACAATTATTTTTGAAACTCAGAAACTTAGTTCTATCTCCAAAAAACAAATCAGGAATAGGAATTCTTGGTTCTAACATAGATTTCTGATCAATAGTGTCTTGAATCTTTTGTACTCTTGCCGAGAGCTGATCCACAAATGAAGACAGACTTCTAATGTCCATCGCTACACCTGTGTACTGAACCACCCAAATGTCTAGGGTAAAAAAAAAGGCAAAACACAGTGCAAAGAAAAAAAAAGGTCTCAGAACTTCTTTTTTCCCTCTATTGAGAATCATTAGTACTTTTGGCTTCCTGTACTGTTATGAAAGGCAATTCAGTACCACAATGGACATAGCGGTCAGAGCACATACAGTGATCTGACAATAACCCAAAATAATAGAACGAGCTCTGAGACGTGGGAACTCTGCAGACCGCAATCCCTAATCCTCACAAACAACACTAGAGGCAGCCGTGGATTGCACCTAACTCTGCCTATGCAACTCGGCACAGCCTGAGAAACTAACTAGCCTGAAGATAGAAAATAAGCCTACCTTGCCTCAGAGAAATACCCCAAAGGAAAAGGCAGCCCCCCACATATAATGACTGTGAGTTAAGATGAAAAGACAAACGTAGAGATGAAATAGATTCAGCAAAGTGAGGCCCGACTTTCTTAACAGATCGACAATAGAAAAGGTAACTTTGCGGTCTACACAAAACCCTAAAGAAAACCACGCAAAGGGGGCAAAAAGACCCTCCGTACCGAACTAACGGCACGGAGGTACACCCTTTGCGTCCCAGAGCTTCCAGCAACAAATTAGACAAGCTGGACAGAAAAAATAGCAAACAAATAGCAAAGAAGAACTTAGCTATGCAGAGCAGCAGGCCACAGGAATGATCCAGGGAAAAGCAAGTCCAACACTGGAACATTGACAGGAAGCCAGGATCAAAGCATTAGGTGGAGTTAAGTAGAGAAGCACCTAACGACCTCACCAGATCACCTGAGGGAGGAAACTCAGAAGCCGCAGTACCACTTCCCTCCACCAACAGAAGCTCACAGAGAGAACCAGCCGAAGTACCACTTGTGACCACAGGAGGGAGCTCTGCCACAGAATTCACAACAGTACCCCCCCTTGAGGAGGGGTCACCGAACCCTCACCAGAGCCCCCAGGCCGACCAGGATGAGCCACATGAAAGGCACGAACAAGATCGGGAGCATGAACATCAGAGGCAAAAACCCAGGAATTATCTTCCTGAGCATAACCCTTCCATTTAACCAGATACTGGAGTTTCCGTCTAGAAACACGAGAATCCAAAATCTTCTCCACAATATACTCCAATTCCCCCTCAACCAAAACCGGGGCAGGAGGATCAACAGATGGAACCATAGGTGCCACGTATCTCCGCAACAATGACCTATGGAATACATTATGTATGGAAAAAGAATCTGGAAGGGTCAGACGAAAAGACACAGGATTAAGAACCTCAGAAATCCTATACGGACCAATGAAACGAGGCTTAAACTTAGGAGAGGAAACCTTCATAGGAACATGACGAGAAGACAACGAAACCAGATCCCCAATACGAAGTCGGGGACCCACACGGCGTCTGCGATTAGCGAAACGTTGAGCCTTCTCCTGGGACAAGGTCAAATTGTCCACTACATGAGTCCAAATCTGCTGCAACCTGTCCACCACAGTATCCACACCAGGACAGTCCAAAGACTCAACCTGTCCTGAAGAGAAACGAGGATGGAACCCAAAATTGCAGAAAAATGGCGAAACCAAGGTAGCCGAGCTGGCCCGATTATTAAGGGCGAACTCAGCCAAAGGCAAAAAGGACACCCAGTCATCCTGATCGGCAGAAACAAAGCATCTCAGATATGTTTCCAAGGTCTGATTGGTTCGGTCAGTCTGGCCATTAGTCTGAGGATGGAAAGCCGAGGAAAAAGACAAGTCAATGCCCATCCTACCACAAAAGGCTCGCCAAAACCTTGAAACAAACTGGGAACCTCTGTCAGAAACGATATTCTCTGGAATGCCATGTAAACGAACCACATGCTGGAAGAACAATGGCACCAAATCAGAGGAGGAAGGCAATTTAGACAAGGGTACCAGATGAACCATCTTAGAAAAGCGATCACAGACCACCCAAATGACTGACATCTTTTGAGAAACGGTAAGATCAGAAATAAAATCCATAGAGATATGTGTCCAAGGCCTCTTCGGGACCGGCAAGGGCAAAAGCAACCCACTGGCACGAGAACAGCAGGGCTTAGCCCGAGCACAAATCCCACAGGACTGCACAAAGGCACGCACATCCCGCGACAGAGACGGCCACCAAAAGGATCTAGCTACTAACTCTCTGGTACCAAAGATTCCAGGATGACCAGCCAACACCGAACAATGAACCTCAGAGATAACTTTATTGGTCCACCTATCAGGGACAAACAGTCTCTCCGCTGGACAACGATCAGGTTTTTTAGCCTGAAATTTTTGCAGCACCCGCCGCAAATCAGGGGAGATGGCAGACACAATTACTCCCTCTTTGAGGATACCCGCCGGCTCAGACAAACCCGGAGAGTCGGGCACAAAACTCCTAGACAGAGCATCCGCCTTCACATTTTTAGAGCCCGGAAGGTACGAAATCACAAAGTCAAAACGGGCAAAAAACAGCGACCAACGAGCCTGTCTAGGATTCAACCGCTTAGCAGACTCAAGATAAGTCAAGTTCTTATGATCAGTCAATACCACCACGCGATGCTTAGCTCCTTCAAGCCAATGACGCCACTCCTCGAATGCCCACTTCATGGCCAGCAACTCTCGGTTGCCCACATCATAATTTCGCTCAGCAGGCGAAAACTTCAAGGAAAAAAAAGCGCATGGTTTCATCACTGAGCAATCAGAACCTCTCTGCGACAAAACAGCCCCTGCTCCAATCTCAGAAGCATCAACCTCGACCTGGAACGGAAGAGAAACATCTGGTTGACACAACACAGGGGCAGAAGAAAAACGACGCTTCAACTCTTGAAAAGCTTCCACAGCAGCAGAAGACCAATTGACCAAATCAGCACCCTTCTTGGTCAAATCGGTCAATGGTTTGGCAATACTAGAAAAATTGCAGATGAAGCGACGATAAAAATTAGCAAAGCCCAGGAACTTTTGCAGACTTTTCAGAGATGTCGGCTGAGTCCAATCATGGATGGCTTGGACCTTAACAGGATCCATCTCGATAGTAGAAGGTGAAAAGATGAACCCCAAAAATGAAACCTTCTGCACACCAAAGAGACACTTTGATCCCTTCACAAACAAAGAATTAGCACGCAGGACCTGAAAAACTGTTCTGACCTGCTTCACATGAGACTCCCAATCATCCGAGAAGATCAAAATGTCATCCAAGTACACAATCAGGAATTTATCCAGGTACTCTCGGAAGATGTCATGCATAAAGGACTGAAACACTGATGGAGCATTGGCAAGTCCGAATGGCATCACTAGATACTCAAAATGACCCTCGGGCGTATTAAATGCAGTTTTCCATTCATCTCCTCGCCTGATTAGCACCAGATTATACGCACCACGAAGATCTATCTTGGTGAGCCAACTAGCCCCCTTAATCCGAGCAAACAAATCAGATAACAATGGCAAGGGGTACTGAAATTTAACCGTGATCTTATTTAGAAGGCGGTAATCTATACAAGGTCTCAGCGAACCATCCTTCTTGGCTACAAAAAAGAACCCTGCTCCTAATGGTGACGATGACGGGCGAATAAGCCCCTTCTCCAGGGATTCCTTCACATAACTGCGCATAGCGGCGTGCTCAGGCACGGATAAATTAAACAGTCGACCTTTTGGGAATTTACTACCAGGAATCAAATTGATAGCACAATCACAATCCCTATGCGGAGGTAGGGCATCGGACTTGGGCTCATCAAATACATCCCGGTAATCAGACAAGAACTCTGGAACCTCAGAAGGGGTGGATGACGAAATTGACAGAAATGGAACATCACCATGTACCCCCTGACAACCCCAGCTGGACACCGACATGGATTTCCAATCTAATACTGGATTATGGGCTTGTAGCCATGGCAACCCCAACACGACCACATCATGCAGATTATGCAACACCAGAAAGCGAATAACCTCCTGATGTGCAGGAGCCATGCACATGGTCAGCTGGGTCCAGTATTGAGGCTTATTCTTGGCCAAAGGCGTGGCATCAATTCCTCTCAATGGAATAGGACACTGCAAGGGCTCTAAGAGAAACCCACAACGCTTAGCAAACTCCAAGTCCATCAAATTCAGGGCAGCGCCTGAATCCACAAATGCCATGACAGAATACGATGACAAAGAACAGATCAAGGCAACGGACAGAAGAAATTTTGACTGTACCGTACCAATGGTGGCAGACCTAGCGAACCGCTTAGTGCGCTTAGGACAATCAGGGATAGCATGAGTGGAATCACCACAGTAGAAACACAGCCCATTCCGACGTCTGTGTTCTTGCCGTTCAACTCTGGTCAAAGTCCTATCGCACTGCATAGGCTCAGGTCTAAGCTCAGGTAATACCGCCAAATGGTGCACAGATTTACGCTCACGCAAGCGTCGACCGATCTGAATGGCCAAAGACATAGACTCATTCAAACCAGCAGGCATAGGAAATCCCACCATGACATCCTTAAGGGCTTCAGAGAGACCCTTTCTGAAGATAGCTGCCAGCGCAGATTCATTCCATTGAGTGAGCACGGACCACTTTCTAAATTTCTGACAATATACCTCTATCTCATCCTGACCCTGACAAAGAGCCAGCAAATTTCTCTCTGCCTGATCCACTGAATTAGGTTCATCGTACAGCAATCCGAGCGCCAGGAAAAACGCATCGATATTACTCAATGCAGGATCTCCTGGCGCAAGAGAAAATGCCCAGTCCTGAGGGTCGCCGCGCAAAAAAGAAATAACAATCAAAACCTGTTGAACTGGATCACCAGAGGAGCGAGGTTTCAAGGCCAGAAATAATTTACAATTATTTTTGAAACTCAGAAACTTAGTTCTATCTCCAAAAAACAAATCAGGAATAGGAATTCTTGGTTCTAACATAGATTTCTGATCAATAGTGTCTTGAATCTTTTGTACTCTTGCCGAGAGCTGATCCACAAATGAAGACAGACTTCTAATGTCCATCGCTACACCTGTGTACTGAACCACCCAAATGTCTAGGGTAAAAAAAAAGGCAAAACACAGTGCAAAGAAAAAAAAAGGTCTCAGAACTTCTTTTTTCCCTCTATTGAGAATCATTAGTACTTTTGGCTTCCTGTACTGTTATGAAAGGCAATTCAGTACCACAATGGACATAGCGGTCAGAGCACATACAGTGATCTGACAATAACCCAAAATAATAGAACGAGCTCTGAGACGTGGGAACTCTGCAGACCGCAATCCCTAATCCTCACAAACAACACTAGAGGCAGCCGTGGATTGCACCTAACTCTGCCTATGCAATTCGGCACAGCCTGAGAAACTAACTAGCCTGAAGATAGAAAATAAGCCTACCTTGCCTCAGAGAAATACCCCAAAGGAAAAGGCAGCCCCCCACATATAATGACTGTGAGTTAAGATGAAAAGACAAACGTAGAGATGAAATAGATTCAGCAAAGTGAGGCCCGACTTTCTTAACAGATCGACAATAGAAAAGGTAACTTTGCGGTCTACACAAAACCCTAAAGAAAACCACGCAAAGGGGGCAAAAAGACCCTCCGTACCGAACTAACGGCACGGAGGTACACCCTTTGCGTCCCAGAGCTTCCAGCAACAAATTAGACAAGCTGGACAGAAAAAATAGCAAACAAATAGCAAAGAAGAACTTAGCTATGCAGAGCAGCAGGCCACAGGAATGATCCAGGGAAAAGCAAGTCCAACACTGGAACATTGACAGGAAGCCAGGATCAAAGCATTAGGTGGAGTTAAGTAGAGAAGCACCTAACGACCTCACCAGATCACCTGAGGGAGGAAACTCAGAAGCCGCAGTACCACTTCCCTCCACCAACAGAAGCTCACAGAGAGAACCAGCCGAAGTACCACTTGTGACCACAGGAGGGAGCTCTGCCACAGAATTCACAACAGTACCCCCCCTTGAGGAGGGGTCACCGAACCCTCACCAGAGCCCCCAGGCCGACCAGGATGAGCCACATGAAAGGCACGAACAAGATCGGGAGCATGAACATCAGAGGCAAAAACCCAGGAATTATCTTCCTGAGCATAACCCTTCCATTTAACCAGATACTGGAGTTTCCGTCTAGAAACACGAGAATCCAAAATCTTCTCCACAATATACTCCAATTCCCCCTCAACCAAAACCGGGGCAGGAGGATCAACAGATGGAACCATAGGTGCCACGTATCTCCGCAACAATGACCTATGGAATACATTATGTATGGAAAAAGAATCTGGAAGGGTCAGACGAAAAGACACAGGATTAAGAACCTCAGAAATCCTATACGGACCAATGAAACGAGGCTTAAACTTAGGAGAGGAAACCTTCATAGGAACATGACGAGAAGACAACGAAACCAGATCCCCAATACGAAGTCGGGGACCCACACGGCGTCTGCGATTAGCGAAACGTTGAGCCTTCTCCTGGGACAAGGTCAAATTGTCCACTACATGAGTCCAAATCTGCTGCAACCTGTCCACCACAGTATCCACACCAGGACAGTCCAAAGACTCAACCTGTCCTGAAGAGAAACGAGGATGGAACCCAAAATTGCAGAAAAATGGCGAAACCAAGGTAGCCGAGCTGGCCCGATTATTAAGGGCGAACTCAGCCAAAGGCAAAAAGGACACCCAGTCATCCTGATCGGCAGAAACAAAGCATCTCAGATATGTTTCCAAGGTCTGATTGGTTCGGTCAGTCTGGCCATTAGTCTGAGGATGGAAAGCCGAGGAAAAAGACAAGTCAATGCCCATCCTACCACAAAAGGCTCGCCAAAACCTTGAAACAAACTGGGAACCTCTGTCAGAAACGATATTCTCTGGAATGCCATGTAAACGAACCACATGCTGGAAGAACAATGGCACCAAATCAGAGGAGGAAGGCAATTTAGACAAGGGTACCAGATGAACCATCTTAGAAAAGCGATCACAGACCACCCAAATGACTGACATCTTTTGAGAAACGGTAAGATCAGAAATAAAATCCATAGAGATATGTGTCCAAGGCCTCTTCGGGACCGGCAAGGGCAAAAGCAACCCACTGGCACGAGAACAGCAGGGCTTAGCCCGAGCACAAATCCCACAGGACTGCACAAAGGCACGCACATCCCGCGACAGAGACGGCCACCAAAAGGATCTAGCTACTAACTCTCTGGTACCAAAGATTCCAGGATGACCAGCCAACACCGAACAATGAACCTCAGAGATAACTTTATTGGTCCACCTATCAGGGACAAACAGTCTCTCCGCTGGACAACGATCAGGTTTTTTAGCCTGAAATTTTTGCAGCACCCGCCGCAAATCAGGGGAGATGGCAGACACAATTACTCCCTCTTTGAGGATACCCGCCGGCTCAGACAAACCCGGAGAGTCGGGCACAAAACTCCTAGACAGAGCATCCACCTTCACATTTTTAGAGCCCGGAAGGTACGAAACCACAAAGTCAAAACGGGCAAAAAACAGCGACCAACGAGCCTGTCTAGGATTCAACCGCTTAGCAGACTCAAGATAAGTCAAGTTCTTATGATCAGTCAATACCACCACGCGATGCTTAGCTCCTTCAAGCCAATGACGCCACTCCTCGAATGCCCACTTCATGGCCAGCAACTCTCGGTTGCCCACATCATAATTTCGCTCAGCAGGCGAAAACTTCCTGGAAAAAAAAGCGCATGGTTTCATCACTGAGCAATCAGAACCTCTCTGCGACAAAACAGCCCCTGCTCCAATCTCAGAAGCATCAACCTCGACCTGGAACGGAAGAGAAACATCTGGTTGACACAACACAGGGGCAGAAGAAAAACGACGCTTCAACTCTTGAAAAGCTTCCACAGCAGCAGAAGACCAATTGACCAAATCAGCACCCTTCTTGGTCAAATCGGTCAATGGTTTGGCAATACTAGAAAAATTGCAGATGAAGCGACGATAAAAATTAGCAAAGCCCAGGAACTTTTGCAGAATTTTCAGAGATGTCGGCTGAGTCCAATCATGGATGGCTTGGACCTTAACAGGATCCATCTCGATAGTAGAAGGTGAAAAGATGAACCCCAAAAATGAAACCTTCTGCACACCAAAGAGACACTTTGATCCCTTCACAAACAAAGAATTAGCACGCAGGACCTGAAAAACTGTTCTGACCTGCTTCACATGAGACTCCCAATCATCCGAGAAGATCAAAATGTCATCCAAGTACACAATCAGGAATTTATCCAGGTACTCTCGGAAGATGTCATGCATAAAGGACTGAAACACTGATGGAGCATTGGCAAGTCCGAATGGCATCACTAGATACTCAAAATGACCCTCGGGCATATTAAATGCAGTTTTCCATTCATCTCCTCGCCTGATTAGCACCAGATTATACGCACCACGAAGATCTATCTTGGTGAGCCAACTAGCCCCCTTAATCCGAGCAAACAAATCAGATAACAATGGCAAGGGGTACTGAAATTTAACCGTGATCTTATTTAGAAGGCGGTAATCTATACAAGGTCTCAGCGAACCATCCTTCTTGGCTACAAAAAAGAACCCTGCTCCTAATGGTGACGATGACGGGCGAATAAGCCCCTTCTCCAGGGATTCCTTCACATAACTGCGCATAGCGGCGTGCTCAGGCACGGATAAATTAAACAGTCGACCTTTTGGGAATTTACTACCAGGAATCAAATTGATAGCACAATCACAATCCCTATGCGGAGGTAGGGCATCGGACTTGGGCTCATCAAATACATCCCGGTAATCAGACAAGAACTCTGGAACCTCAGAAGGGGTGGATGACGAAATTGACAGAAATGGAACATGACCATGTACCCCCTGACAACCCCAGCTGGACACCGACATGGATTTCCAATCTAATACTGGATTATGGGCTTGTAGCCATGGCAACCCCAACACGACCACATCATGCAGATTATGCAACACCAGAAAGCGAATAACCTCCTGATGTGCAGGAGCCATGCACATGGTCAGCTGGGTCCAGTATTGAGGTTTATTCTTGGCCAAAGGCGTGGCATCAATTCCTCTCAATGGAATAGGACACTGCAAGGGCTCTAAGAGAAACCCACAACGCTTAGCAAACTCCAAGTCCATCAAATTCAGGGCAGCGCCTGAATCCACAAATGCCATGACAGAATACGATGACAAAGAACAGATCAAGGCAACGGACAGAAGAAATTTTGACTGTACCGTACCAATGGTGGCAGACCTAGCGAACCGCTTAGTGCGCTTAGGACAATCAGGGATAGCATGAGTGGAATCACCACAGTAGAAACACAGCCCATTCCGACGTCTGTGTTCTTGCCGTTCAACTCTGGTCAAAGTCCTATCGCACTGCATAGGCTCAGGTCTAAGCTCAGGTAATACCGCCAAATGGTGCACAGATTTACGCTCACGCAAGCGTCGACCGATCTGAATGGCCAAAGACATAGACTCATTCAAACCAGCAGGCATAGGAAATCCCACCATGACATCCTTAAGGGCTTCAGAGAGACCCTTTCTGAAGATAGCTGCCAGCGCAGATTCATTCCATTGAGTGAGCACGGACCACTTTCTAAATTTCTGACAATATACCTCTATCTCATCCTGACCCTGACAAAGAGCCAGCAAATTTCTCTCTGCCTGATCCACTGAATTAGGTTCATCGTACAGCAATCCGAGCGCCAGGAAAAACGCATCGATATTACTCAATGCAGGATCTCCTGGCGCAAGAGAAAATGCCCAGTCCTGAGGGTCGCCGCGCAAAAAAGAAATAACAATCAAAACCTGTTGAACTGGATCACCAGAGGAGCGAGGTTTCAAGGCCAGAAATAATTTACAATTATTTTTGAAACTCAGAAACTTAGTTCTATCTCCAAAAAACAAATCAGGAATAGGAATTCTTGGTTCTAACATAGATTTCTGATCAATAGTGTCTTGAATCTTTTGTACTCTTGCCGAGAGCTGATCCACAAATGAAGACAGACTTCAAATGTCCATCGCTACACCTGTGTACTGAACCACCCAAATGTCTAGGGGAAAAAAAAGGCAAAACACAGTGCAAAGAAAAAAAAATGGTCTCAGAACTTCTTTTTTCCCTCTATTGAGAATCATTAGTACTTTTGGCTTCCTGTACTGTTATGAAAGGCAATTCAGTACCACAATGGACATAGCGGTCAGAGCACATACAGTGATCTGACAATAACCCAAAATAATAGAACGAGCTCTGAGACGTGGGAACTCTGCAGACCGCAATCCCTAATCCTCACAAACAACACTAGAGGCAGCCGTGGATTGCACCTAACTCTGCCTATGCAACTCGGCACAGCCTGAGAAACTAACTAGCCTGAAGATAGAAAATAAGCCTACCTTGCCTCAGAGAAATACCCCAAAGGAAAAGGCAGCCCCCCACATATAATGACTGTGAGTTAAGATGAAAAGACAAACGTAGAGATGAAATAGATTCAGCAAAGTGAGGCCCGACTTTCTTAACAGATCGACAATAGAAAAGGTAACTTTGCGGTCTACACAAAACCCTAAAGAAAACCACGCAAAGGGGGCAAAAAGACCCTCCGTACCGAACTAACGGCACGGAGGTACACCCTTTGCGTCCCAGAGCTTCCAGCAACAAATTAGACAAGCTGGACAGAAAAAATAGCAAACAAATAGCAAAGAAGAACTTAGCTATGCAGAGCAGCAGGCCACAGGAATGATCCAGGGAAAAGCAAATCCAACACTGAAACATTGACAGGAAGCCAGGTCAAAGCATTAGGTGGAGTTAAGTAGAGAAGCACCTAACGACCTCACCAGATCACCTGAGGGAGGAAACTCAGAAGCCGCAGTACCACTTCCCTCCACCAACAGAAGCTCACAGAGAGAACCAGCCGAAGTACCACTTGTGACCACAGGAGGGAGCTCTGCCACAGAATTCACAACAGCGCTCCCTCTGCGTCCCAGAGCTTCCAGCAAGCAAGACAACAAATTAAATAGCAAGCTGGACAGAAAAATAGCAAACCAAAGAAATACACGCTGGAACTTAGCTGGGAAGACAGGTCACAAGAACGATCCAGGAGTGAACAGACCAATACTGGAACATTGACAGGTGGCATGGAGCAAAGATCTAAGTGGAGTTAAATAGAGCAGCAGCTAACGAATTAACCTCGTCACCTGTGAAACTCAGAAACACCCACCAGAGGAAGTCCATGGACAGAACCAGCCGAAGTACCATTCATGACCACAGGAGGGAGCCCGACAACAGAATTCAAAACAACCCCCATAGTCATCCATAATAGTATAATGTACCCCATAGTCATATAGAGCAGTATAATTCACCGCCATATTAGTATAATGTACCCCTTAGTCATATATAGTTTAACACACTAACATAGTAGTATAATGCGTCCCCATAGTAGTATAATGCACCCCCATAGCAGTATAATGCACCCCCATAGTATAATGTAGCAGCCCCATAGGGATATAATGCACTTGACCTCATAGTATAATGTAGCAGCCCTATAAGGATATAATGTACCTCATAGTATAGTGTAGCAGCCCCATAGGGATATAATGCAGCCCCATAGTATAATGCAGCAGCCCCATAGTGTAATGTAGCAGCCTCATACTATAATGTAGTAGCCCCATTCTATAATGTAGAAGCTCTATACTTTAATGTAGCAGCCCCATACTATTATGTAGCAACCCTATACTGTAATGTAGTAGCCCCATAGTGTATTGTAGCAGCCCTATAGTATAATGTAACAGCCCCATAGCATAATGCAGCAGCCCTATAGTATAATGTAGCAGCATCATACTCTAATGTAGCAGCCCCATAGTATAATGTAGCAATACCATAGGGGATAATGTACTTCATAATGTAATATAGCAGCCCCATAGTATAATTCAGCAGCCCCATAGGAATGTAATGCACCTCATAGATAAAAAAGCCACTGAGTTTTACAGAGAAAAATCTGAAAGGCAAAATGCCACATTGACAGACTATTGAAGCAATATCTCTCAGGACACTCCAAATTGCTATAAATCCTACACATGACCAAAGACAGGAGTAAATGTCCTACCACAGTTAGTCAGATATAAATATTTGATTTTATTAGTACATCAAAAAATCAACAAAATATATATAACAGACATGAAAGGTAAACGTAACAAATCACGAGGGGAAAAAGCAGCACAACTGAAGTAACAGACCAGGTAGATGAGCATACCAAACGGGAAAATCATCCATATTCAACAACACCCCTTGCAAAAAATACAAGCCTCACATATAAGGCTGGGCACTTGTGAACAGATCGTAGCCTCCGTATGCAAATATAATAAGCTAAAAGCGAATCTACTATGGAGGTAGGAGAAAGACATAAAAATGGACCCCTTAACAGGATGCTACAACTCATCCATTGTAATGTCTGTCAGTGTGCGCTCCACAGCAGCCCCAACGCGCGTTTCGCGTGGGCTTCTTCCGGGGGCTGTGTGTGTGTGTCATTCCCGCATGTATTTATGTCCCAGAATCAGCTGTAAGGTGTTATTCATTAGCGTTGCCCGGCGCCTGCGCGCTAAAACCTGGTAAGTATCACTGGCCCAAAAGATGGCCGCCGCACATGCGCATACATCTGTCAATAAGCGGCGTCACTACCCGGCGCCTGCGCTTTAAGATGTAATGTCATAGTATAATGCAGCAGCCCCATAGGGATATAGCGCATCTCATAATATTATGCACCCCCTTTCCTTTCCCCCATAGTAGTATAATGCACCCCTGCACCAGTATAGTATGCCCCATACCATGGCTTTACAAAAAAAAGACATTTTTCTTTACCTGGCCGAGCTCCTGCGGTGTGTCCTTCTCTCCAAGGCTGGCGGCTAAGGTGCGCACCATCATTCGGCGTATGACAGTGACATCATATCTCGGCGACGTGCGCGCTGATGTCAGCTGCCTGCCTGTGATTGACTAGCGGCTGTTAACTGTTACCGTGTTGGAGGAATCTCCTGCATGGCAACAGATTTTAACTGATAGTGCGTCGGAGGACGCGCAATCAGTTACTGAAGCTGTATGATCCTGCCACTTGGGCCCGGTGAGTGGAACAGAGGGAGCCAGCTCCAGGCCCCCTCTGCTCACTGGGCCCCATATGCCAGTAACGGCTGTAATGCCCTGATGGCCGCCCTGCCTACTTTGTTTGGTATTTCATTATATACTTTGCTCACTCTTGGACCTTTCCTTTGTTCTGCACACTTCTGCTCTTATTCACACTCTGCTATGCCCTCGGGTTCTTTAGGTGGTAAATGAAATAACGTTTTGGCCTTTTAGGCAGATTAGGCAAAGTTGCCACCTTCTAGTCTATGGTTATGCCTATCTCCACACCCACAGGCACAAATAGGAACTGCACAGTCAGGATATCTCGTCTGTATAGAAACCGCTAGGGTCAGAAGCAGTTTTTAGTGTATAACTTATTATACTGCATGAGTTTCTACACAGGCATAACAATACTAGAAGCTTTTAGGGGCATCCAGGGTGAGCCACCGTTAAGTGAGGGTGCTATGTTATGGTGCCAACCTCCTCAGTCAGGTGGGACAAACCAGGGTCATAGAAGGGCTTTTCCAAGTCTGAACATGGATCTCTCAGGTTCAGGTATTTGTCCCCCTGGTTCATATGCTACCTGTGTGCATATGCTTGTGCAGTTTTAACAACATGTTTAGCTCATAGTACTCACTTTGCAGCATTTATATTGCATCACAAAGAAGGAAAAGTAATGTAATTATGAAAATAACTGGATCGATCCATACAAATATTATTTATATGCAAATAATGAAAAAAATGAACAAAACATTTTCAAAACATCTCTTTTTTCCAGTATAGTATATGACAATCACATGCAGAATACACATCTTTTCTGTGTTTAAGGAACGTTCTGCTATACTAAATGCACTTGGGCACACAAGCCATCAAAATCCACTGCTGAAAACTTTCCTTTGCAATTGCAGATCAATTATGTTCATATGTTCACAATGGGAGACAAGCCTGGAAGCACTGCAAGCCATGGTAACATGGTTAGGCCCTGAACGCTTTTTACAGTAGCATGAGCAACATGTGGCCTGGAATTGTCGTGTTGAAAAATGGCTCCAAGTACACTTTGGAGATCTAGCAATCAGGGCCGCCATCAGGGCATGACAGCCATGACTGGCGTATGGGGCCCGGTGGGCAGATGGGGCCCACATCGGGCCCCGTCTCATCTGCTCACCGGGCCCCCCCTGCAGGCGCTGCGGCACACTATTGACGTGCGGGCCCGTGCCTGCACGTCAATAGTTAACAGTCGCCGCCAGCCAGTCGGAGGCTGGCAGCTGACTTGAGCGGCCGCAGTGCGCAGTCGCACGTCGCTGGCGTCTGACGTCATCGTCAGCTGCCGGCGAGTGCGTCCTTCATCTGCGTGGAGGAGCTTCGCCCGCCGCAGGAGCACACGGCCAGGTAAGAAGTATTTTTTTTTTTTTTTGGTAGCGGCGATCCAGGGGAGGGGGCCCGGGGCAGTATGCAGGACATGGGGGCAGAATTTTGGGCACGCTGGGGCAGAGGAGATGCTGGACACAGGGGCAAAATGCTGGACAAAGGAGCAGAAAGCTGGGTAGAGGAGATGCTGGACACAGGGGCAAAATGCTGGACAAAGGGGCAGAAAGCTGGACACGGGCAGAGGAGATGCTGGACACGGGGGCGGAATGCTGGACAAAGGGGCAGAAAACTGGACACAGACAGGGGCATTATGCTGGACACAGGGGCAGAATGCTGGACACAGGGGCATTATGCTGGACACAGGGGCAGAATGCTGGACAAAGGGGCAGTATTCTGGACACAGGGGCAGTATTCTGGACACAGGGGCATTATGCTGGACACAGGGGCAGAATGCTGGACACAGGGGCATTATGCTGGACACAGGGGCAGAATGCTGGACATAGGGGCAGTATTCCGGACACTGGCAGAATGCTACACAGGGGCAGAATGCTGGATACAGGGGCATTATGCTGGACAAAGGGGCAGTATTCTGGACACGGGCAAAATGCAACACGGGCAGAATGCTGGACACACTGGGGCAGAGATGCTGGACACAGGGGCATTATGCTGGACACAGGAGCATTATGCTGGACACAGGGGCATTATGCTGGACACAGGGGCATTATGCTGGACAAAGGGGCAGTATTCTGGACACAGGAGCAGAATGCTGGACACGCTGGGGCAGAATGCTGGACACGCTGGGGCAGAATGGTGGACACAGGGGCAGAATGCTGGACAAAGGGGCAGTATGCTGGACACAGGGGCAGTATGTTGGACACAGGGGCAGTATGCTGGACACAGGGGCAGAATGCTGGACACAGGGGCAGAATGCTGGACACAGGGGCAGAATGCTGGACAAAGGGGCAGTATGCTGGACAAAGGGGCAGTATGCTGGACACAGGGGCAGAATGCTGGACACAGGGGCAGAATGCTGGACACAGGGGCAGTATGCTGGACACAGGGGCAGAATGCTGGACACGGGCAGTATGCTGGACACAGGGGCAGAATGCTGGACACAGGGGCAGAGATGCTGGACACAGGGGCAGAGATGCTGGACACAGGGGCAGAGATGCTGGATACAGGGGCAGAGATGCTGGACACAGGGGCAGAGATGCTGGACACAGGGGCAGAGATGCTGGACACAGGTGCAGAATGCTGGACACAGGGGCAGTATGCTGGACACGGGCAGAATGGAGATACAGGGTATGATGAAAGACATGGGGGCATGACTGGAGACAGATGGGGAAGGATTGGAGACAGATGGGGCAGAATGGAGGCACAGGAGGCATGATTGGAGACAAGTGGCAGGATTGAAGACATGGGGGCATGATTGGAGACACTGGGGGCAGAATTGGAGACAGATCATGCAGGATCATGGGGCAGGATGGATATGATGGAGACAAATGGGTCAGGATGGGGAGATCATATGGGGCAGAATGGATACTCATGAGGGCAGGATGGGAGAACATATGGCTGACGCCAGGAATGAGACACACGTTGGCCAGGATGGGGAATATTATTACCATAGGGACTAATTTAGGGATATTATTACTGAAGTGATGTATTTATTTTATTTTTTGAGGATACTGTTTTAAATGAGGGGGCCGTCCTGTTACTGTGTAGAGTGATACTATGTCACCTCTTTTTCTTCATGTGGTGTAATGTAGAAGAAAAATTAAGTAATGTGTTCTACAAGCAGAGCTCGAGATAACTGTGTTATTTCCTGCAGAAACGAGTCCTGGCTGGATGAAATGATGGCGGTCTGTGCTGGATGAAAGATGAAGGACTTCACCTAGAGACGTCACTGGTGAGTCAGTGTGTTACCTATACACTGACACTATACACTGCATACAGAGCTCCTGTGTATAATTTCACTAGTGATCACTGTATTATCTGTACACAGACACTGCATACTAAGTACAGTTCTCCTGTGTATAATGGCACTTATGGTGATAGTATGGTGCTTTTTTTTATTACTGATCAGAATTATAGTATTCAGTCACTATATGGTGGTAATATGCGGTCTGGTCATGGTGTAGCGGTATTTGTTCTTTGTATGTGATATTATTCGATCACTGTGGTGGTAATATGTCATCTGGTCATGGTGTAGCGGTATTTGTTCTTTGTATGTGATATTCGATCACTGTGGTGGTAATATGTCATCTGGTCATAGTGCTGTGGTATTTGTTCTTTGTATGTGATATTATTGGTCATTTAAAAAATTGAAATTGAAATAAAAATATACCTAAATTGTATTGCATATTTTAACCCCTTCCCGACCTGTGACACAGCGTATGCGTCATGAAAGTCGGTGCCAATCCGACCTGTGACGCATATGCTGTGTCACAGAAAGATCGCGTCCCTGCAGGCCGGGTGAAAGGGTTAACTCCCATTTCACCCGATCTGCAGGGACAGGGGGAGTGGTAGTTTAGCCCAGGGGGGGTGGCTTCACCCCCTCGTGGCTACGATCGCTCTGATTGGCTGTTGAAAGTGAAACTGCCAATCAGAGCGATTTGTAATATTTCACCTAAAAAAATGGTGAAATATTACAATCCAGCCATGGCCGATGCTGCAATATCATCGGCCATGGCTGGAAATACTAATGTGCCCCCACCCCACCCCACCGATCGCCCCCCCAGCCCCCCGATCTGTGGCCCGCTCCCCTCCGTCCTGTGCTCCGCTCCCCCGTCCTCCTGTCCGCTCCCCCCGTGCTCCAATCACACCCCCCCGTGCTCCAATCAAACCCCCCCGCACTCCGATCCCCCCCCGTGCTCCGAACCACCCCCCCTGCACACCGATCCACCCCCCCGCACAGCGATCCACCCGCCCGCACACCGATCACTCTCCCCCATGCTCCGATCCCTCCCCCCCGTGCTCCGACGCCCCCCCGTGCCCTGATCTCCCCCCCCTGTGCCCTGATCTCCCCCCCCTTATACTTACCGATCCTGGCGGGGTCCGTCCGTCTTCTTCCCCGAGCGCCGCCATGTTCCAAAATGGCGGGCGCATGCGCAGTGCGCCCGCCGAATCTGCCGGCCGGCAGATTCGTTCCAATGTGAATTTTGATCACTGTGATATAATCTATCACAGTGGTCAAAATAAAAAAACAGTAAATGACCCCCCCCATTTGTCCCCCATAGATAGGGACAATAATAAAATAAAGAATTTTTTTTTTTTTTCACTAAGGTTGGAGTTAGAACTAGGGTTAGGGTTAGGGTTAGGGGTAGGGTTAGGGGTAGGGTTAGGGGTAGGGGTAGGGGTAGGGGTAGGGTTAGGGGTAGGGTTAGGGGTAGGGTTAGGGTTAGGGTTTCGGTATGTGCACACGTATTCTGGTCCTCTGCGGATTTTTCCGCAGCGGATTTGATAAATCCGCAGTGCTAAACCGCTGCGGATTTATGGCAGATTTACCGCGGTTTTTCTGCGCATTTCACTGCGGTTTTACAACTGCGATTTTCTATTGGAGCAGTTGTAAAACCGCTGTGGAATCCGCAGAAAGAAGTGACATGCTGCGGAATGTAAACCGCTGCGTTTCCGTGCAGTTTTTCCGCAGCATGTGTACAGCGATTTTTGTTTCCCATAGGTTTACATTGAAATGTAAACTCATGGGAAACTGCTGCGGATCCGCAGCGTTTTCCGAAGCGTGTGCACATACCTTTAGAATTAGGCTATGTGCACACGGTGCGGATTTGGCTGCGGATCCGCAGCGGATTGGCCGCTGCGGATCCGCAGCAGTGTTCAATCAGGTTTACAGTACCATGTAAACCTATGGAAAACCAAATCCGCTGTGCCCATGGTGCGGAAAATACCGCACGGAAACGCTGCGTTGTATTTTCCGCAGCATGTCAATTCTTTGTGCGGATTCCGCAGCGTTTTACACCTATTCCTCAATAGGAATCCGCAGCTGAAATCCGCAGTAAATCCGCAGGTAAAACGCAGTGCCTTTTACCCGCGGATTTTTCAAAAATGGTGCGGAAAAATCTCACACGAATCCGCAACGTGGGTACATAGCCTTAGGGTTAGGGTTGGGTTGGAATTAGGGTTGTGGTTAGGGTTAGGGGTGTGTTGGGGTTAGGGTTGTGGTTAGGGTTACGGCTACAGTTGGGATAAGGGTTAGGGGTGTGTTGGCGTTAGAATTGAGGGGTTTCCACTGTTTAGGCACATCAGGGGGTCTCCAAACGCAACATGGCGCCACCATTGATTCCAGCCAATCTTTTATTCAAAAAGTCAAATGGTGCTCCTTCCCTTCCGAGCCCCGACGTGTGCCCAAACAGTGGTTTACCCCCACATATGGGGTATCAGTGTACTCAGGACAAACTGGGCAACAATTACTGGGGTCCAATTTCTCCTGTTACCCTTGAGAAAATAAAAAATTGCTTGCTAAAACATCATTTTTGAGGAAAGTAAAATGATTTTTTATTTTCACGGCTCTGCGTTGTAAACGTCTGTGAAGCACTTGGGGGTTCAAAGTGCTCACCACATATCTAGATAAGTTCCTTGGGGGGTCTAGTTTCCAAAATGGGGTCACTTGTGGGGGGTTTCTACTGTTTAGGCACACCAGGGGCTCTGCAAACGCAACGTGACGCCCGCAGACCATTCCATCAAAGTCTGCATTTCAAAACGTCACTACTTGACTTCCGAGCCCCGACATGTGCCCAAACAGTGGTTTACCCCCACATATGGGGTATCAGCGTACTCAGGACAAACTGGGCAACAATTACTGGGGTCCAATTTCTCCTGTTACCCTTGAGAAAATAAAAAATTGCTTGCTAAAACATCATTTTTGAGGAAAGAAAAATGATTTTTTATTTTCACGGCTCTGCGTTGTAAACGTCTGTGAAGCACTTGGGGGTTCAAAGTGCTCACCACATATCTAGATAAGTTCCTTGGGGGGTCTAGTTTCCAAAATGGGGTCACTTGTGGGGGGTTTCTACTGTTTAGGCACACCAGGGGCTCTGCAAACGCAACGTGACGCCCGCAGACCATTCCATCAAAGTCTGCATTTCAAAACGTCACTACTTGACTTCCGAGCCCCGACATGTGCCCAAACAGTGGTTTACCCCCACATATGGGGTATCAGCGTACTCAGGACAAACTGGGCAACAATTACTGTGGTCCAATTTCTCCTGTTACCCTTGAGAAAATAAAAAATTGCTTGCTAAAACATCATTTTTGAGGAAAGAAAAATGATTTTTTATTTTCACGGCTCTGCGTTGTAAACGTCTGTGAAGCACTTGGGGGTTCAAAGTGCTCACCACATATCTAGATAAGTTCCTTGGGGGGTCTAGTTTCCAAAATGGGGTCACTTGTGGGGGGTTTCTACTGTTTAGGCACACCAGGGGCTCTGCAAACGCAACGTGACGCCCGCAGACCATTCCATCAAAGTCTGCATTTCAAAAGTCACTACTTCCCTTCTGAGCCCCGACGTGTGCCCAAACAGTGGTTTACCCCCACATATGGGGTATCAGCGTACTCAGGAGAAACTGGACAACAACTTTTGGGGTCCAATTTCTCCTGTAACCCTTGGGAAAATAAAAAATTCTGGGCTAAAAAATTATTTTTGAGGAAAGAAAACGTATTTATTATTTTCACTGCTCTGTGTTATAAACTTCTGTGAAGCACTTGGGGGTTCAAAGTGCTCACCTCACATCTAGATAAGTTCCTTTCGGGGTCTAGTTTCTAAAATGGGGTCACTTGTGGGGGGTTTCTACTGTTTAGCCACATCAGGGGCTCTGCAAACGCAACGTAACGCCCGCAGGCATTCCATCAAAGTCTGCATTTCAAAATGTCACTACTTGACTTCCGAGCCCCAACATGTGCCCAAACTGTGGTTTACCCCCACATATGGGGTATCAGCGTACTCAGGAGAAACTGTACAACAACTTTTGGGGTCAAATTTCTCCTTTTACCCTTGGGAAAATAATAAATTGCAGGCTAAAAAATCATTTTAGAGAAAATAAAATTTTTATTTTATTTTCATGGCTCTGCGTTATAAACTTCTGTGAAGCACTTGGAAGTTCAAAGTCCTCACCACACATCTAGATAAGTTCCTTTTGGGGGTCTAGTTTCCAAAATGGGGTCATATGTGGGGGATCTCCAATGTTTAGGCACACAGGGGCTCTCCAAACGTGACATGGTGTCCGCTAATGATTGGAGCTAATTTTCCATTTAAAAAGCCAATTGGCGTGCCTTCCCTTCCGAGCCCTGCCGTGCGCCCAAACAGTGGTTTACCCCCACATATGGGGTATCAGCGTACTCAGGACAAACTGGACAACAACATTTGCAGTCCAATTTCTCCTATTACCCTTGGCAAAATAGGAAATTCCAGGCTAAAAATCATTTTTGAGGAAAGAAAAATTATTTTTTATTTTCATGGCTCTGCATTATAAACTTCTGTGAAGCACCTGGGGGTTTAAAGTGCTCAATATGCATCTAGATAAGTTCCTTGGGGGGTCTAGTTTCCAAAATGGGGTCACTTGTGGGGGAGCTCCAATGCATAGGCACACAGGGGCTCTCTAAACGCGACATGGTGTCCGCTAACAATTGGAGCTAATTTTCCATTCAAAAAGTCAAATGGCGCGCCTTCCCTTCCGAGCCCTGCCGTGTGCCCAAACAGTGGTTTACCCCCACATATGAGGTATCGGCGTACTCGGGAGAAATTGCCCAACAAATTTTAGGATTCATTTTATCCTATTGCCCATGTGAAAATGAAAACTGAGGCGAAAAGAATTTTTTTGTGAAAAAAAAAGTACTTTTTCATTTTTACAGATCAATTTGTGAAGCACCTGAGGGTTTAAAGTGCTCAATATGCATCTAGATAAGTTCCTTGGGGGGTCTAGTTTCCAAAATGGGGTCATTTGTGGGGGAGCTCCAATGTTTAGGCACACGGGGGCTCTCCAAACACGACATGGTGTCCGCTAACGATGGAGATAATTTTTCATTCAAAAAGTCAAATGGCGCTCCTTCCCTTCCGAACCTTACCATGTGCCCAAACAGTGGTTTACCCCCACATGTGAGGTATCGGTGTACTCATGAGAAATTGCCCAACAAATTTTAGGATCCATTTTATCCTGTTGCCCATGTGAAAATGAAAAAAATTGAGGCTAAAAGAATTTTTTTGTGAAAAAAAAGTACTTTTTCATTTTTACGGATCAATTTGTGAAGCCCCCGGGGGTTCAAAGTTCTTACTATGCATCTAGATAAGTTCCTTGGGGCGTCTAGTTTCCAAAATGGGGTCACGTGTGGGGGAGCTCCAATTTTTAGGCACACGGGGGCTCTCCAAACGTGACATGGTGTCCGCTAAAGAGTGGAGCCAATTTTTCATTCAAAAAGTCAAATGGCGCTCCTTCCCTTCCAAGCCCTGCCGTGCGCCCAAACAGTGGTTTACCCCCACATATGAGGTATCAGCGTACTCAGGACAAATTGCACAACAACTTTCGTGGTTCAGTTTCTCCTTGTACCATTGGGAAAATAAAAAAAATGTTGCTAAAAGATAATTTTTGTGACTAAAAAGTTAAATGTTCATTTTTTCCTTCCATGTTGCTTCTGCTGCTGTGAAGCACCTGAAGGGTTAAAAAACTTCTTGAATGTGGTTTTGAGCACCTTGAGGGGTGCATTTTTTAGAATGGTGTCACTTTTGGGTATTTTCAGCCATATAGACCCCTCAAACTGACTTCAAATGTGAGGTGGTCCCTAAAAAAAATGGTTTTGTAAATTTCGTTGTAAAAATGAGAAATCGCTGGTCAAATTTTAACTCTTATAACTTCCTAGCAAAAAAAAATTTTGTTTCCAAAATTGTGCTGGTGTAAAGTAGACATGTGGGAAATGTTATTTATTAACTATTTTGTGTCACATAACTCTCTGGTTTAACAGAATAAAAATTCAAAATGTGAAAATTGCGAAATTTTCAAAATTTTCGCCAAATTTCCGTTTTTATCACAAATAAACGCAGAATTTATTGACCTAAATTTACCACTAACATGAAGCCCAATATGTCACGAAAAAACAATCTCAGAACCGCTAGGATCCGTTGAAGCGTTCCTGAGTTATTACCTCATAAAGGGACACTGGTCAGAATTGCAAAAAACGGCCAGGTCATTAAGGTCAAAATAGGCTGGGTCATGAAGGGGTTAACAAATATTTAATAGGTTACAGTAGAGCAGGGCCCGGCCAAAAGTGTCTACCGTGTTATGGTGGCGGCTTAAAAAATCTTTTGGCCAAAACAAAAGCTGCAGCTATATGTGCGATCTGGTGATGGGAACTGTTAATGTGTGATAGGTGAGAAGTGTAGTTTTTCCAAGAGAGAGCGGTGGGATTGTGGACAGTTCGAGGGGTGGAGCGTGGAGGCGGGGCTGGGGTGGAGCCTGGGCGGAGTCTCAAGGGGGCCCCGAAAATTTTGCCAGTATGGGTCCCCGAAATTTCTAGTGGCAGCCCTGCTAGCAATACCACTGGTTCCACGACCAAAGCAATGTATCATAGAGGTGTTAGTGTATCTGGAATGAAAGCTATAGATGTCCATCTAATGTACATTAAGCCATCCCACGCCATAATCCTGGGAGCAGGATCAGAGTCATGTTCCTTTGGAAAGGTCTCTTCATGACATTATCCACTTGTACTCCACATGGAGATTAGAAGCTGGAATAGAACAACGATGGCTATAATCGAGGTCAATCTTCTTCAGTGATGAGTCTTGATTTTGTCTTGGATATAATTATAATCTAAGACAGGTCTTAGGTTATCACCTAAGGGATGGGAAAGTCACACTCGTCCTCCTCTCAGGTAGGATAGCATAATGTGAGGTGGCCTAATGTATGGTAGCCAGACTCCTGCAGTCTTCATTCCAGGCACAAAAACTGCTTAGTTTTACATTGATTTGGCCATTTCTTTAAAGTGTTCCAGGAGCCATTTTCAACACATCATAGCAAAGCCATATATTGTTCATGCTACCACGGCATTCAGCATCTCCAAAATTATGTTCCATTGAGCACATCTCAGATGTCATTGTTTGATTATTGCAAAAAGGAGCTGTCACAGCGGATATTTATTATTTCTGTGTTTAATGGCATTCAGTGTGGCAGAACATTCCTAAGACAACCATTAATAACCTTACTGAGAGCATTGTGTGTGCATTTCTGCAATTTAATATTTTCTGCAACTATGGTATCTATCGTTTGGATATCATTAACATGTCTATTGATCCCCTAATTTTCAATATTCTGCTAGTTTTACTTCTCGTTGCAGCAATTTCAATGTGGAGGAGTGTATGTAGAAAATAAGCAATATTAGCATTTTATGGAAACATGGATATAGACATACATGAAGAATATATTTTTGGAAAATTAATCATCATTATAAAATTAAATTCAACATTTTAGCTGTTTGAGTTATGTTAAACTCATGGTGACAACCAATGGTGAAAAACATTATATTGACAAAATTTCATACTCACACAAACATCACACATGTAAAAAAAATGTCAAGCTCGCTCCAGAGGAGGTGGCTTGCACTTTTCTTGCCTCTGACACTGACAGTGAGGGAGAGGATTCCACCTACCTTTAATTTTCCTCCTCATCCTCGTCCTCTTTCTTCTGTGATACAGAACCGCAAAGTAGACACCCAGGACAGAAACTGCACCAGCGCCCATCGTTTCTGACCCTGTATGGAACTCACCCTCTGAAGACTATGAGACACTGGTTCCTGATTTTGTGGCGCAAGCAGGAATCAAATTAGACACCACTGATCTTACAGAAATTGACTTTTTCAAAGTCTTTTTTATGAGGATTTTGTAAACCTCATGGTGGGCCAAACAAATTTGTACACCCAGCAATTTTTGTCACAAAACAGCCCATCATCATTTTCTTACTGGACTCCGGTAGACGCAGTAGAAATTATGATGTTTTGGGGCCTGGTCCTTCACATGGGGTTACTGAAGAAGCCAGAACCTTGGCAATTTTGGAGTGTTGTCATTTTGTATAACACTCCAGTGTTGTGAATGGCCATGACCCATAAAGCTATCCACAAATTCTTACATTATACTGACAATGCATGGTGTCCTCCCCAAGATGATCCCAACTTTGACCGCCTTTCAAAGTTTGGCCGGTCATTGAGAACGTCAACAACAATTTTTCTGAGATGTACATGCCCCAAAGGGACATCTGTGTGGATGAGTCCCTAATCCATTTCAAGAGGAAGATCAAATTCTGGCAATAACTGCCCAATAAGAGGGCCAGGTACGGAATTAAGCTCTACAAACTGTGTAACAGTACCTTAGGGTACACCTACAAGTTTAGGGCTTATGAAGAGATTGACATCTGGATTCAAGCCCGTGAATGCCCCCGTATTCTGGGAGTGAGTGGGAAAATTGTGTGGGCTTTTGTGCACCCACTGTTGGATCAAGGTTATCACCTCTATGTAAATAACTTTTATGCAATTAAAAATTAGAAATTGTTGGTCAAGTTTTAACCTTTCTAACTTTCTAACAAAAAAAATTGCTTAAAAAATTTTGCTGATCAAAATCTACATATCTCCACAATACCCGAAGAAAATAATGGATGGCACTCATCAATGCAGTTATAAAGTAGATATGTGGGAAAAGTTATTTTTTAACTATTTTGCATGACATATGGTGTCTTGTAAAAGTATTCAGCTCCCTGGAACTTTTCAACCTTTTCCCACATATCATGCTTCAAACATAAAGATACCAATTGTAAATTTTTGATGAAGAATCAACAAAAAGTGGAACACAAATGTGAAGTTGAACGAAATATATTGGTTATTTCAAATTTTTGTGGAAATTCAAAAACTGAAAAGTGGGTCGTGCAATATTAATCAGCCCCTTTAACTTAAAGGGACACTGTCACCTGAATTTGGAGGGAACAATCTTCAGCCATGGAGGCCGTAGTACACGCCTGCGCAAGGCAAGATTGCATGGTGCAGGCATGTACTACGGGGGACAGAGAATAAACTTCAATCCAATATTGCAGCCAGCATGCAGCCAGCGGGTAAGGAAAGGGTGAATCAAACACCCAAAAACCCCGCCTCCATGGCTGAAGATTGTTCCCTCCAAATTCAGGTGACAGTGTCCCTTTAATACTTTGTTGCGCCACCTGTTGCTGCGATTACAGCTGAAAGTCACTTGGGGTATGTCTCTATCAGTTTTGTACATCAAGAGACTGAAATTCTTGCCCTTTCATCCTTGGCAAACAGCTCGAGCTCAGTGAAGTTTGATGGAGATCATTTGTGAACAGCAGTTTTCAGCTCTTTCCACAGATTCTCGATTGGATTGAGGTCTGGATTTTGACTTGGCCATTCTAACACCTGGATACGTCTATTTGTGAACCATTCCATTGTAGATTCTGCTTTATATTTGGGATATTTTTTTTGTTAGAAGACATATCTCTGTCCCAGTCTCAGGTCTTTTGCAGACTCCAACAGATTTTCTTCCAGAATGGTCCTGTATTTGGCTCCATCCATCTTCCCATCAATTTTAACCATCTTCCCTGTACCTTCCGAAGAAAAGCAGGCCCAAACCATGACACTGCCACCCCCATATTTGACAGTGGGGATGGTGTGTTAAACAACACATTTATGAATATCTTTGAGAAATGACTTTCTTCTTGCCACTCTTCCATAAAGGCCAGTTTTGTGCAGTGTATGACTGATTGTTGTCCTATGGACAGACTGTCCCACCTCAACTGTAGATCTCTGCAGTTCACCGAGAGTGATCATGGGCCTCTTGGCTACATCTCTGATCAGTCTTCTCCTTGCTTGAAATTAAAGTTTAGAGTTACGGCGGGTCTGGGTAGATTTGCAGGGGTAATCATATAACTAATATCTAGATAATAAAACTTAATATTTTTATTTCAATGTATTTAAAATGTCAATACATTAAGTGTGATAACTACAACAACACCAAAAGACTAAAAATACACACACACAAACACACCAACAGGAGGTGCCTGACCCTGTATACAGCGTATCTCACCCTGAATGACAGAGGAGGTTGGCACCCTATATCCTGTGCACTGGTGCCCCCCACTCGTCGGCGGCTCACCCTGTCTGCCCTAAATGTCTCGGTCAGTGACAGGGGATTGAAGAAGATAAAACAAAGTGTGAAAAGATAGATCAAGGAGGATTTAGAGTGTAATGAATACTGTTTGTAATCTACCAGATTAGATGTATCTAGATAGACTATTCTCTGATGACTAAAAGGAATGTTAAGGTACCTTCACACTAAACGACGCTGCAGCGATACCGACAACGATCCGGATCGCTGCAGCATCGCTGTTTGGTCGCTGGAGAGCTGTCACACAGACCGCTCTCCAGCGACCAACGATGCCGGTAACCAGGGTAAACATCGGGTTACTAAGCGCAGGGCCGCGCTTAGTAACTCGATGTTTACCCTAGTTACCATCCTAAAAGTAAAAAAAACAAACGCTTCATACTTACCTTCCGCTGTCTGTCCTCGGCGCTCTGCTTCTCTGTACTGGCTGTGAGCACAGCGGCCGGAAAGCAGAGCGGTGACGTCACCGCTCTGCTTTCTGGCCGCTGTGCTCACAGTGAGTGCAGGAAAGCACAGCGCCGGAGGACAGACAACGGAAGGTAAGTATGAAGCGTTTGTTTTTTTTACTTTTAAGATGGTAACCAGGGTAAACATCGGGTTACTAAGCGCGGCCCTGCGCTTACTAACCCGATGTTTACCCCTGGTTACCAGCGAAGACATCGCTGAATCGGTGTCACACATGCCGATTCAGCGGTGTCAGCGGGAGAGCCAGCGACCAAATAAAGTTCTGGCCTTCTAGCCGCGACCAACGACATCACAGCAGGATTCTAATCGCTGCTGCGTGTCAAACTGAACGATATCGCTAGCGAGGACGCTGCAACGTCACGGATCGCTAGCGATATCGTTTAGTGTGAAGGTACCTTTACTGTGTCACCAACTCTGCCTATAGCTCATAAACTTGCGAGAGTGCACACCCTGGGAAAAGGATTGATGTCTTCACAAGAAAATAATTGTTGTCTGCTCCTCTCTCTGTAAAAATTGCAAATAAGAGTACCACAATAAAGGCCTTAATGAGATGAGAGGAGGGATGGCTATTTGTTTAACGGGTCAAAAGAAGCATCACATCTAGGGTTGAGCGAAACGGGTCGGCCATTTTCAGAAGTCGCCGACTTTTGGCAAAGTCGGGTTTCATGAAACCCGACCCCTGTGTGGGGTCGGCCATGAAGTCGGCGATCTTCTGAATCTGGTATCGGAATTCCGATCCCGAGTTCCGATATGTTTGCAATATCGGAAATCGGTATCGGAATCCATATTTAAGTGTAAAATAAAGAATTAAAATAAAAAATATCGCTATACTTACCCTCTGACGCGCCCTGGTACTAACCGGCAGCCTTTCTTCCTTCGAATCAGCGCTTGCAGGACCTTGCGGTGACGTCGCGGCTTGTGATTGGTCTCGCGATCGCCCATGTGACCGCTCGCGCGACCAATCACAAGCCGCGACATCACCGCAAGGTCCTGCAAGCGCTGATTCTTAGGAAGGAAGGCTGCCGGAAAGAAGCAGGGCGCGTCCGAGGGTGAGTATATACCTAATAGGAATATACTCACCCTCGGACGCGCCCTGCTTCTTTCAGGCAGCCTTCCTTCCTAAGAATCAGCGCTTGCAGGACCTTGCGGTGACATCGCGGCTTGTGATTGGTCGCGCGAGCGGTCACATGGGCGGTCGCGCGACCAATCACAAGCCGCGACATCACCGCAAAGTCCTGCAAGCGCTGATTCGAAGGAAGGAAGGTTCCCGGTTAGTACCAGGGCGCGTCCGAGGGTGAGTATAGCGATATTTTTTATTTTAATTCTTTATTTTACACTTAGATATGGATCGCAGGGCCTGAAGGAGAGTTTCCTCTCCTTCAGACCCTGGGAACCATTGGAAACCCAATGCACTGCATTGGGTTTCGAGTTTCGGCCGACCCCGACCCCGACTTTTTTTTAGGATCGGCCGATTTCACTCGACCCGACTTTTGAAAAAGTCGGGTTTCGTGAAACCCGACCCGATCCTATAAAAGTAAAAGTCACTCAACCCTAGTCACATCTGAATGACGATTGACTCCAGTGGGTCTCTGGCTACAATGCCTGATCGATATCCATCATGAGAACTATGAGCTAAGTACTCCTTGCTGCTATTTTTCTATCTTACTCCTGATGAACCTCAGAAGAGGGGAAATGCGTTGAGTGTTGCGGACACTGGAGTATGTAATATACTGTCTGCTACTGGTTCGCAGATTTATCTTGGACTGTGGAGCACATTCTGTGGTCTATGGCAATTTTCTTTTATGAGTTATTATGGTTGTAGGAGCATTAAATAGGTCATTCTTACATAGAGAGTAACTGGTTAACATAGTCCAGAAATAAGACATATTTATGTTGTTGTTCTATGCAGGGGACAATGGACAGATACTATAACTAATTAATTACTCCTTTACATTGAGTTTTTTGTTAATGGTATTAACTATAGAAAATCATTTCTCTATGTGATTTTAAAATATCTATTTTCATTTAGTATAGAGTATAGTGTCTCTTCCTCTATTGTTTTGCTCTTTTCATGAACCACTTTGTATGTGTCTTTTTTTGACCCTGTAATACAAATAGCCATCCCTCCTCTCATCTCATTAAGGCCTTTATTGTGGCACTCTTATTTACAATTTTTACAGAGAGAAGAGTAGACAACAATTATTTACTTGCGAAGACATCAATCCTTTTCCCAGGGTGTGCACTCTCGCAAGTTTATCAGCTATAGGCAGAGTTGGTGACACAGAAAAATCCCGGATCGTTGTCGGTATCGCTGCAGCGTCGTTTAGTGTGAAGGTACCTTAACATTCCTTTTAGTCATCAGAGAATAGTCTATCTAGATACATCTAATCTGGTAGATTACAAACAGTATTCATTACACTCTAAATCCTCCTTGATCTATCTTTTCACCCTTTGTTTTATCTTCTTCACTCCCCTGTCACTGACCAAGACATTTAGGGCAGACATAGTGAGCCGCTGACAAGTGGGGGCACCAGTGCACAGGATATAGGGTGCCAACCTCCGCTGTCAGGCAGGGTGAGATAGGCTGTACACAGGGTCAGGCACCTCCCTGTTGGTGTGTGTCTTTTTTGTCTTTGGGTGCTGTTGTAGTTATTACATTTAATGTATTGACATTTTAAATATATTGAAATAAAAATTTCACGTTTTATTATCTAGATATTAAAGTAATACAGTGACTTGTTAAAAAAAACACTCTTAATAGTTCACCCTTTGATAAACTGTGATAAATTAAAGGTTTGCAGTGATATGATACTCCTTCCATTTCAACATGATCACTTGCACAGTGCTCCTTGGGATGTTTAAAGTTTTGGAAATCATTTTGAATCCAAATCCGGCTTTAAACTTCTCCACAACAGTATCACGGACCTGCCTGTTGTGTTCCTTGGTCTTCATGATGCTCTCTGTGCTTCAAACAGAACCCTGAGACTATCACAGAGCAGGTGCATTTATACGGAGACTTGATTACACACAGGTGGATTATATTTATCATCATTAGGCATTTAGGACAACATTGGATCATTCTGAGATCCACAATGAACTTCTGGAGTGAGTTTGCTGCACTGAAAGTAAAGGGGCCGATAATATTGCATGCCCAACTTTTCAGTTTTTGAATTTCCACAAAAATGTAAAATATCCAATAAATTTCGTTCAACTTCACAATTGTGTTCCACTTGTTGTTGATTCTTCACCAAACATTAATATTTGGTATCGTTATGTTTGAAGCATGATATGTGGGAAAAGGTTGAAATGTTCCAGGGAGCCGAATACTTTCGCCAGGCACTTTATCTCTCTAATTTAAAAGCTAAAGAATTCAAAGTTTGAAAATTGCTAATCTCTTCCAAATTTTCGCCAAATTTCCAATTTATTTTTACAAATAAACATAAGTCATATCGAAGAAATATTGTCCTGAAGTACAATATGTAACAAAAAACATTCTCGGAATCAGTGGGATCCATTGAACCATTCCAGAGTTATGACCTCATAAATTGACACTGGTCAGAATTGTAAAAATTGGCCATTTCATTAATGTGCAAATCACCTTGGGGGTAAAAGGGCTAGTTAGAATCCTTCACAGTAAAGAGGAGGTAACGGTTTACAGGCACACAGCTATGACACAGTTCTGATCTGAAAATGATCACAAATGATCAAGATTCTTTTTATCACACAAAATCATTTTTCTTCATGTAATGTCCATACACAGAGAAGGACACAATACCTTCTTATGCAGTCTGGTGGAGGGAGGAAGGGTGAATCTGGTCTTTGGTTGTTGCTATCACTCTTCTCCTGTTTCATAACAGGTTGCTCCTGACTTCTCTCTCCACTTCTGCCAATAGCTGCTCTGCACTACCTGGCCCTTATGGCCACACAGGTCCAGCTGCTCTGTTAGTCCAGTGTCCTGAGCTACATTTCTCTGCAGACCCTCTGGCCCAAATACTAACTTCTCAGTATCCCTTTGGGCAGTTCAGGACTGGCCATTTGGCAAGTCTGGCAAATGCCAGAAGGGCCTGTCTGGTCATGGGCGGCCTTGTCTGCAATGTTATTAACAGAATTAGTGTTCTCAAGACACCCATACTGTCAAGAGTTGTGAAGGAGCACAAAGTCGCTGACTCCGTCACTTACCCCAGCAGGCCACCGGTATGATTAGAAATATTGGTCTTGTGGAAAATCTTCCTTTCCTCCATCTGGGGTAATATTAGTAATATATCCCATCTGGTGCTTGGGGACAGGGACAGCATGGGCCTGTGTGATTTCAAATGCCAGGGCTGAATTTCAGCCCCAGTCCGTACCTGCCCTTGGGTCAGGGCTGAGAACTTCTTGTCTGCTATATTCATATTAATCCCTTTAGTTGCCTAATGCTTCTAAATCATCCGTGCAGCTTCTACATGTCACATACATATAGTTGCTGTGTCAAAGGACCTTTCTTTACTGTAGTTCTTGAAATGTAATATCTTAAACTCTATAAGATAGGCTAGTGCAAAGTTTGTGTAACATGATAACATTCCTACATTCACTGGGTATCACTTAAGTTAATTTAAGTAAAATTCAAACACAAAAAAGTTATAACAGAAACAAATGATAAATTATTCTTCACTTTCTCAATCAATGATCTGATCTGTGTTAGCTACATTTATATCAAATATTATAACATTCTTCACTTTATAATGAAAATATGACTTTCATTCTCTTATGAAATCTATTGTGTTGTAATTTTCTCAAAGCCATGAGTTCCATTTCAAAGCCAAATCTCAGGTGTAGAATGTATTTCAAAACCAAATACATAAAGGCACTGTAGTTAAGAAATCAATTCATTTGGGTTTTTCTTGAAGAATATCAGTATTTTTCCTCTGATAACAAATCCTTTGTTGCATTTAAATCAACGGAATTATATACACTTTTAATTCAATGTGCAGCTTTAAATCATTTCTTTCTCCACGAAAAGGACAAGCTACTTTTACTGTTTACATTTCTGCAGGTTAATTCTACATTTCTTATTCCATTCATTTCTTTGAGAAAATGTATTGCAGATGGAATAATTACATTGTCAATCTCAGAATTAAGCTCTAACATTTACCCAAGAAGAATCATCCTTCCATCCATTCATCAATCTTACTGGTTTCATGATGTACAGTGGAATGTAAAAGTTTTAGCACCCCTGGTCAAAATGACTGTTTTTGTGAATAGTTAACTATTTTCCGACATAGTACGCCGATGTCAGACTCCCTCCCTTTGATACAGGCTCTGGTGTTGAGCCCACATCTTTCCTGGCACACATCAGCTGTTTTGAAGAGCTGGCACGCATCAGCTGTTTTGAAGAGCTGACATGTGCCCAAAATAGCCAGCCGCTGGTGGAATCACGATCCACCCATGGCTATTAACCCATTAAATGTCACTGTCAAACGCTGACAGCGGCATTTAACAAGCATTTCTGGCAATCGCACCAGAAATCTGCCCACTAGTGACCCGCATCACCTGATAGTGGGTCACCGGTGTGTTGGCATAACAACAGGAGGTCTCCTGGAGACCTCTATGGTTGTCAGTGCTGGCTTGCTCTGAGCGCCACCCAGTGGTTTGCGCTCATAGAACGTAAGTAATTCTGCTATATAGAGGCGATCTGATCTGTAGCAGAGCCGGTCGGTTTATGGCAGCTTCTAGTCTCCCATGGAGACTATTGAAGCATGCCAAGAGTAAAAAAAAATGTTTTTAAAAATATAAAAAAAAGATAAAAGTTCAAATCACCCCCCTTTCGCCCCATTCAAAATAAAACGATAATTTAGTCGACACAACATTGCGTTAAAATGCAATAACAGGTGATCAAAGGATCATATCTACACCAAAATGGTACCATTAAAAACGCTAGCTCGCCGCCAAAACTAAACCCTCACCCAACCCAAGATCACAAAAAATGGAGACGCTACGGGTATCGAAAAATGGCACAATTTTTTATTTTTTTTTAACAAAGTTTGGGATTTTTTTCACCACTAAGATAAAAAAGAACCTAGACATGTTTGGTGTCTATGAACTCATAATGACCTGGAAAATCATATTCGCAGGTCAGTTTTAGCATTTAGTGAGCCAAGTAAAAAAGCCAAACAAAAAAACAGTGTGGGATTGCACTTTTTTTGCAATTTCACCGCCCTTGGAATTTGTTTTCCATTTCCTAGTACCCAACATGGTAAAATCAAACAAAAATCAAAAACAAGCCCTCACATGGCCGTATTGATGGAAAAATAAAAAAGCTATGGCTTTGGGAATAAAGTGAGCGAAAAATGAAAATGCAAAAGCGAAAAAAGCTCTGGGGTTAAGGGGTTAAGCTAGTTGCAAATTAAATGATCTCTAAAAGGCGTAAAGTTGAAGATGACACATTTCCTTTGTATTTTAGGCTATATAGATGTAGCAGGGTTTGACAAAATAAACATGGCCTTTCTGGCATAATGGAAAAACAAACATAAAGTACAGCAAAGACCTTGTCTCTGCTGGTTTCACTCACTCAGACCATTATATGTCTTCAGCTCCTCCTGGAGCCACCAGCTGAAAACTTTCCTCGCCAAACGCACAACAACAGAAAAAAACAGTGGCTGCACATTTAACTTCCCAGCCACACACTTGAGGTGTAGATATGATGAGTAGGCATCTAATCCATCTCTCACCTATTCACAAAAACCCAGTCCCTTATCATGGCTGGTTAACCTCTTCAGAACATAGCACACTGGAGAGAAACATATGAGTTTCAGATCACAGAAGAAAGCAATTTTCTTGATACATATCTCCCCTCACATACAGTACCAGTGACCCTGTCTCATATCCCTCCCCTCTGCCCAAAGCCAGGAGTTTTGACACCTTCAGACACAAAACGGAATTTGGGAGAAAGCATCCTCAGTACTGTGTAACTTCCTGGGTCTATGCTATATGTGGAATCTGAAAGCTTGTAGGGCTAAGAACCACCTAGTATCTGGGCATTCTTACCCTTCATTTCCCTTAACCATCTCAGGGGGCATGGTCTGACATTAGTTTGAACCTTCGGCCTAGTAGGTAATATGTCAGTATATCTACCACCCATTTTATGGCTAAGCACTCCTTCTCAACAATGGCATAGTTTTTCTCGCAGAAAGCGAGTTTCCGGCTGAGATACAGGATGGAATGCTCTTCCCCATTTATTTCCTGAGACAGCACAAGTCCCAACCCGATTTCTGAAACATCTGTCTGGACCACAAACTCTTGACTTGGTGCCCTTAAGGAGATCCATTAATGGTGTGACAGTTATGGTGAAACTTTGGATAAACCACCGGTAATATCCAACAATTCAAAGAAACACCCTCACTTGCTTCTTGGAAAGCGGTTTCGGCCACTTCTGAGTAGCCTCGACCTTCTTTTTCTGTTGCTTGATTTCGCCTCTCCTGATGAGGTACCCTAAGAACTTGTCCTCTTCCTTCCTATGGCACACTTTTTCAGATTTATGATAAACCCAGCATCCTCAAAGCATCCAGGATCACCTGTACCTTTGGCTGATGAGTACCCCAGTCAGGGCTGAAGACCACAATGTCATCAGGGTAGGCTGCGAATTACACCTTATGTGGAGCTAAAATCAGATCCATAGCCCACGGCATTCTGGTGTATTGAAAACACCCATCAGGCATAGTGATGAGCGAATATACTCATTACTTGAGATTTCCCGAGCATGCTCGATTGTCCTCCGAGTATATTTTAGCGCTCGGAGATTTAGTTTTCATCACTTCAGCTGAATCATTTACAGCTATTAGCCAGGCCAAGTACATGTGGGGGTAGACTGGTTGCTGGGGAATCCCCACATGCAATCAGCCTGGCTACTAGCTGTAAATCTTTCAGCTGCGGCAAAGAAAACTATAATTCCGAGCACTAAAAAATACTCGGAGGACACCCGAGCATGCTCGGGAAATCTCAAGTGACGAGTATATTCGCTCATCACTAATCAGGCGTCAAGAAGGCCGTCTTCTCCTTGACACTTGGGCGGACGTGCACACCGGACCCAGGTATATGCTGTGCCCCCAAATTCAGGTAACTACGAGCTGAGTTTACGGCAATTTTGCCGGACTATGTTCCTGATATGTTAGCCATCAGCTGCACCATTATGTATGTGTAGGGGGACTTTGACATTTTTCGCTAACACAGGAGCTCTCATGTATATGTTTTTAGCCGCTGCTGTTCAGTACTTTGTTAGATCTTGGCCCTGCTTAATTTAGTGCAGCAGTGTAATAACCCACGATGGTATACAGTCTTATGTCTGACTTCTACCTGCTGCATGTGTTACTTATTTTTGTGCAGGAGCTCTATGTACGGACTAATTAGCTATTTGTTTACTACATGTGTTCAGTTACTGATGTATGTCGACATTATATAGTATATGGCTGTCTGGGTTTCTTCCGGTTTGCGCGTCCTTTTTTAGATAGTGGCGATTTGTTGCAGTCACCGCCACCATTTTGTCCACCTGTATCTTTGTAGTCCAGGGATCTGTGTGTTTTTTTCTTGTATTTATGTATATGTATGTATTTTTGTACCAATAAAGATTTTCTTATATTAGTAATATACCCATTTTGGTCGTCTTTTTGTGTGGTTTCCACACTCCTTTCTTGTGTCTGGGACATGTGGATTATTATTATTATTATTATTTGTTATTATAGTGCCATTTATTCCATGGCTCTTTATATGTGAGGAAGGGTATACATAATAAAAATCAAGTACAGCAATCTTAGACCACACTAGTCATGACTGGTACAGGAGGAGAGAGGACCATGCCCATGAAGGCTCACAATATAAAAGGGATGGGTAAGGATACAGTCAGTGAGGGTAGAGCTGATCGTGCAGTGGTTTGGTCAATAGATCGTTACTTCAGGTAGTAGGCTTGTCAGAAGAGGTAGGGGTTTAGGCTCTTTTTGAAGGTTTCCATGGTAGGTGAGAGTCTGATATCCTGTGGTAGAGAGTTCCAGAGTAGGGTGGATGCATGGGAGAAATCTTGTATGAGATTGTAGGAAGAGGAGATAAAAGAGGAGTAGAAAAGGAAATATTGTAAGGATCAGAGGTTGCGAGCAAGTAAGTACCAGGAGACTAGGTCACAGATGTATAGAGGACACAGGTTGTGGATGGCTTTGTATACCATGGTTAGGGTTTTGAACTCGGGTCTTTGGCTAATGCGGAGCCAGTGCATGAATTGACAGAGGGGAGAGGCTGCTGAATAGCGGTGGGACAGGTAGATTAGTCGGACAGCACATTTTAGTAGATATTGGAGGGGTGAGAGAGTGTTAGAGGGGAGGCCACAAAGAAGGAGGTTGCAGTAGTCAAGGCAGGAGATGATGATGGCATGGACTAGGGTTTTTTGCAGATTCTTGCTTGAGGAATGTACGTATCCAGGAAATATTTTTAAGTTGAACTCAGCAGGAAGTGGAAAGAGCTTGGATATGTTATCTGAAGGAGAGATAAGGGTCAAGAATTACTCCGAGGCAGCGAGCTTGTGGGACTGGGGAGAGAGAGCAGCCATTTACTTTAATGCATATGTCTGTTGGGGGGGTCAAGTGAGCTGGGGGAAAAATGATGAATTATTTTTTGTCCATATTAAGCTTTAGAAATCTAGCAGAGAATTAGGAAGAAATAGTGGACAGACATTGTGGAATTCTGGTTAGTAGGGAGGTGTTATCTGGTCCGAAAGATAGATTCGGATAGATAGGTTGTATCGCTGGTCGTGATCGTTGGTAAGTCGTTTAGTGTAACGGTACCTTTAGGCCAAGTCTGTGATGCCAAGAGATGAGAGGGACTGTAGTAATAGGGAATGGTCCGCTGTGTCAAAGGCAGAGGAAAGGTCCAGGAGGAGGAGGGCATAGTAGTGTTGCTTGGCTTTGGAGATTAATAGGTCATTGATGACTTTAGTTAGGGCAGTTTCAGTGCAGTGATGCAGCCGGAAGCCAGATTGTAAGCGGTTGAAGACGGAGCACGAATAGAGATGGGAGAACAGTTCAAGATGGATGTGCTATTCCAGTACTTTTGAGGCATAGGGGAGAAGTGATATAGGGCGATATCAAGATACAGAGGATGAGTCAAGAAAGGGCTTTTTGAGTATGGGTGTGATTGAGGCATGTTTGAAGCATGAGGGGAACACACCAGTTGTTAGTGAAAGTTTAAAGAGATTGCTTAGGTTTGGGATGAAGACTGTGGTATGATTGAGATTGAAGTGGGATGGAATCAGGTCAAGTGCACAGGTGGTGAGATGTGATCTTGAGAGAAGAGTAGAGAGTCGATCTTCTGTAATGATGGAAAAGTTGGTTTTGAAGGAGGGCTGAACAGTTAGGAGGAGGAGCTCTGGGGGTTGTAGACCAAAACTTTCTCTGATGTTATCAACCTTCTGCTTGAAGAATGAGTCAAAGTCTTCTCATGAGATGAGTGGAGAGGCAGGAGGTGGTGGGGGATTGAGGAAAGAATTGAAAATGTTGAAAAGCTGTTTAGGGTTGTGAGAGAGGGAGGATATGAGAAATGAGAACTATGTTTATTTTGATGCAGTGAATGTGGCCTTGAATCAAACCAGGGATTCAAGCTTGAGGAGGCTAATTTGCATATTCCAGGTGCCTTCTGGGAAAAGCGAAGAGTCTCCCTAAGCTAAAAGATCGTTGGGTACAGCCGGGACCAGCTGCTTGGAAAGAATCACCAAACCAGGGATTCAAGCTTGAGGAGGCTAATTTGCATATTCCAGGTGCCTTCTGGGAAAAGCAAAGAGTCTCCCTAAGCTAGAAGATCGTTGGGTACAGCCGGGACCAGCTGCTTGGAAAGAATCACCAAACCGCGCGCTGTAAGGCCTGTTTGCCTGTAGGACATTATTGCAAGAGAGCTTGGCTGAGTAGATTACACAAGAAGGAAAACACACAGCAAGTCAGCAGGATCTAGGAGCAACATGGCAGATGTGACAACCTACATGGTGAGCTGCAGCATGTGCTACATGTTCACAGATCGACCAGAAGAAGAATTAAATTTCACCTGTCAGAAGTGTAGACTAGTGGCCCTTTTAGAAGAAAAGGTGCGGGGTCTGGAAGAAAGAATAGCAACTTTGAAACTCATCAAAGAGAATGAAGACTTTCTAGACAGAACAGAAGCATCTCTACTGGTCACAGAAGGTGAAAAAAGTGTCAGAGAACCTCCAAAAGCAGATGAGTGGAAGCATGTGACCAAAAGAAGCAAGAAGACCATGGAGAAATCACCAACTACACAACTGAAGAACCGATATCAAATCTTTGTAGAGGATGAAGATGGCACACCTAAGGATGAAGCAATACCAGCAAGCAAAAAAGAAAAGGGCACACAGCAACAAGTGACAGCAAAAAGTACAGCCAAGAAGCAACGAAGAGTGGTGGTGGTGGGAGACTCACTACTGAGAGGCACAGAAGCAGCCATCTGCAGACCGGACATAACTGCAAGAGAAGTATGCTGCCTTCCAGGTGCGATGATCAAGGATGTGACCGATAGGATACCAAAGCTCTTCAACTCCAAGGACGTCCACCCATTTCTTCTGATACATGTTGGCACCAATGACACGGCAAGGAAAGACCTACCGACAATCTGCAAAGACTTTGAAGAGTTGAGGAAGAAAGTAAAGGAACTGGATGCACAGGTAGTTTTTTCTTCTATCCTTCCAGTAGACGGGCATGGCACCAGGAGATGGAACAGGATCCTTGATGCAAACAACTGGCTAAGACGATGGTGCAGACAACAAGGATTCGGATTCCTGGACCACGGTGTGAATTACTTGTACGATGGACTCCTCGCCAGAGACGGACTACACCTCAACAAACCTGGGAAACACACATTCGCCAGAAGACTCGCTACACTCATCAGGAGGGCGTTAAACTAGAAGAAGAGGGGACGGGAAGAAAAACATTAGACTTGAACAAAGAAGATCCAGGAAAACATACTCAGAAGGGAGGTAAGAACATTTCTAAAACAATCCACAGCGAGGAGATTGGAACAAAACAAAATCCTCTAAACTGCATGCTCGCAAACGCCAGAAGCCTGACAAACAAGATGGAAGAACTAGAAGCAGAAATATCTACAGGTAACTTTGACATAGTGGGAATAACCGAGACATGGTTAGATGAAAGCTATGACTGGGCAGTTAACTTACAGGGTTACAGTCTGTTTAGAAAGGATCGTAAAAATCGGAGAGGAGGAGGGGTTTGTCTCTATGTAAAGTCTTGTCTAAAGTCCACTTTAAGGGAGGATATTAGCGAAGGAAATGAGGATGTCGAGTCCATATGGGTCGAAATTCATGGAGGGAAAAATGGTAACAAAATTCTCATTGGGGTCTGTTACAAACCCCCAAATATAACAGAAACCATGGAAAGTCTACTTCTAAAGCAGATAGATGAAGCTGCAACCCATAATGAGGTCCTGGTTATAGGGGACTTTAACTACCCGGATATTAACTGGGAAACAGAAACCTGTGAAACCCATAAAGGCAACAGGTTTCTGCTAATAACCAAGAAAAATTATCTTTCACAATTGGTGCAGAATCCAACCAGAGGAGCAGCACTTTTAGACCTAATACTATCTAATAGACCTGACAGAATAACAAATCTGCAGGTGGTCGGGCATCTAGGAAATAGCGACCACAATATTGTACAGTTTCACCTGTCTTTCACTAGGGGGACTTGTCAGGGAGTCACAAAAACACTGAACTTTAGGAAGGCAAAGTTTGACCAGCTTAGAGATGCCCTTAATCTGGTAGACTGGGACAATATCCTCAGAAATAAGAATACAGATAATAAATGGGAAATGTTTAAGAACATCCTAAATAGGCAGTGTAAGCGGTTTATACCTTGTGGGAATAAAAGGACTAGAAATAGGAAAAACCCAATGTGGCTAAACAAAGAAGTAAGACAGGCAATTAACAGTAAAAAGAAAGCATTTGCACTACTAAAGCAGGATGGCACCATTGAAGCTCTAAAAAACTATAGGGAGAAAAATACTTTATCTAAAAAACTAATTAAAGCTGCCAAAAAGGAAACAGAGAAGCACATTGCTAAGGAGAGTAAAACTAATCCCAAACTGTTCTTCAACTATATCAATAGTAAAAGAATAAAAACTGAAAATGTAGGCCCCTTAAAAAATAGTGAGGAAAGAATGGTTGTAGATGACGAGGAAAAAGCTAACATATTAAACACCTTCTTCTCCACGGTATTCACGGTGGAAAATGAAATGCTAGGTGAAATCCCAAGAAACAATGAAAACCCTATATTAAGGGTCACCAATCTAACCCAAGAAGAGGTGCGAAACCGGCTAAATAAGATTAAAATAGATAAATCTCCGGGTCCGGATGGCATACACCCACGAGTACTAAGAGAACTAAGTAATGTAATAGATAAACCATTATTTCTTATTTTTAGGGACTCTATAGCGACAGGATCTGTTCCGCAGGATTGGCGCATAGCAAATGTGGTGCCAATATTCAAAAAGGGCTCTAAAAGTGAACCTGGAAATTATAGGCCAGTAAGTCTAACCTCTATTGTTGGTAAAATATTTGAAGGGTTTCTGAGGGATGTTATTCTGGATTATCTCAATGAGAATAACTGTTTAACTTCATATCAGCATGGGTTTATGAGAAATCGCTCCTGTCAAACCAATCTAATCAGTTTTTATGAAGAGGTAAGCTATAGGCTGGACCACGGTGAGTCATTGGACGTGGTATATCTCGATTTTTCCAAAGCGTTTGATACCGTGCCGCACAAGAGGTTGGTACACAAAATGAGAATGCTTGGTCTGGGGGAAATTGTGTGTAAATGGGTTAGTAACTGGCTTAGTGATAGAAAGCAGAGGGTGGTTATAAATGGTATAGTCTCTAACTGGGTCGCTGTGACCAGTGGGGTACCGCAGGGGTCAGTATTGGGACCTGTTCTCTTCAACATATTCATTAATGATCTGGTAGAAGGTTTACACAGTAAAATATCGATATTTGCAGATGATACAAAACTATGTAAAGCAGTTAATACAAGAGAAGATAGTATTCTGCTACAGATGGATCTGGATAAGTTGGAAACTTGGGCTGAAAGGTGTCAGATGAGGTTTAACAATGATAAATGTAAGGTTATACACATGGGAAGAAGGAATCAATGTCACCATTACACACTGAATGGGAAACCACTGGGTAAATCTGACAGGGAGAAGGACTTGGGGATCCTAGTTAATGATAAACTTACCTGGAGCAGCCAGTGCCAGGCAGCAGCTGCCAAGGCAAACAGGATCATGGGGTGCATTAAAAGAGGTCTGGATACACATGATGAGAGCATTATACTGCCTCTGTACAAATCCCTAGTTAGACCGCACATGGAGTACTGTGTCCAGTTTTGGGCACCGGTGCTCAGGAAGGATATAATGGAACTAGAGAGAGTACAAAGGAGGGCAACAAAATTAATAAAGGGGATGGGAGAACTACAATACCCAGATAGATTAGCGAAATTAGGATTATTTAGTCTAGAAAAAAGACGACTGAGGGGCGATCTAATAACCATGTATAAGTATATAAGGGGACAATACAAATATCTCGCTGAGGATCTGTTTATACCAAGGAAGGTGACGGGCACAAGGGGGCATTCTTTGCGTTTGGAGGAGAGAAGGTTTTTCCACCAACATAGAAGAGGATTCTTTACTGTTAGGGCAGTGAGAATCTGGAATTGCTTGCCTGAGGAGGTGGTGATGGCGAACTCAGTCGAGGGGTTCAAGAGAGGCCTGGATGTCTTCCTGGAGCAGAACAATATTGTATCATACAATTAGGTTCTGTAGAAGGACGTAGATCTGGGGATTTATTATGATGGAATATAGGCTGAACTGGATGGACAAATGTCTTTTTTCGGCCTTACTAACTATGTTACTATGTTACTATGTAAAGTAGTGAAGGACTATTTTTTGCTCGTTGGAGTGGGATCTTTTCCATCTCCGCTCAGCAACCCTGGTAGCCCATCTCAGTTCATTGGTCAGGCTAGTGTGCCAGGGCTGTCCGTTGATTTTGCGAGCTTTGGCATCTGTGAGAGGGGCGACAGTTCCAGAGCTGCAGCTATTGTGGTGTTATATAAAGCTGCAGCAGCATCCGCATTTTGTAAGGAACTTATGTCTGTAAGAGGGAAGAGGGATTCAGAAAGTGAGTGTAAATCAAGGTAATTAAGATTTTTGCTAGGATGTGCAAGTTTGTGGAGTGGGTATTGTGGACAAGGAGGGAAGAGAGAAGAGAATGTAAGTAGGTTGTCGTCAGAAAGAGGGAGCTGCGAGTTACATAGGTTAGATAGGTTAGATAGGGAGCAGAGGCACGTGAAGATGAAGTCCAATGTGTGGCCATCTTTGTGAGTGTCTGCAGAAGACTATTGAGAGAGGCCAAAGGAGGAAGTGAGAGAAGTTTAGTGGCAGCTGAGAGGAAATTGTCAGTGGGAATGTTGAAGTCACCCATGATAATAGTGGGAATGTCAGCAGAGAGGAAATGAAGTAGCCAGGTGGTAAAGTGTTCGAAGAAGGTCGTGGCTGGCCCTGGGGTACGGTAGATGACAGCCAGTTGGAGGTTGGAGGGGGAGTAGATGAGCACAGAGTGCACCTCATAGGAAGAGAGGGTAACAGAGCATGGCAGTGGGATTTGGGTAAAGGGCAGTTATCTGACAGGAGAAAACCAACTCCTCCACCATTCTTGCTTCCGGGTGCAGGGGATGTGGGAAAGGTGGAATCCACCATACGAAAGTACAGCTGGAGAGGCTGTGTCAGAGGGGTGAGCCAGGTTTCGGTGATAGCGAGGAAGGAAAGTTTTAGTAACAAAAAAGATCATGGGTGTAGGAAAGTTTGTTGCAGACAGAGCAAGCATTCCATAGAGCTCCTGTTGGTGGGACTAGGGAAGCGGGTGCTGGGTTGATGGAAGGTAGAAATGACTGTGGGGATATGGTGAGGAGGACCAGGATTTGGAGAGATATCACCAGTATCACCAGAAATCAGGCGGAGCAAAGAAAGTGATAGCAGGTGGGAGCAGGAGAAAGCAAGAGGGGGCTGTCTGTATTTGGAGACAGAGGATTGTGTGTTGAGGAACAGATCTGAGGAGGTGATGAGATGGACTGGGAGGATGGAGGGAGAGATCACCATTTCCTTACTAGGTGTAGGTGTGAGCAGGTTGCGGGATGCAGTAACGGACCGGAGGTAGATAAAGGGTCAACAAATTTAATAACAGGGGATTACTCCACGCAGGGAGGCAATAGGTTAAACAAGGGAATTAAAGGTTCAATTTGTAAAGGATATGCAGAGTTCAAAAAGAAAGGATCAGTTAACATCAGTTCTTGTGAAACACTTGTATCAGAAGTTCCACAAACTGTGACTCCTGCTGGGAAGTCAATGATGCCGGCAACGGCTGACGTGGAGACCTTTCCTATGGGGTCCTATGGGCATCACTGCTCCGTATTCTGGCGGCAATGATCGGTCTCTATTACCTTCCGCTGAGCATAGTCCATATACTACAGTGGCTGATAAGGGTGCAGACCACAATACTGTATTAGCCCAATGTGGCTCTACAAATATACACTGGCAAAGTCAGAGTCTCCCTTGAGCGGGAAAGCATGAGCTGATGAAGTGGGTCACGCAAGTCTATCCAGTACTCGGTTATCTGTTTGCACAAGTGCAAGTTCTACTCATGGGCATGAAGCACATAGCACCTCAATCTCTGCCAGCTACTGGGTGCACTGCACTCTTCTCTCTTTGCTGCGCTCTGCCTGCTCCTGCCAAGACTGAAGTGCCGACAACCACGTGCACGCTGCTTCTCCAGCGGGGTACTGCACCCAATCTCTTCCTAGCAGTAAGTTCACAGTACTCACCCCGGAACGTTTCACATCTTGCTCCATGATAGCCAATGGGCACCCTGCACATCTCTCCTAACAGTCTCTGTAAGTGGCAGTAGGGACAACAAAGTGTTGGCCTGCATTGTTCGGATGCTCCATGGTCGCATCACTCACTGGTCCCTGCTGCACACTATCTATTCTGGCCAAGTCTTTATCTGAGCTGCTCTTGAGCGCACGGCTCTCCTCAGCGCAGCGGTCCTTCTTTCTGGACTGCTGCAGAACACCCGGCTTCTTTCCTGTCAGCGGTCCCTCTGTAGATGGCGGGGACCCTGTTGCAGCATAGGTTATCAGTGGGAAGGGGAAGCGGAGCGTGCCACTCGCCTGACTGTGTGCTTCCCTTCATTCATGCCAAACTGTCCTGCCCTGCGCACTTTTCCCTTTTAATGCCCTGTCATGAGGAAGGTCCCGCTCACTATTGCTTCCCCCAGGAACCGGAGATGCAGCCTGTTCAGTACCGGACTCGGCACGCTGATACCTGCGGTCCTGTCGTCCCCCTTACATAGGGATTAGGGGGTTAGTAGAAGGTGAAAGATATAGGGGTGAGAGTGAAAACAAAAAGAAACATTCTTTACAGTGACTAAGTATCAAGTTACCTTCAGTTCACTTCTGGTTCAATTCTGAATTAATTCATAGCTCCACACACTTCTATGATGCACTCATGTGATGCACTGGGCAGACTGGCGCCTTACAGGCGTAGAGTTTATAATAAACACTTTCTCCGTCTAGCGAGGAGAAAAAATAGAGGAATCCACAAGATAATAAAAATGGAAATATAGATATTTCATAGCACCTAGTATGTATACAAAATTGATAGAATAACCCTGACCTTCTATATCCCAGAATATAGTAAAATGTAGTAAAATGCAACACTGCTGCAACCCTATACTGATACTCATTAGACTCTAATGAGACACTATATAATGTGAGGCTCACATAGCAGACACACATTCGGCCCCCTTATGGAAGAAGCCTGGTAGGCGAAACGGCGCTGTCGTGGTAACGGCACGGGCGCAGCACTCGCACCTTCTAAATACATTATGTAAGTTATACCCATTTTTCCGTTCTGAGTCTATGTTAGGTATTTAGTACACCATTCTAGCTGACTTGGGGTATTATACATAGCCGTACATTTTTTCACCCTAAAGAGTGATCAGTCTTGTCAAATTGGGACTAATTGATCTTTTGACACTTTGTACTTTTGGTGTGGTTTTGAATAGTCTTTTTGCTATTAATATCCTTTTGTCAGCTTTCTTTGGCCTAAGCTATTTATCCCTTTGTTTATTTTATATATATGCATTTTTGCTGTTAGTTCACGTGTTGCCTATCTCAGTATAGGGTTGCAGCAGTGTTGCATTATACTATATTTTACTATATTCTGGGATATAGAAGGTCAGGATTATGCTATCAATTTTGTATACATACTAGGTGCTATGAAATATCTATATTTCCATTTTTTGCCCATCTGCCGTCTGTTTTTTAATCTGGATTCCTTTGTATTGTTTGAATCTGTTGCCATTTATATTTTGTATATAATTTTTTGTAATAAATTTCATACATTTTTATTATCTTGTGGATTCCTCTATTTTTTCTCCTCGCTAGACGGAGAAAGTGTTTATTATATATTGCTGTTGAGGTGTATATAAGTTTAGGATATTGGTGATTGAGGCGTATAGTTTGCAATATATTTGCTAGAAAGTGCATTCGGGTGTGGTGCAGAAGGGAGTGATCTGTGCTCATCTTGGTCAGATAATTAAGAGTGAGCCAGATGCAGAATGATCAAAGCAGAGTAAACAAGGTCATAAATAACATTGGGGTAAAGCAGGGATTAGTTGAAAAACATACCAAGTGGATTCAAGAAGCAGAGGTAGGGAAAGTCAGCGTGGAAAGCTGGGTCACGTACCTGCAGTGAGAATAGATAAATGGACATGCTGATTAGAGTGCAATGGTGGCAGATGGCAGGGTACAGTCTATATACATCATTTTAGATTAATTCAAAGCTCTGCACACTTCTATGATGCACTTATGTGATGCATTAGGCAGACTGATCAGCCAGTAACCCTTCATCAGGTAGTAATGTATGTCGCGAGTTTAAGTCTCTCAATGAGAACATCCACACGGCATCGGATATGCATCAAAAACTGGACACCTCATTCAGTCTGCAGTAGTCATTACAAAACCGCCACTCACCGTCAGACTTCAGCATGAGGACAATGGAACTCGACCATCCACTTTTTGATTCCTCTATCACACTGAGGTCTAGCATTCTCTTTACCTCATTTGATATTGTACATAGCTAGCAGGAATGCCGGATGCAGTGACGGATGGGAGGCAGAGCAAGGGTTAGCAAATTTATTAACAGGGGAAATACTCCACATAGGGAGGTAAAGAGTTAAACAGCTCCTTCTGCATACTCTATAGCACCGGCAAGGCACGCACATTGTACTTCTAATGGGGTTCAGCACACAACATTACTCCGTCTTCTGGTGACAGTGGTCGGTCTCCGGTACCTTCCACTGCTCCTAGTCCATATACTGTAGTGGCCAACTAACAGTGAGGGCCACAGTCTTGTACAAACCCAGAGTTGCTCTACTAACATATGTTGGATAGGTTAGGTCAAAGCTGTCTGATCTGATATTAACTAGCACAGTCAGGGGTAGCTGACAGTCACGCTCCGGTCTCTGTCAAGCAGCACGAGCGCGGTACTCACTATCCTGGAGCGACTGGCACCAGGTTTTATGGCAGTCACCTGGCACGCACTGCCTGTATCTCTCTCTTTCTGATCCCCGCTGTCGACGATGGGACTCAGCAGTCATTGGCCTGTGTAGCTCTTCCTGCCCTCCTGGGACAGCAGGAAGCTCCGTCTTGCTCTGGCTTCCCCCAGACAGCAAGGGAAGGTCCGCCCCACTCCCCCTGGGAACAGAGGATGAAGCCCTTTCAGTTCTGGACCCGGCATGCAGGTAGCCGTGGTCCGGTCTATCTCCTTACTATATTCAGGCGTGCTTCAGAAATTCTATAGGGATTGAGGTTTACTCTTACATGCGGCTCTGTCAACACGTCATGCTCCACCACCTGCGTAAGCCCTAGCAACTCCGAGAACAGGTCACTTTTTCACTGCAGCAGTTCCCAACACTGTTGCCCTTAGGCTGGCATTAGAGACTCCACAATTGTGACATCCTCCAGTTTGTTTTTTGGATGGGCTCCCAGACAAGGAGCTTCCAGTGATTCCCGATCTCGTCATGGCTTGAGCAAGTTCACATGATACACTTGGTGCAGCGTCCATCGACCTGGCTGGTGTACCTTGTAATTCACCACTCCCAGTTTTTCCACCACCTCGTATGAGCCTTGCCACTTGGTCAGGAGCTTGCTGTCTACCATGGGCATAAGTACTAGCATGGTACTCCCCAGGCTGGAACTGCCCTTGCCTGGCCACCTGTGCCTGGAGAAGATGCACCTTTATGGTAGGTATTACTTTCGTCATCCTCTTCTGCAACTGGGCATCAAGCTCTATGATGCCTCGGTGTGGCATGACTGCAGCTTCCTAGGTTTCCTTGGCGATGTTAATGAGCCCTCGCAGATGTCAACCATACAGGAGCTCGAACGGAGAGAAGCCAGTGGAGGCTTGAGGAATTTCTCTGAATGGGAAGTGCAGGAAAGGACTCAAATATTCCTAGTTTTGACCGTCCTGCTCAATGACCTACTTGAGCATGGCCTTAAAGGTCAACCAGGCCATCTGTCTGCTTGTGGTAAACAAAGGTTTGCGGCCGGGGAATCTGGATTACCTTACACAGCTTCTTCTTCACCTTGCTAATGAACGGAGCACCTGGGCCATCAAAACCTCCATTGGCAGGCACATCATAGCAAAAATATAGACAAGTTCCCAGGCTATATATATATATATATATATATATTTTTTTTTTTATTTTTTTTTAACTGAATCTCAAAATGTTTGAATTCAAGAGAAACAGCAAATGTTATGAAATTCAAGTCTAGATCGATCCTTCATGAAACGATCCGGTCATCTCTATTGTTGTTCATGTGCCCCTTCCCTTTCTCCTTTCCTATCCCTTTGAACTCAATGGAAATTTGTCTTTTTTTTCAACTGTATTAACCATGTAACTCTATTGTAAGAGGAGGTGCAGAATAGACTGGCATAGAGAAGTAAAATAAAGGATAGGAGAAGTTCTTGAAATGTTGTTATTTATTTTTTGTAGCCAACTGTGAAAAACACTGATGACACATTGATGGTAAAAACGGACACAAAGACATACACTGATGAGACACTGATCCAAAACACTGATGACTACTGTACAATTTTTTCAAGTACATGTTAAAAACAGATGCGTGAAGGAGGCTTAAGAGAATAAATAAGTAAATGTTTTAAATTCTTAGTCTCAACTGAAAAATATTTAGAATTGAGAGTCCTCAGTGGTTGATACCTTTTAATGGCTAACTGAAAAGCTATCAACCACTGAGGACTCTCAATTCTAAATATTTTTCTATCTACTGGCTAACACAGTACCAAGATATATTTCTTTCCTAGTCTCAACTGGACACAAGTACATCAGCCACCACTAGCAATGTCACTATGCTACTTATGCTATGCTCACACTACAGTATTTTGGTCAGTCAGTATTTCACATCAATATGTGTAAGCCAAAATCAAAAGAGGAAAAAAATCAGAGAAATAGCATGGTAGAAATATGTGCATACCTTCTGAATTTTTGACCCACTGGCTTACAAATACTGATGTGAAACACTGACCACAATACTATCGTATGAATTTAGTCTAAGTGTGTTTCTTGTCAATGATGACTTATCAACATTGCTCACTGATCTGCCTGTGCCCTGGCAATCACTGTATTGTGTCATCCACTGTGTTTGTGTGGAGGATGAGCGTAATCAGTGGTGCAATGGAGCAACACTACTGATTTTTTTCCCCTTCAAATTAAGCCTAAACCAGTGCAATAAGGGTAGCACTATAGGTTGTGGGCTATTTGCTCCTGTTTGTCATGGTCCTGTCAGAAAACATTGATGTTCTGCTGCCCCTTGAGAAATTCGTTAGACCATTTCCTGAAGTGCGATAGTCATCTCACTTCATGGCACAAGAGGCACTTATAAAAAAAATTGTGTGCTTGTAGGCACTTTATATTGTATTTATTGGCATTGAGACACTCAAGCTCTTTGTGACAACTAAGATCCTGACTCAAATAAACAGGGGCATACAAACTACAATTTTTGCAGAAGCCATCGATGACTGTTTAAAGATGCAAAGGGACAGGAGAAAGCATCATCCTGAGTTCAATCTATTTTTTTTTTACATGAATAAGACGCTAATTCAGACTTGAAACGCGTTGTAAAAATAAAAACTGTTCAACTCATTTTGGTCCTAAGGATTTTTTATTACAGCCCAATATTGTGTTATCATCCAAATTGGTCAGGGGACAGGTGATAGCATCATCCTGAATTAGTGAAGAGCAAGAGGTGCATCTCAGACCACTAAAGAATCACTGAAAACAATGAAACCAGGTTGTCACAGATCACAGCTCAGCACTGGACTAAAAAGCAGTCAAGCCCTGAGAAAGAGAAATAAAGGGTTAGCACTTATGGATACTAATAGACAGTTTTTTTATTTGAAATGTGCTAACATACAGTTGTTTTAACCTGTTGCTGTGTATTCTCACATTTAAATAATTCATGTTTTTACTTTTTTCTCTTACTGACATCTGCTTCTTTTGGTTACCAGTTTCGCACTTTTTATTTTTATCTGTAGACATCACATTATGAATGCCATACAAATGGTCATAGGGACCTAATGACCAAAGGTTGTGTTGCTCCCCTAGTGGAGTCATATCATAAAGTAAATGTATTCTTATTGCCAATACAAGCCAGTAATTGCTAAACTTTCATTTATAAAACTGTGTTGAATTGAGGCACATGAACAATATAGAGGTGAGTTTACCTTACTTTGGATCCTCATCTATAAGTCATATCAGAAAGACACATGCTATGTTGCTGCCATATTCATTCTGCAAGCAGTGTTGGTGATAAGGAAGATGTCATGCTCGTCTAGCAGCTCAGCCGGAGTAATCAGCTCCTGATACAAGACCATGCATTCGTGTTGCCTGTTGATGAACCTGGACTGACTTAACCTTCTGTCAGACTTAAACTTCTGCTTCTAACTGTTTTCTTCGTTCTGACGTTAGCTATCTTCTTGACAGTGTCCTTGTTGTTAGGACTGGCAGAACGCACCAAGTTTAAGATGAAATAGTATTAGGTGCGTTCGCAGTCCGAGGTCCACCGTGCAGGTGAAAACCTGCTGCTAGTAATGATGGACGATATGGCGGTACAATGTGAATACACACACAGGTTAACTTCACCCTGTGTGAAGAAAGCGAACCCTGTTGCGTCACAGGGCTGCGGTACCGCACCAAGAGCGCAAGCAAGGAGTTTCAGAACTCAATCCCTAGACACAGGATTTGAGTTCATAAAGACCTCATGCGCTCGACACCGCTACTGGGGTGTCAGAGTAACAGAAATAATTGTATTTCAGATGCACGAGAGTGCGTGCGGTGCCGCACTGGCGGACGCCACAATCTACCCAGGCTTGGGTCAGGAAAGCGCTGAGAAAGCACACGGCGCCGCACTGGCGGTCACAGCAGTAAGATGCTGTAATGTGTGTTACGTGCTGATGGCTTGGTCAGGCGCTAGATAGCTTCCATCATTCGCGAACAGTCATCAACACAAGGAATGGGAATGATTTAGGAGCTTTCATCCATCGACATACATCCATCTACACACACACATTATCAAGTCAATACTAGCGCATGGCCGTGCGGTCATGCGAAGCTTATAAAGCTGCAGCATGTTCAGGACCTTCCAATAAATGACCAATGGGAAGCTGCCACCGAAGTTTAGCACCTTCAGGACCTTCCTGGAGGACCAATGGGATGTGCTGCAGCATCTGAGCATGTGACCCTCAATCTCCAACGAGAGATCTTGCCCTGGGCATGCTCAGAAGGAGAAAAGCAGAGTGAGACTGAGCAAGACACTGGGACCGATGTCTCCGCTGAGCAGACTCCACTGCGGCCGGAGAAGAATGGGAGACCGCAGCAGAGACGGTTTGAGATTCCCCCTGTGCAGAGGTGGGAACTCGACACCTAACACTTGTCACCTGATTTTGTATTGTACTTTCCCTCTCTGCTTTTTTCACATATAGTCAACTATCCTTTGCCAGCTCCCTCCACCACACAATAACTACTCCATGGATACAGCAAAAGAGATCCTGGGTTCAAGGAGTGAAGGCCAGGGTATTTCTTGGACATGCTTTACTGACTCACTTGTGTAAAGTCTATCCATGGAAGTCATAGTAAGATAAACCAGGTTTCCATGTTCAGTTCACTCTTACAACATTCTAGTTTACTATTGGGCAAAAAGTGGAGACACAAAGCGCAAAATAGGGTCTTATTCTACAGATAACCAAGAGAGCTTTCTTAGAATTGCTCACCTGATTTTGTTGAATGGAGAGCATGTAGAGATTTCGGCTGCTGCAGATCCACAAGCCGCTCAACGGCCGTATGACATGATTAACTGTGTAGGAAGTGTGGGTTAAATCCGTGCTACCTTAATAATGAGGTTCCAAAGGATGATGAAATTAAACGGTGAATAAACCACCGTCTAATTTCATAATCCTTTGGAACCTTATTTTTAAGGCAGCGCGGATTTAGCCCACACTTCCTATACAGTTTATCAACATTCTAGTTTAGGCAGAGCTGACCCTTCCATGGAATTCATGTTCATGTAATAATTCTGATTCTGATGTCAAGGAACTTCTAAAGCCAAAGGCATAAAGATCACTTGACTGCCATGATACCTTTAATATTAAAATGGGTTTGCGTCATGAGATGATTTTAAGATGACTTAGTATGAGAATAACTGTAGATGGTTCAGCATCAATCGAAAAGTATAGTTGGGAAGATACATTTCATTGCTATAAATGAATAGAATGGCCTAGTTTACCTGTCAAAGCAGCCATGAAAAGAAAATAAAGGTTCTTGATTTCATTAGCTTTAGATGTATCAAAATTATATGGAATTACTGTTTATCTTTGGTGCTTTTGTGTGTTTTCAGAAAAACGTATTAACAAGTTTGTAAACAATCCATACAGAATGTTGGTTGGATGAGTCGCTCTTGGAATGTGGAAGGACCCTAATGTGCTCCACACTCTGTCATGGCGATAAAGCTGTTGGATTAAACAACACAATTTTCTATATTAATGGATGTAACTACAGAGTGTTATATTCTCTCCAGTTATTTGGTGCATGCAGTATTTTATTTTTAGTATGTGGTTTGAAAAGAAGCTGAGAAATAGATTAGAGCATATAAGAAACAGAATTATAGCACTGCATGCAGCTAAAATTGAAAATAACATAATAAATGAATATTTATTAAAAAAAAATTATATAGCACTGTACAAAAGTTTTAGGTATATGTGAAAAAATGTGGAAAGGAAGAATGCTTTCAAAAATTGAAGTAGTAACAGTTCATTTTTAGGAATTAGCTAAATCAAAAACAATGAACAAAATGGAAATTTAAATTAATTTGATATCTGGTGTGATGACAACCCCTTGCCTTAAATACTGTACAATATCAATTTTTCTAGGTACACTTGCACATAGTTTTTGAATGAGCTAATAGGGAAATTATTCCATACATCTTTGGAAAACTAACCACAGATCTTGTGTGGATTTAAGCTTGAACGAATCTCAAACAAACTCAATGATGTTGAGATCAAGCATGTCTGGGGGACATATCATCACTTCTAGGACTCCCTGTTCTTCTTTACACTGAAGATAATTATTAATGAGATTGGCTGAATGTTTGGGGTGGTTGTCCTGTTGCAGAATAAATTTAGAGACAGATGTCTCCCTGATGGTATTGCATGATGAAAAGTTTGTACCTACTGTAACTTGAAAGAATTTCCACCAAGCGTCACTGTTGCCTGCAGACAGTTATTATTGTACTGCACTCCATAACTTCGGCCAACAAAATGCCAAATTTGACTGCCAAATATTTCAAATTTGGACTCATCACCAGTCTAGAAAACCCATCTGGCATTTTTCTGCACCCTACAGTAGTGTCTAGGTTTTTTGCACAGATGAGTAATATGACTTTGCTTCTTTGTCAAAGATATGACATGAGGCAACACAAGCATCTTACTTAAGGCGGCAGACTGAAATGACTCTCTAGGATCACTCTCAGGACACCGACACTATTGACAGTTTTAGCAAAGCAAAGACCATGGAGTAAACCATAAACCACAAAAAATTGTAAACTAAGCAAATTTTATTTGTACAAAAAAAGACAAACAGTATTAACATAGAAAACATATACCATAAAACAATGGAAACATATGGAGGCGATGTGGAAATGGGTACGGAGGGAAGACAGAGAGTCAAACAGTGGGACCAAGGAAAGCAGTGCTGCCAAATTGCTATGGCATACATCAGTGTACCATCAATAATAGTCAGTAGATACTGTAAGTAAAAGTGCAAAGTGTACATAAAGAGATCCTAAAAAGATCATAACTGCTTACCCTGACGCACGTTTCGTGCACCTGCTTTATCGAAGGGGTTGATTGTGCACATGCGGGTGAACTCGCACCCTATGAAGTCAAGGAGCATGAGCACAATGGTTTAGTCGATAGTCATAGAGGGAGCAACGTGCAGTGGAAGTCATGGTGTACATGCGCACCATCGGCAGCCATTTTATTGAAGATAACTCAGGACATACAAGCGCCTCCAAAATGAGTGATAATTAAAAGATATTAGTGCTATCTCAAACTCTCCAAGATATAGCAGTGAAAAAAGAAAAAAAGTGTAAAAGGACAGTGAAGGGAATGAACACGAGGTAGGTATATTGACACAGTGGGAAAAAATAAATACAAAGAAAAACAATAATGCAAACATCAAAACTGTTACAATTGAAGAGATGTTGTGCAATTATATTCATTACCCAAAGGGACCATAAAAGGATCCTTTCATTAGTAAGCAATGTATAATGAATGAGGCAAAAATGCAACATACCGTAAGTATGGAAAATAGGAGACCACCAAGTCAAGTAAGAAATGTAAATATGTGAAAACAATGGCAAAAGGTAAAGTGCACAACGGAATGAAGAGAAAGGAGATAAGGCACACATGGTGCCAGAGGGTGGGGGGGTGAGTAGTGTTACAAAAAAATGAATGAAAAGGTAAACATTACAAGTCAGTAATCTCAAAGCATTCAATGTCCATTGATCAAACATTACTAGCCTCCATAGGTGAAAAACTCAAAAAGGGGGAGGGATAGGGAGCACTGATAGTCCTTGCTTGTATGGCAATATTCATGTTAGGGCTCAAGTTCCCGCTTCTGCACAGCAGGAATCTCAAGCCATCTCCGCTGCGGTCTCCCATTCTTATCCAGCCGCAGTGGAGTATGCTCAGCAGGGACGTTGGTCCCAGCGTCTTGCTCAGTCTCACTCTGTACAGAGAGTTACTGCTGCTTCTTCAGCTTCTGCCATTAAAGCCAGTGCTGGTCAGCAGCGAGCAGACTTCTCTGGGACTAAGTCCTTGTCTGCACACACTGAGCATGCCCAGGGCAAGATCTCCCGTTGGAGATCGAGGGTCATGTGCTCAGGCCCTGCAGCACATTCCATTGGTCCTCTTGGCAGGTCTTGGAAGGGCAAAGTTTCTGTGGCCACTTCCTGTGCTGCAACTATATAAACTGCGCATGACCGCACGGCCATGCGCTAGTGTACATTTGCATACGTGTGTTTGTTGTGTGCAAGTCATCCTTGGATACCCCTTCCCTATTGAATGTCTGTTCGCGGAAGGTGTATGGTTGCTATCTAGCGCCCGACTTATCCTACAGCACGAATCACACATTACAGCGTCCAGTTGCTGTGACCGCCAGTACGGCGCCGTGCACTTCCTCTGTGCTTTCCTTACCCAAGCCTGGGTGGTTAGTGGCGTTCGTCAGTGCGGCACCGCATGCACTCTTGTGCCCTAAATATTGTTATTTTCCTTACACACCCAGTTGCGGTGTTGTGCCAGCAAGGGTCTAATCGGACTTCAATACTAGTTGGGGTTGAGTTCGCTGACTACTTGCTCGCGCTCTATGTGCGGTACCGCGATCCTGTGACGCAACAGGATCGCTTCCTTCACGCTGGGTGAAGTCTAACCCACGTGTGTATACTTATGAGTACCGCCATATAGTCCGTCATTACTTGGCAGCAGGTTCCATCTCTGCACGGTGGACCCCGGGCTGCGAACGCACCATACTCTATCTGTATCATTATTTGGTGCGTTCCGCTAGCCCTAACAATTCATAAAGCCAACAGTGAGGATGTCATCATGGTCAGTCAATTGCTGTCAGTTAAGCAGACAGAGGATGAGAGAGGTGTATCCGGAGTGCATAGTTGGTTAGAAGGGATGTTCAGGTGTCAGAGCACATATGAAAATGGCCAACAAATACACTAAAACAAAGGACAAAACATCAGTTGAAAATAAAAATTGTAGAGAAATCTCAGAACATGGAACCGTAAGAACAAAGTGGACAAATGTACAATTGGTGGAGAGAAAGGTTAGTGGAGACCTAGGTCTTTTTTCAACCTATATAACTATGTAGCTATGTATATAGAGAACAAATTGGAACAGCACAATAACAGTAGGTGGGTGCAAAGTCTCCTCAGCACAGCATCCAACACTTGCCCAAATCCACATAAATAGAAAAGGGAAGGCAGCACTCCATAGGTTTTTAGATGAAAAAAATGTGGTTTTATTCAGACCCACATAGCATGCTGTTTGTGTGGGGGGCCCTGGGCTACTGCACAGATTGACTCTCTGCTAATCTGCCCGACTCGCCCGAGTGTGACTGCCCGCCGGCATTTGTGTGCCCCTGGACTCGGTGGGCAGAGAGAGGGGGCCCGCATCGGGCCCCTTCTCATCTGCTCACCGGGCCCCTTCCGGCGCTGTGGCGGTTTCCTATTGGCGTGCGGGCGCGCGCCTGCACATCAATAGTTAACAACAGCCGCCAGCCAATTGGAGGCTGGCAGCTGAAGTCGGCCGCAGCACACACGTCACCGGCGTCTGACGTCATTGTCAGTCGCCGGCGAATGTGCGCTGCTGGAGCTCGCCGCTGGAGCGCACAGGTCAGGTGAGGAGACTGTTTGTTTTTTGTTTTGTTTTTTGATAACGGTGGACACACTGGGGCAGATGAATGCTGGAGGACACACTGGTGCAGATGAATGCTGGAGGACACACTGGGGCAGATGAATGCTGGAGGACACACTGGGGCAGATGAATGCTGGAGGACACACTGGGGCAGATGAATGCTGGAGGACACACTGGGGCAGATGAATGCTGGAGGACACACTGGGGCAGATGAATGCTGGAGTACACACTGGGGCAGATGAATGCTGGAGGACACACTGGGGCAGATGAATGCTGGAGGACACACTTGGGCAGATGAATGATGGAGGACACACTGGGGCAATGCTAGAGGACACACTGGGGCAATGCTGGAGGACACACTGGGGCAGATGAATGCTGGAGGACACACTGGGGCAGATGAATGCTGGAGGACACACTGGGGCAGATGAATGCTGGAGGACACACTGGGACAGATGAATGCTGGAGGACACACTGGGGCAGATGAATGCTGGAGGACACACTGGGGCAGATGAATGCTGGAGGACACACTGGGGCAGATGAATGATGGAGGACACACTGGGGCAATGCTGGAGGACACACTGGGGCAATGCTGGAGGACACACTGGGGCAATGCTGGAGGACACACTGGGGCAATGCTGGACATACTGGGGCAGATTGCTGGACACACTGGGGACAATGCTGGACACACTGGGGCAGATTCCTGGACACTGGGGCAATATGCTGGACACACTGGGGCAGATTGCTGGACACACTGGGGTAATATGCTGGACACACTGGGGCAGATTGCTGGACACACTGGGGGCAGGACTGGAGGCATGGGCAGAATGTAGACACGGGGCATGATTGGAGACATGGGGCAGAATGAAAGACATGGGGCAGAATTGGAGACACCAGGGGCAGGATTGGAGACAGATCGTGCAGGATCATGGGGCAGGATGGATACGATGGAGACAGATGGGGCAGGATGTGGAGATCATATGGGATAGAATGGATACTCATGAGGTCAGGATGCGAGAACATATGGCTGGAGCCAGGAATGAGACACACGGGGCCAGGGTGGGGAATAATATTACCATAGGGGCTAATTAAGGGATATTATTACTGCAGTGATGTATTTATTTTATTTTTTGAGGACACTGTTTTAATTGGGGGGCGGTCCTGTTACTGTGCAGAGTGACACTATATTGCCTTTTTTTCTTCATGTGGTGTAATGTAGAAGTTGTGAAAAATTAAGTAATGTGTTCTGCAAGCGGAGCTCGAGATAACTGTTATTTCCTGCAGAAACGAGTCCTGGCTGGAAGAAATGATGGCGGTCTGTGCTGGATGAAAGATGAAGGACTTCACCTAGAGACGTCACTGGTGAGTCAGTGTTGCCTATACACTGACACTATACACTGTATACTATATACAGAGCTCCTGTGTATAATACCACCAGTGATCTCTGTATTACCTCTACACAGACACTGCATAATAAGTACAGATCTCCTGTGAATACTGGCACTTATGGTGATAGTTTTGTGTTTTTTGTTTTTTTTATTACTGATCAGTATTGTAGTATTCAGTCACTATGTGGTGGTAATATGTGGTCTGGAAATGGTGCGGTGCTATTTGTCCCTTGTATGTGCTATTTGGTCACCAAGTGGTGGTAATATGTGGTCTTGACATGGTGCGGTGGTATTTGTTCCTTGTATGTGATATTATTCGATCACTGTGGTTTTAATTTGTGGTCTGGTCACGGTGTGGTGGTATTTGTTCCTTGTATGTGATATTATAAGATCACTGTGGTTGTAATTTGTGGTCTGGTCATGGTGCGGTGGTATTTGTTCCTTGTATGTGATATAATTGGTCAAAAAATACCTAAATTGTATTGCAGATTTTAACAAATATTTAATAGGTTACAGTAGAGTAGGGCCCGGCCATTTTTCTGGAATAATCTGGTTCGGGTATATCATGTCACATGACCCCCGTCACATGACCCCCGTCACATGACCCCCGTCACATGACCCCGTCACATGACCGGGGGGGGGCCCACAGTGTCTGAACATCCCGGGGCCCTGGCTACACTTAATCCACCCCTGGCATGGCAACGTTTTGGCTCACGGAGCCATTTTCAAGCAGTGTCTTCCACTCACAGGTAGGTATATATACATATAATTTAACATTCTTCAATTCATCATAATTCCATCTTAATTGCATTATTTAACATATAAATTCCAACTTTCTATATTTCACTTCATTGTGCTGTGATTTCATACTTCAGTTATTCATATAAAGTGCTTTGTGCACACAAATATTATTAAACATACAATATAAAGCCTTCAGTGCTAGTTAATCATTCATTATACATAAATAAGTGCAGCTGTGTGCAAAATATCCGTACTGTCTCACCCAATCCAGGGAATTAGTCACCTCATGTAGGATGCCGAAAATGCCATTATTCATTGTACATACTCAGCATACTCTTGTGCCTCATTGCAATCAGCTAGGCTCAGCTGTGATCTGAGGTATAAAATTTACCTCCGGACAATGGTGTCAGCTGATGGGACTACAACTCCTTTCAGCTGACACTTGCTGCGGCTAATAACAGTGAGAGCAGGAGTGGCGGATGGGAGTATTCATCAGCCGCTCCTACGTTATAAATAAATAATTAATAATAAAAAACGGGCATGGGTTCCCATGTGTTTTTGAATTTTGCTTCAGCAAGGTTGGTTATCAACAATAGAGGGGACTCCATGCTGTATTTTTCATTATTTAAACAAATAATTTTAAAAAATGGTGTGGGGTCCCCCCATTTTTGACAATCAGCTTTGCTATAGCAGACAGTTGGGGGCTGGTATTCTTAGGCTCTTAAGGGGCCATGAATATAGGCCCCCCAGCCTAAAAATAGCAGCCTGCACCTGCCAGGAAAAGGCACATCTATTTGATGTGCCAATTCTGGTGCTTTGCGTGGCTCTTCCCACTTGCCCTGTAGCGGTGGCAAGTGGGGTTCATAATTGTGGGGTTGATGTCACCTTTGTATTGTCAAATGACATCAAGTTCACAGGTTAGTAATGTGTTTTTATTTTAATTTTATTACAGGAGAACGAGGGCTTCAGTGGAATTACACGTTAGGTGAGTATACCTGTGTTTGTTATTTTTAATTAAAATGGAAAAGTGTGTTTAGTCTTATTTTTAATAAATGACTTTATTCTGGCTGTGTCTTTATTCACCATGTAACTATTAGAATAGTAATGGATAGGTGTCTTATAGACACCTCTCCTTTAGCAATCCTTGGGCTTGATGTCACCTGACAATACAAAGATGACATCAACAACACAAATATGAACCCCACTTGCCACTGCTACAAGGCAAGTGGGAAGAGCTTGGCAAAGTGCCAGAATCAGAAAATCTAATAGATGTCCCATTACTGGTCAGCTATGGGCTGCTCTTTTTAGGCTGGGGGAATATCCATTTCCCCCTTACGAGCCTGAGAATACTAGCCCCCAGCTGTTTGCTTTAGCAAGGCTGGATGTCAAAAATTGGGGGCATCATGCTTTTTGTTAAATTATTTATTTAAATAATTAAACAATATGGCGTGGGGACCCCTCTATTCTTGTTAACCAGCCTTGCTCAATCTGACAGGTGAGGGTTGCAGACCCCAGCTGTGAGTTTTGCCTGGTTGGTTATCAAAAATACTGGGGAATCCATGTAGGTTTTTGTTTAACTATATATTTACAGCGCAGGAGCGATGATGAAGACTGGCATCACACTACCATAGAATATGGGTGAGTGCTATGGGAGAAAACATCACATAGTACTCGGCCCAGTGTTAATCTATGGGGCAGCTCACATCAGCGTTTATTTTATCAGCCGTATTCGGCGTGTGTGAAAAATCGCATGCTGCGATTGTCACCAAGACTCGGCCGAGACTCTACAATGCAAGCCTATGGGTGCGAGAAAAAAATTGCACTGCACTAGGACCTTGCGACTGCTGTCTGATTTTATGCAAGATGTCCTTTGAAATGCCGGCAATTAATTTGCCGTATACAGTAATATCACACTGACATGTTAGAATAAATACATAGAATAGATATATACACATAGAATAGTAATCACCAAAAAATAATACGTACAGGGTATAATTAACAGGTATAACCAAGAAGGACTGAGAAAAACCCTTTAAAATGTAACTCTTAATAAATTCTGAGTAAAAATTACCCATATATACGGGTCAGGAGACAGTAACACCTTAATCTATCTTAACAATAAAATGAAAGGATAGAGACTAAACAGTGGGGGGGGGCGTTATCTTTCCCTTACTCGCCCTACCTCACAGCGGAGGTTGGCACCCTTAATTCGACATGGCGCCCCCACTCGTCGACGGCTCTCCCTTATGACCCTACAGGATCTTAACAAAATGAAACTACCACCACACCACAACCTTATCTAAAGTGCAATAGTGCTTATAAGGTGCAATAAAAGAGCTGTAAAGATCTGATGTGGAATAGTTTCTACAAGAAAGGGTCTTATGAACAGGTACCCTTCTATTGATTTGATATGAGGGAGGTGCAATAAGTGTCTAATGTTAAAGACAGAATAAATGTAAACAGTTGCGATATACAGCAATAATAGTCCTGTTTCCAGTCTCAAAAGCACACATGACAACTATAGTATACCCAAATAATATGCACAGCGTGGTATTTGGGAGAAAAATGTATACACTGTGTAGGCAGAGTAGTATTCAAAAAAAGACAGTCATATGTCATTATGTCAATATGCCATACACCAGCACCTCTCAAATCATAGACAGACAAAGAAAAAGATGGTCAAATAACGGATGTACTCATCCGTATGCTGCCGCCCATCCCTGGATAGATAGATAGATAGATAGATAGATAGATAGATAGATAGATAGATAGATAGATAGATAGACAGGAAAAGCGGGCAATTCATCTGCCGTGTACAGTAAAATCACACTGACTTGTTAGAATAAATACATAGAATAGATATATACACATAGAATACATAGATATATAGATTTCAGTGTCACACATATATATTTTTATATATGAGATAGATAGATAGATAGATAGATAGATAGAATCAAAAAAAGTTGAAACAACACTCCATATAGCAATTGTAAGGTGCTGTTTATTGGCCCATGTGGCGACGTTTCCTGGATGCAGGACCGAAACGTCGCCACATGGGCCAATAAAGAGCACCTTACAATTGCTATATGGAGTGCTGTTTCAACTTTTTTTATTCTACTTACAGTGCCTTGCGAAAGTATTCGGCCCCCTGGAACTTTTCAACCTTTTCCCACATATAATTCTTCAAGCATAAAGATGCCAAATGTAATTTTTTGGTGAAGAATCATCAAGTGGAACACAATTGTGAAGTTGAACAAAATGTATTGGTTATTTTAAATTTTTGTGGAAATTCAAAAACTGAAAATTGGGGCGTGCAATATTATTCGGCCCCTTTACTTTCAGTGCAGCAAACTCACTCCAGAAGTTCATTGTGGATCTCTGAATGATCCAATGTTGTCCTAAATGCCTAATGATGATAAATATAATAGAAGCTTAGAGAGCATCATGAAGACCTAGGAACACAACAGGCAGGTCCGTGATACTGTTGTGGAGAAGTTTAAAGCCAGATTTGGATACAAAATGATTTCCAAAACTTTAAACATCCCAAGGAGCACTGTGCAAGTGATCATATTGAAATGGAAGGAGTATCATACCACTGCAAATCTACCAAGACCCGGAAGTCCCTCTAAACTATCATCTCAAACAAGGTGAAGACTGATCAGAGATGCAGCCAAGAGGCCCATGATCACTCTGGATCTACAGCTGAGGTGGGACAGTCTGTCCATAGGACAACAATCAGTCCTACACTGCACAAATCTGGCCTTTATGGAAGAGTGGCAAGAAGAAAGCCATTTCTCAAAGATCTCCATAAAAAGTGTTGTTTAATGTTTGTAACCAGCCACCTGGGAGACACACCAAACATGTGGAAGAAGGTGCTCTGGTCAGATGAAACTAAAAACAAACTTTTTGGCAACAATGCCAAATGATGTATTTGGCGTAAAGGCAACACAGCTCTTCACCCTGAACACACCATCCCCACTGTCAAACATGTTGATGGCAGCATCATGGTTTGGGCCTGCTATTCTTCAGCAGGGCCAGGGACAATGGTTATCATTGATGGGAAGATGGATGGAGCCAAATAAAGGACCATTCTTGAAGAAAACCTGTTGGAGTCTGCAAAAGACCTGAGACTGGGATGGAGATTTGTCTTCCAACAAGACAATGATCCCAAACATAAAGCAAAATCTGCAATGGAATGGTTCACAAATAAACGTATCCAGGTGTTAGAATGGCCAAGTCAGAGTCCAGACCTCAATCCAATCAAGAATCTGGAAACGATCTCCATCAAACCTCACTGAGCTCGAGCTGTTTGCCAAGGAGGAATGTACAAAACTGATAGAGACATACCCCAACTGACTTGCAGCTGTAAGTGCAGCAAAAGGTGGCGCAACAAAGTATTAAGTTAAAAGGGCCGAATAATATTGCACACCCCACTTTTCAGTTTTTGAATTTCCACAAAAATTTAAAATAACCATTAAATTTCGTTCAACTTCATAATTGTGTTCCATTTGTTGTTGATTCTTCACCAAAAATGTACATTTGTAACTTTATGTTTGAAGCATATGTGGAAAAAGGTTGACAAGTTCCAGGGGGCTGAATACTTTTGCAAGGTTTGGTATATGCCTATGAGACTTTACACCCGATTTTTACCGTGCTGTGCTTGAATTATTTTTTTTAGATAGACAGATAGACAGACTGACAGACAGACAGCAGACAGACAGACAGACAGACAGACAGACAGACAGACAGATAGATAGATAGATAGATAGATAGATAGATAGATGGAAGAAAAGCGAGCAATTCATCTGCCGTGTACCGTAAAATCACTGCAGGAGCCGACAGGATAGGAGAGATGGATTACATACAGTAAATACAAATAGAATATGTAGATATAAAAATGTATGTGAGAAATAAAATTAGTACACTGTGTGTGCAGCTTCGTGTACATGTATTTAGTTATAAAAGTTGTTTTTTTTAAAAGGCGTGGGCTCCCACACAATTTTCATAACCAGCAGAGGGAAAGCTGATGGCTGGGGGCCGATGTTTATAGCCTGGGAAGGGGGTAATACCCATGGAGCTTCCCAGGCTATTAATATCAGCTCACAACTGTATGCTTAGGCTTTACTGGCTATTAAAATGGGGGACCCTATAAAAAAATGACTTAGGGTCCCCTATAATTAAGAACTAGCAAAGGCTATGCAGACAACAAACTTTATGTTTTAGTATGATAGTATACATTTTCTAAAGCTCAAATCTAGGAATGTTGGGGTAGTAACATTATCTGAGGAATGTGTATGTCTTCTTAGATATACACCACTTTACATCTTGTGGTAGATCGACTCACTCGGCTGCACATGAAGATAGACACTGTCACACTGTCTCTTTAAGATTCTCACTGGTTTATTAGAAGTGCTGCATAAGCCAGTGCAGAGTTAGCAAAAATAAACAAGACATTCCTGGCCTAAGAAAAAAAAAACAAAGGAAAGCATACAGCAAAGTCACTGGGGTTGCAGAGATTCACCCGCTCAGGGAAAAAAAATAACCCATTATTCACCGGTTCAGCTTCCTTGTCAGGACACCTAGCGCTGGAGTTCAACTCTCAAGGCCTTCTGAACACTGAATGCCTCTGGAGGCCAACTATTTAAACCCCAGACCACATCTTTGGGCGGAGATAAGGTGGCCAACCTCCCATCCGCACTATGGTTGTCCACAAAAACCCAGCCCTTAAAATTTCCGATTAACCCCTTTCAACACATAGTGAGCTGGAAGAAACTTCTGGGTTTCAAATCACTGAAGCTAATAGCCTCAGTGAAACATATTTCCCCTCCAGCACTTTGCCAGTGACTTTGTCACAACCTCAATTGACTTTTCCTGTCTAAATTAAATCTTATTTTCATAATTAACTGCCATAATGTTGTACTGGATTTGAAATATACTATAGATAGAAATAGGAGCATTTGAAAGGTGCCATCCTGGGGGCCAATAAGGGAATGCTGAAAATATCTGCCCAATTCAATGTTGGTTTGACCACTAAGTGCTGGGAGAGGGGGTCAAGGTTATAGTCTAATAAAAAAAGTAATTTTATAATTAAATGTGAATCCTTCTGTGAATCAAAAGTAATTCAAGGTCAATATCAAAGATTAATGAGTGATTACCATATGGAATAAAATGTGTGGAGCAGGAGTATGGATTATCAAGCACTCATGTAAGATAATAACACATCATAGTGTAATGTTTGCCATATAGCATATATTTTTAAAGACCAATCTGTTCTTAGAATAAAAGACACCAAAGTTCGTGAAGTTATAGCAGAAGTTAGGCCATTGATACACACAACTTCCGGTATATGGTTTTATAAAAGGGAACCTGTCACCCCGTTTTTTCAGTACGAGTTAAGAATACTGTTAAATAGGGCGCATATGGAGTCCTCTGCTGCCCGAACTCGGATGCGAACTCGGCTTCAGGTAAATGGCCGCCGCGATCTCGATCTGCGCACGTGCGACATCCCACGGCCATTTTCCTGAAGCCCCGGGCAGCAGAAGACTCCATATGCGCACGCGCGGCCTCAGGAAGATGGCCGCCCCCACAGATCATCAGGGAAATAGCGCAGATCGCGAGTTTTTCTTCTCCTGCCCAGTGGATTCAGAAGATGGGCATGCGCAAACCACTACGCCACCAACGGAAAAATATGCAAGATCTGGGGGAAGAAACAGCGATGTCGCCACGCCCATATGACCTGACCAGCCTGATTGACAGGCGAAAACGGCGACTTTGGTAAGTTATTTCAGCAGCATAGGTGGGGAATCAGGGTACACAAAATACACTATAGTAACGCACAGCTCAGGCCCTATTTAAGAGTATTTTTATCTCGTACTGAAAAAACGGGGTGACAGGTTCCCTTTAAGCTGTATATGTAGGGAAGAAGTTGGTACATTGCACAATTGCTTTTGCAAATATATCTACTCCCTCCTACATTGGACCCACAAAGACATCCCAGATAAAACCGAGCAGCAGTCAGTGTTAGGACTCTCAATGTGCATTTGTAGCTATGCCCTTGTCCTGGATACATAATCTATGGAGAAGGACAGCATTGCTGCTTCATTTCTATGCAATTCCCTTAAAGAGTTTAAATGAATGCAATATTTTATATAAAAAATGTAAACATTCTAGAAAACATTTCTCTCTGTACATGAAATATACTGAACACATTTATCATTAAGAAGAATAAATGTGTATTGACAATAACTAATGCACTTCTATTTTATGATACTAAATTCTGTAATACACCATCCACTGTAAATTATAGAATATTAGAGTCACTGAGGAGTTCTGTGATCATATAATTCTACAAGGCTGCAAGCTGAATTCATTTTACACATCATAGAACTCTGAGATGACTCCTAAGATTTTTATTCATAATAGCACACAGTGTATTAATTCTTACAATTCACAACATAACTGTTGCAGAGCTTCATTTTGAAAAGAATATGAGAAATTTCTGTCCACCATTTACTAACTGACTAAACAATATATCCTCTTATTTAATATGCAAGATGTGTATTTTTTTATGTTACTGTAACATGCAAACTGCAGCCACTGGAGATCTTCTTTAACCCCTTGTGGGTACTATTGTGGCACATGTCGGATTCCCCCTTTCCGGGCACATGAGAGCTGATCTATACAGCTGACATGTACCCGTAAGAGCCATAGGTGGAATCACGATCCCCCCTCGGCTATTAACTAGTTAAATGCTGATGTCAATCTCTGACAGCGTCATTTAACTCGCGCTTATAGGAAGCACGTCACTAATCCCGCCCATATGTGACTCTGTCACATGATTGCAGGTTACCAATGGGTCGGCATGACAACTAGATGTCTGCAGCAGACCTCTGTGGTTGTCAATGACAGATTGCTATGAGCACTACCCCGTGGTCGGCGCTCACAGTAAGTGAGCATTTCTGCTACACAGAGGTGATCTGATCATCGCCTGTCTCCCATGGAGACTATTGAAGCATGCAAAAAGTAAAAAAAAAAATGTTTTTAAAAATACTAAAATAACATGTAAAAGTTCAAATCGCCATCTTTAGCCCCATTCAAAATAAAACAATAAAAAAATTGGCATTGCAGCGTTCAGATCACCTGATCTATGAGTAAAAGAAAAAGAATTAACCTGATTACTTAATGACATAACGAGAAAAAATTAAAAACACCAGAATTACTTTGTTTTGGTCACTGCTACACTGCAATAAAATGCAATAATGAGCAATCAAAACACTGTATTTAAACCTAAATTGTATCAATGAAAAAGTCAAATAAAAAATAAGCCCTCACCCAGCCCAAGATCATGAAAAATGAAGATGCTACAGGTCTCGGCAAATGGTGCACTTTTTTGGGGAATTTCACCCTTGCACTTGGAATTTTTTTCCTGTTTTCTTTTAAACAAATTGTTGAAACCAATTGTTGTCCCGCAGAAAACAAGCCCTCTATTTATTTTAAGAACAGGTAACAGTGCCTATTAAAATCTGAGGTAGATCATACTTTGAATATATGAAACTTGTACCTCATTACTGCTACAGTGGGGCAAAAAAGTATTTAGTCAGTCAGCAATAGTGCAAGTTCCACCACTTAAAAAGATGAGAGGCGTCTGTAATTTACATCATAGGTAGACCTCAACTATGGGAGACAAACTGAGAAAAAAAAATCCAGAAAATCACATTGTCTGTTTTTTATCATTTTTTTTTTGCATATTATGGTGGAAAATAAGTATTTGGTCACAAACAATCAAGATTTCTGGCTCTCACAGACCTGTAACTTCTTCTTTAAGAGTCTCCTCTTTCCTCCACTCATTACCTGTAGTAATGGCACCTGTTTAAACTTGTTATCAGTATAAAAAGTCACCTGTGCACACCCTCAAACAGTCTGACTCCAAACTCCACTATGGTGAAGACCAAAGAGCTGTCAAAGGACACCAGAAACAAAATTGTAGCCCTGCACCAGGCTGGGAAGACTGAATCTGCAATAGCCAACCAGTTTGGAGTGAAGAAATCAACAGTGGGAGCAATAATTAGAAAATGGAAGACATACAAGACCACTGATAATCTCCCTCGATCTGGGGCTCCATGCAAAATCCCACCCCGTGGGGTCAGAATGATCACAAGAACGGTGAGCAAAAATCCAAGAACCACACGGGGGGACCTAGTGAATGAACTGCAGAGAGCTGGGACCAATGTAACAAGGCCTACCATAAGTAAGACACTACGCCACCATGGACTCAGATCCTGCAGTGCCAGACGTGTCCCACTGCTTAAGCCAGTACATGTCCGGGCCCGCCTGAAGTTTGCTAGAGAGCATTTGGATGATCCAGAGGAGTTTTGGGAAGAATGTCCTATGGTCTGATGAAACCAAACTGGAACTGTTTGGTAGAAACACAACTTGTCGTGTTTGGAGGAAAAAGAATACTGAGTTGCATCCATCAAACACCATACCTACTGTAAAGCATGGTGGTGGAAACATCATGCTTTGGGGCTGTTTCTCTGCAAAGGGGCCAGGACGACTGATCCGGGTACATGAAAGAATGAATGGGGCCATGTATCGTGAGATTTTGAGTGCAAACCTCCTTCCATCAGCAAGGGCATTGAAGATGAAATGTGGCTGGGTCTTTCAACATGACAATGATCCAAAGCACACCGCCAGGGCAACGAAGGAGTGGCTTCGTAAGAAGCATTTCAAGGTCCTGGAGTGGCCTAGCCAGTCTCCAGATCTCAACCCTATAGACAACCTTTGGAGGGAGTTGAAAGTCCATGTTGCAAAGCGAAAAGCCAAAAACATCACTGCTCTAGAGGAGATCTGCATGGAGGAATGGGCCAACATACCAACAACAGTGTGTGGCAACCTTGTGAAGACTTACAGAAAACGTTTGACCTCTGTCATTGCCAACAAAGGATATATTACAAAGTATTGAGATTAAATTTTGTTTCTGACCAAATACTTATTTTCCACCATAATATGCAAATAAAACATTAAAAAAACAGACAATGTGATTTTCTGGATTTTTTTTCTCAGTTTGTCTCCCATAGTTGAGGTCTACCTATGATGTAAATTACAGACGCCTCTCATCTTTTTAAGTGGTGGAACTTGCACTATTGCTGACTGACTAAATACTTTTTTGCCCCACTGTATATAAAATATACTTATAAAAATGAAGGTACTGAGCGTAAAATGTAGTCAATTCATGAGAACCCATCAACCATGACATGGTGATCTATGGCACCCCAAGCCTAATATTTATCAAACATATATTCAATGTTTGCATAAATCTTAGAGCTTACTGAGTGCTGCTATCATGTGTTTGTATATTAGAAATGAAGTAGAGAAAAAGGGGATATTTAGAGACAGGGATCACCATATATGTAATAGATGTTTATGAACACACAAGTCAAAACAAAACAATTTCAAAACACCCCTTAGTGACAGAGCCAATTTGGTATTTAATGACTGAGCCAATTTTTACAATTCTGACCACTGTCACTATATGAGGTTATAACTCTGGAACTCTTCAACAGATCCCGCTGATTCACAGACTGTTTTTTCGTGACATATTGTACTTCATGTTAGTGGTAACATTTCTTCAATATTACTTGCGATTATTTATGAAAAAAATGGAAATGCGGCGAAAATTTTTAAAATTTTGCCATTTTCAAAATTTGTAGTTTTATGCCCTTAAATAAGAGAGGTATGTCACACAAAATATTTAATAAATAACATTTCCAACATGTCTACTTTACATCAGCACAATTTTGGAAACAATTTTTTTTTTGTTAGGGAGTTATAAGGGTTAAAATTTGCCCAGCAATTTCTCATTTTTACAACACCATTTTTTTAGGGACCACATCACATTTGAAGTCATTTTGAGGGGTCTATATGATAGAAAATACCTAAGTGTGACACCATTCTAAAAATTACACCCCTCAAGGTTCTCAAAACCACGTTCAAGAAGTTTATTAACCTTTTATGCGCTTCACAGGAACTGAAACAATGTGAAAGGAAAAAATGAGCATTTAACTTTTTTTTGCAAACATTTTACTTCAGAACCATTTTTTTTATTTTCACAAGTGTAAAAACAGAAATGTAACCATAAATTTTGTTGTTCAATTTCTCCTGAATACGCCAATACCCCATATGTTGGGGTAAACCACTGTTTGGGTGCACCGCAGAGCTTGGAAGAGAAGGAGTGCTGTTTTACTTTTTCAATGTAGAATTGGCTGGAATTGAGATCGGACGCCATGTCGCGTTTGGAGAGCCCCTGATGTGCCTAAACAGTAGAAACCCCCCACAAGTGACCCCATTTTGGAAACTAGACCCCTTAAGGAACTTATCTAGATATGTGGTGAGCACTTTAAACCCCCAAGTGCTTCACAGAAATTTATAAAGTAGAGCCGTGAAAATAAAAAATCCTTTTTTTTCCTCAAAAATGATTTTTAGCCTGCAATTTTTTATTTTCTCAAGGGTATCAGGAGACGTTGGACCCCAAAATCTGTTGACCAGTTTGTCCTGAGTATGCTGATACCCCATATGTGGGGGGGGCACTGTTTGGGCACCCATAGGGGCTCAGAAGGGAAGGCGCGCCGCTTGAAATGCAGACTTTGATGGGATGGTCTGTCGGCATCATGTTGCATTTGCAGAACTTTCCCATTTTGGAAACTAGGCCCCCCAAAGAGCATATCTAGATGTGTGGTGAGCACTATGAACCCCCAACTGCTTCACAGAAGTTTATAATGTAGAGCCATGAAAATAAAAAAAATCATATTTTTTCCACAAAAATGAACTTTTCACCCGCAAATTTTTACTTTCACAAAGGTAACAGGAGAAATTGGACCCCAAAATTTATTGTGCAATTTATGCTGAGTAGGCTGATACCCAATATGTGGGGGAACAACTGTTTGGGCGCATGGCAGAGCTCAGAAGGGAAGGAGCGCCGTTTTGAAATGCAGACTTTGATAGAATGGTCTGCAAGCGTTATGTTGCGTTTGCAGAGCCCCTGATGTACCTGAACAGTTGGAACCCCCACAAATGACCCCATTTTGGAAACTAGACCCCCCAAGGAACTTATCTAGATAGATGTGTGGTGAGAACTTTGACTTCCCAATTGCTTCACAGAAGTTTATAATGCAGAGTCGTGAAAGTAAAAAATATTTTTTTTGCACAAAAAAGATTTTTTAGCCCCCAAGTTTCTATTTTCACAAGGGTAACAAGAGAAATTGGACCCAAAAAGTTGTTATCCAATTTGTCCTGAGTATTCTGGCACCCCGTGTGTGAGGGGACCACTGTTTGGGTGCTCGGCAGAGCTCGGAAGGGAAGGAGCACCGTTTTGGAATGCAGACTTTGACAGAATGGTCTGCGGGCGTTATGTTGCATTTGCAGAGCCCCTGATGTACCTAAACAGTAAAAACCCTCCACAAGTGACCCCATTTTGGAAACTAGACCCCCCATGGAACTTATCTGGATGTGTGGTGAGAACTTTGAATGCCAAAGTGCTTCACAGAAGTTTATCATGCAGAGTCGGGAAAATAAAAAATATTTTTTTTCCACAAAAAAGATTTTTTAGCCCCCAAATTTTTATTTTCACAAGAGTAACAGGAGAAATTGGACCCCAAAAGTTGTTGTACAATTTGTCCTGAGTATGTTGGTACCCCATGTGTGGGGGGTCCACTGTTTGGGTGCACGGCAGAGCTCAGAAGGGAAGGAGCGCCGTTTTGGAATGCAGACTTTGATAGAATGGTCTGCGGGCATTATGTTGCGTTTGCAGAGCCCGTGATGTACCTAAACAGTAGTAACCCCCAACAAGTGACCCCATTTTGGAAACTAGACTCCCCCATGGAACTTATCTAGATGTGTGGTGAGAACTTTGAATGCCCAAGTGCTTCACAGAAGTTTATAATGCAGAGTCGCGAAAATAAAAAATATTTTTTTCTCCCCAAAATAGATATTGTAGCCCCCAAGTTTTTATTTTCACAAGGGTAACAGGAGAAATTGGACCCCAAAAGTTGTTGTCCAATTGATCCCGAGTACACTGATGCCCCATATGTGGGGGTAAACCACTGTTTGGGCGCACGGCAGAGCTCAGAAGGGAGGGAGCACCATTTGACTTTTTGAGCGCAAAATTGGCTGTCGTGTTTGGAGACCCCCTGATGTACCTAAATAGTGGAAACCCCCCCAATTCTAACTCCAACCCTAACCCCAACACACCCCTAATCCTAATCCCAACCCGATCCATAATCCTAATCACAACCCTAAACCCAAAACAACACTAACCCCAACCCTAACCATAACCCTAATCAAAACCTTAAATCCAATACACCCCTAATCCTAATCTCAACCCTAACCTCAAACCTAACCCTAATCCCAATACACCCCTAACCCTAATCCCAACCCTAATCTTAACCCTAATCCCAAACCTAACCCTAATCCCAAACCTAACCCTAATCCCAAGAGTAACACTAATGCCAACCCTAACCCTAATAGCAACCCTAATCCAAACCCTAACCCTAATCCCAACTCTAACCCCAACTTTAGCTGCAACCCTAGACCTAACTTTAGCCCCAACCCTAACCCTAGCCCTAACCCTAAATTTAGCCCCAACCCTAGCCCTATCTTTAGCCCCAACCCTAACCCTAGCCCAACCCTAACCCTAGCCCTAACTTTAGCCCCAACCCTAACCCTAGCCCTAGCCCTAAGGCTACTTTCACACTTGCGTCATGTGGCATCCGTCGCAATCCGTCGTTTTGGACAAAAAACGGATCCTGCATTTTTTGCCCATAGACTCGTATTGCCGACGGATCGCGACGGATGGCCACACGTCGCGTCCGTCGTGCACTGGATCCGTTGTGTTTTGGCGGACCGTCGTCACAAAAAATGTTCAATGTAAAGTTTCTTTGTACATCGCGTCCACCATTTCCGACGTGGCCGTAACTCTGCCCCCTCCTCCTCAGGACATAGACTGGCCAGCGGATGCGTTGAAAAACTGCATCCGCTGCCCATGTTGTGCACAATTTTCACAACGTGCATCGGTACATCGGGCCGACGCATTGCGATGGCCCCGTACCGACGCAAGTGTGATAGAAGCCTAACCCTAGCCCTAACCCTAAATTTAGCCCCAACCCTAACCCTAAATTTAGCCCCAACCCTAACCCTAAATTTAGCCCCAACCCTAACCCTATCCCTAAATTTAGCCCCAATCCTAACCCTAACCCTAAATTTAGCCCCAACCCTAACCCTAAATATAGCCCCAACCCTAACCCTAAATTTAGCCCCAACTCTGACCCTAAATTTAGCCCCAACCCTAACCCTAAATTTAGCCCCAACCCTAACCCTAAATTTAGCCCCAACTACTCCAGCTGTCGGCCGCAGATCATGGCAAGCGCACTGCGCATGCGCCCGCCATTTTGTTACCGGATGAAGAAGCCGGCGGGCAGGAGGGGACGCAGGAGGACCAAGGGACACCGGTAAGTATAGCAGGGTCCCCGAATCCCCCTTTTTCTCTGTCCTCTGATGTGTGATCGCTTTTTTTTTGCAACCGCCGATAAACAGTTAATTACCGATGATCTCAAAACAGCGGTCGGTAAAAAACGACCCCGATCAAGTTCTTTGAGGTCTCGGCTACCCCTGGCAGCTGAGACTCCAAAGATTTTCCGGCCGGCGGGCGCACTGTGCATTTTTTGGTCAGAACAAGATGGCGGCGCCCATCTGGAGCCACGAGGAGCACCGGGGGAGACAGGTGAGTATAGGGGGGCTATCAGGGACCCCATTTCTCTGTCCAGAGAAATTAAATGGGAAATCGCGGGGGGTTTTTTGCGACCGTCGGTAAACGTTAATTACCGGCGATTGCAAACCGGGGGTCAGTAAAAAAAACCTCGAATCATGTTCTCTGGGGTTTCAGCTACCCCTGGCAACCGAGACTCCAGAGAAAATCTGACTTGGGAGGGCGCTATTCACTTTTTCCTCAGCACCGTTAATTAACAATGCTGTGGTTTAAGTACCTTTAACTGCCGCCATTAAAAGGCGTATTGGCGGTCGTTAAGGGGTTAAAAGGCACAAGAGCCATAACAATATGTCAGACCACAACACTGTAGAGATGTAGTCTAGTCCATTTGCCTGTAAGAAGATTCAATAGATCACAAAAAAAATGTTATTGCAATCTAAATGATAGTCTATAATATAACTCTCGGAGCGTCACTCTACCCCACCACTTTATATACTGCGCAATTGCAAGCGCCTGAGCAGATGCTCCCAGCATCACATTATAGCCACAGTGTCTGTCTTAAAGAAAAACTGGCACCGGAAAGCACCGTCTGCACTGGTACCGATGTCGGCGTCACGGTCTCACCTACTGATGAAGTCCACCACCACAGTGTCACCACGGCCCCTGATTCCGCCGAATGTCCCACTGCTCCCGGAATCGGTGCTTTCCAGCGCCATTTTGTTGAAGAGACACTGCGGCAATTGGCTCCTGCACAGTCCACACTTTCCGGTGCCATTTTGTTGAAGACACACTGGAGTGTGTCTTCAACAAAATGGCACCGGAAAGCTCGTACTGCACAGGCGCCGAGTGCCGCATCACAATCCCGCCTCCTCATGACGTCATGGCAATCGGCAGTCTGTGCTTTCCAGCTCCATTTTCTTGAAGAGACACTGCGGCACTCGGTATGTCTCTTTTTTTGTTTATCGCAGCAGCATACGGTGCATATAACACTATGGAGCATCTTATGGGGGCCATCAACATTTATGGAGAAGCATACGAGGCATATACTATGCAGCATCTTATGGGGGCCATCAACCTTTATGGAGCAGCATATAGGGCATATACTATGGAGCATCTTATGGGGGCCATCAACCTTTATACAGCAGCGTACAGGGCATATGGATGTAAGCAGCACATTACAGAATAAGGGCGCAGGATGGAAGCGCATGACAGAACGGGGGCGCAGGATGGGAGGAGCACATGACAGAACGGGGTGCAGGATGGGAGGAGCACATGACAGAATAGGGCGCAGGATGGGAGCACATGACAGAACGGGGAACAGGATGGGGGGAGCACATGACAGAACAGGGGCACAGGATGGGAGGAGCACGGGACAGAATGGGGCGCAAGATGGAAGAAGCACATGACAGGATGGGGCGCAGGATGGGAGCAGCACATGACAGAATGACAACATGCAGACGCACAAAACAGGATGAAAGCACAGCATAGGTGCTGCACATGACAGGAAATGGGCGCAGGATAATAGCAGCATTTGACATGATGGATGCAAGATGGAGGCAGCACATAAAGTTAGGACACTGGATGAAAGCAGCACATACCAGGATGTAGAACCTTTTTCCAATACAAATGCTTGCCACCCGGGCGTAGAACGAGTTCAATAGCTAGTAGAATATAACCACATGAGCCATAAGCCCAGTGTGCAAAAAGTCAGGTTAGTTATAACAAAGCAGCAGTATATGCTACCTGCAGAAATAAATGGTGCTTAGCGTGGTGTAGTTCATGCTATAACGTAGAGAATAAGCTAGGCACAATAATAATATAAATTGCTGGTGCAATAATGATTCCGTACACCCAAATAATGCAAAAGTAAGGATACAAAGGCTCTAGTAACCTGTTGAAATAAGTAGGGCAAACAGACATGGATAAGAATAGCCCACACGTATTGCCACTCAGAGATGTGGCTTCATCATGGGTGAGAGTATAGCTTTGCAGGGATTGTAAAGGTAAAGTCATACACATTTATGCACATGTAAGTAATTGAATCACCTGGATTGGCTCCAGCCATGGGAGGCAGATGATGTCATGGCTGATAATTGCAGAGCATTTTACTAGATGAGAATAGAAATCATGAGTGCGCACGTGTGCACCAGAGGAAATGTCCGCGCATCCATGCTGGAACACAGGACATTATCTGGAACTAAAAACATGGTCCTGCATGTTAATCATGGACTAACAAAATAAATCAGTACATATGGGTGCATACTCAGCACACACAGATGCATATTCGGGTTATAGAGCACCAATCTTATACTGGGTGAGCTATTTATATGGATACCCCTAAATAAAATGGGAATGGTTGGCGATATCAACTTCCTGTTCATGGCACATTAGTATATGGGAGGGGGAAAACTTTTCAAGATGGGTGGTGACCGTGGTGGCCATTTTGAAGTTGGCCATTTTGGATCCAACTTAATTTTTCCTATGGGAAGAGGGTCATGTGACACATCAAACTTATTGAGAATTTCACAAGAAAAACAATGGTGTGCTTGGTTTTAATGTAACTTTATTCTTTCATCAGTTATTTACAAGTTTAGGACCACTTATAAAATGTGTTCAAAGTGCTGCCCATTCTGCTGGATTGTCAACGCAACCCTATTCTCCTACTCTTGACACACTGATAGCAACACCACGGAAGAAATGTTAGCACAGGCTTCCAGTATCCGTTGTTTCAGATGCTGTACATCTCATATCTTTACAGCATAGACAATTGCTTTCTGATGACCCCAAAGATAAAAGTCTAATGGGGTCAGATCGGGAGACCTTGGTAGCCATTCAACTGGCCCACAATGACCAATCCTCTTTCCAAGACACTGGACTAACCTTATATATCAAAATGCACAATCCACAGAACATTATTGATCAAAGGCGTGCACAAGCGCATCGGTAGTGACATTATAATGGTCCTCACTGGAATGAAAAAATGCATGCCAAGTGTCCAAGTCTGAACTCCTCCTACATAGAAATCAGTGCATGCGCATTGCGGCATTCCAGTGAGGACTCTTATAATGTTACCACCGGTGTGCTTGTGCAAGCCTTTGATCAATATTGCTCGGTGGTTTGTGCATTTTGATATATAAGGTTCGTCCTCTATAACAAGACCATTTTCTCTTCATGCCCCTTATCTCTACTCTGTTGCTTGTTCGGTATGTGAAAGTTAGATCCTGGTCATATTCACGGTGGTGGCCTCTATTTTTCTTTTGTTGTTTGTATATTATGCAGCCATGACATCTTGTACCTGATCACACTTGTTTTATTCTTTTCGGAGATACTGGTCAGTTTTTTTTTTGTTTGATTGTTTTTTTGGAATCTGAGGTAATGGAAGGTCCCTGGAGGGAATAATGGAAGGGGCTACATGGCATTGTGGCACCTAAATAAGTCTGAGTTTTATGATTTAGGATCTCTAGTTAATAAATCAATAATTGTCACAGTTTTCTATCCCATTAGGTGTAATGTTTGTGAGGTAATTCTGCTGGTCACTCAAGGGGGCTCAGCCTTAACCTTAGTAACAGTGGCTCCTGATCCTTTATTGGTTGAGTTATCTGACTGGACCGTGGTGCTTATTGGACATTATTCTGGCAGCAAGTGGACTAGTTATACACCCTCAAGGGGTTTGGATCACCTCAGCAGCTGTTTAGCATCTGGAAGAGATACACCCACCCGCCCGCGCCTTTGTGTTTTTTCAGTTCATCTTTTTATGTCGTCTGGTTTCATTGGAGGGATAAATTAACCAATGTTTTGGGGTGATTTTTGGAAGTATTTTGTTTAGTCAAGTCTGCGACTAAACTGATTGAGTTGTTTAAGGTGTTTAACTTAACAAATAGTATTTTAATGATATATAGTTAACCTTCAGTAAAGACTTACGGCCATCTCGCGTCAAAGCATTGTCTGCAGTCTTTATTTCGGCTGATTACAGTTAAGTTTTAAAATGGGGTCTACTATCACATGTGTTTCTTGACTTAGAGAAATGGTTATTAGTGCAAAGATGGGCATAAAACTCAACAACTGAATAATCTATCTTCAAATTTTATAATTTAAAAAATATGAACCATAGAGAGTTAATAACGACATGCGTGTCAAGAATGTCTGAATTTTAAGAAATCTTGCAAGGGTCACCTCTGCGTAATTTTTGTGTTAGTGAAAAGAAAGACCCCTGATTGCTATTCATGTGGAAGGACAGAAAATCTGTGACCCTTTTTTGCTTTTTTGTTAATTATAAATAGTTGTGTCACTGAGATAAGTTACAGAGAAAAATCTCTTTTTTTAACTCTGTCAATAATGAGAACGTGCGGCAACATCTAAAATGGCAGAGCCTGATGGGGACGAATATTCGTTAGGCTTTATTGGGGACCAGTTAGTTTATAGAGTAGTAAAACAGCAATCTGATCATAAAGCCAGGAGCATAAAGCATTTCATTTTGCTGCACACACAGGTCAGGACATTTGCTTTGGAGCATAAAGAATTTGCAGGTCTGGTCCCTTCACAGTATGGCGGTCCATTAACTGCAGCTGTCAGAGACATCTGCCCAGCCTGATTACTATCAAAGCTGAGTAGTAATAACCATCTATGCAGTTCTTCTTCGATAGTCCTCTCTCCTACACTAAACGCCATGAAATGAATTCTTGGCTAGGATATAGAAAGAGCCCACAGAATAATTCCTTCTTTTATGTTTAATGTGGTCAATGTCAGCCGAAGAGAAAAATAAAAATCACCTTTTTCCTGAAAGGAGAGTAATTTTGGAAAAATGTTTTGCCTGGAAGCAAGCAAGCTGCAGGTTTAGAGTAGTAAACCGAACCTGTGGTCATTAAAAATACATATGCTACAGTTTATGGCTTGGCTCATTCTTTTCATGATTTGTTCGTAACTGCTGGAAGACAGAAAAAAAAAAGAATGCATAACTGAAATGATTAGCACAAGGCTGGGTTTCGAAAATATAGCAGCATTTTTTATATTATTGTTATACATTTGGTTTCAAAGATAAAAAATGATGGCGTACAATTTGTTTAACAATTTTGCAAATTAATTTAAAAGGGAGATAAACATAAAAAATATGCTAAGAAGTGTAAAAGCAACAAAATTTTGCTCTACACCATTAAATCCTATGCTGTTTCTTTCTGAAAAAAAAGCCAAGAAAAATGTAAATGCATGTAAATGGGGAGCATCACATACTCTCAGAGAATATACTGTATATGTAGCAAGGAGAGAAGTATTAAAATTTAACTATTAATGTTTATTAGGAAAAAAATTAACCTAGAGCCCTATTAAGAGATAAGGAAATAGTTAAAAATAATGTAACCAGTCTTCCCAGTGGCAGGAAAATCTATCTCACAATGTGCAAAAAGGTTCTCATGAAAATAGTGAAAAATAATAAATCGTTTCCTATCACCCAATTTACAGGAGTAGACGTGTGATATCCAGGACCATGTATGGGATCTAGAAGGTAATACATTTCCATACATTGCCTTTATTCCTGTCCTTGCAAAGGCAGAACTGAAGTGTAGGACTGCCCCTAATGTTATTCAGTACCCCAATTAACCTCCTGATGCATTTCTTCCTCTATCAGGAGAATTAATCAGGGGGGTGTACTGTAGGAGGGGCTTAAAGTGGATCAGGGAACAATGGTCATCCAAACCCCAGCAGAAGACCTGAACAATTCCACACTGCCTGGAAAAAGTAAAGGTTTGCAAACCTTTAGTATAAACTTAATGCACCTTATGCAGTATATTCTTACACTATGCGTCAGTACATTGCGACTAATGAATGCATGAACTCCAGGATTGCTGTAAAAGTTAAAAACATAAGGTACTTGGTTAACAATTTTTTTTTATCAAAAAGCACAGAAGCTATCTAATCAGGTGTGCCTTTTAATATACATAGTCCCTCTCACTAATGTCTCACCTCTCCATGTGCCAAGAAAGGCTTCATCTAAACCAAGGAAGTGAAAGGAGACAAGGAGTATCTCGCAACTAAAACCTTGTTTAGGAAAGATGCATGGATAATGGTGCTGAGTATATCTCTAGCAATATTCTGTAATAATCCATAAAATCTTAGAGGGTGTTTCTCGAGCTACCTAAGCTTTGACATTTTTTATAATATAATGACATTACATGCATTGAGATACAGGCGACACATGAAGCAAAATGAGCAGTAAAGAGATGAGTGAAGCTAGAGCTCGTGCCTAAGGCCACATTAACAGGTTCAGTATTTGGTCAGTATTTTACATCAGCGTTTGTAAGCCTTAATTAGAAGTGGAACAATTAGGCCGGGTCACACTCAGCGTATAAAATTACGGTCCGTAATTTACGGCCGTAATACGCTGAAAAGTCCCCAAAATAGTGGTCCGTATCTCCTCCGTATGCAATCCGTATGTCATCCGTACTGCGAGATTTTCTCGCAGGCTTGCAAAACCGACATACGGATATACAAGGGATCCATTTGCTCAAAAAATAATAAAAAGATATGTACTGTCTATATATATATATGTGTTAGTGAGATAGCGTGAGATAGCTTAAAAGCCGGTAATTCAATTGCCGGCTTTTCATTTCTCCTTCCAAAACCCGACATGACATGAGACATGGTTTACATACAGTAAACCATGTCATATCCCCATTTTTTTGCATATTACACACTACTAGTGTTAGTAGTGTGTATGTGCAAAATTTGGGCGTTCTAGCTATTAAATGACCTTCGAGTGTGGGAAAAAATCAGAAAATTCCCCAGGCTTGAGTTCATATGAGGACAACCAGCAAAGGGCGCCTCACCGCGAATGAAGGTAACTACAGGTCATTGACCTAGTTTCCATTCATTCGCTGGGGTTTTACAGTCTGGAGCATAGCTGCATTATAGCAGAGCTCCTGGCTGTAAAAAAATTAACCCCTTCAGATGGATTTACATCGTGGGAAGTGACAGATCCTCGGAAGGTATGGATATTGTTGGTTTATTATTTTTTCTTTGTCACAGAGCGAGGGTCTTCAGGTGGATTACCAGAATAATCAAATATTAAAACAACATGTGTTTTTATTTCATTAAAAGACTTTTTAATAATGTGTTTGTTTTTTTTAACCATTTCAGACTATTGGATTAATAATGGATAGGTGTCATAATTGACGCCTCTCCATTATTAATCTGGCCTAATGTCACCTTACAATAGCAAGGTGGCATTAACCCTTCATTACCCCATATCCCACTGCTACACGGGAATAGGAAGAGAGTGGCCAAGTGCCAGAATAGGCGCAACTTCCAGATGTGCCTTTTCTGGGGTGGCTGGGGGCAGATGTTTTTAGCCAGTTTTTAGCCAGTTTTTAGCCAGGGGGGCCAATAACCATGGACCCTCTCCAGGCTATTAATATCTGCTCTCAGTCACTGGCTTTACTACTCTGGCGGAGAAAATTGTGCGGGAGCCCACGCCAATTTTTTCCGCCAATTAACCCTTTAATTTAATAGCTAGAACGCCCAAATTTTGCACATACACACTGACATTAGTAGTGTGGAATATGCAAAAAAATGGTGATATGAGATGGTTTACTGTATGTAAACCATGTCACATATCATGTCGGGTTTTGGAAGGAGATAGCAAAAGCCGGCAATTGAATTACCGACTTTTAAGCTATCTCGCGCTGTATGAAATATTTCAAAAGTCTCATATTGCACAAGGGTAAGTAAATATTAAATCATATAAAACCCCATAGAAATTCTTTATTTCAAAAAATGTTAAAAAACCACCAACCTGTTGTTAGGAGTCGAGTTTCCTCTGCTGCACAGGGGGAATCTCGATCCGTCTCTGCTGCGGTCTCCCATTCTTCTCCAGCCGCAGTGGAGTCTGCTCAGCAGGGACGTCGATACCAGCGTCTCGCTCAGTCTGACTCTGTGCGAAGAGTAACTGCTGCTTTTCCTGCTTCTGCCATTGAAGCCAGTGCAGGGCAGCGGCGAGTGGACGTTTCTGGATCTAAGTCCTGCTTTTCTCTGTCTGAGCATGCCCAGGGCAGGATCTCCCGTTGGAGATCGAGGGTCACATGCTCAGGTACTGCAGCACATCCCATTGGTCCTTTTGGCAGGTCCTGAAAGAGCAAAACTTCTGTAGCTGCTTCCTGTGCTGCAGCTATATAAACTGCGCATGACCGCATGGCCATGCGCTAGTATTGTCTTGTAAATATGTGTGTGTGTTGTGAGTGAAAGTCGCTCTTTAAATAACCCTCCCTATTGAATGTCTGTTCGCGGAAGGTGTATGTTTGCTATCTAGCGCCCGACTTATCCAACAGCACGAAACACACATTACAGCTACCAGTTGCTGTGTCCGCCAGTACGGCGCTGTGCGCTTGCTCTGCGCTTTCCTGACCCAAGCCTGGGTGGTTAGTGGCGTCCGTCAGTGTGGCACCGCACGCACTCTTGTGCCTTAATATTATTATTTATGTTCCTCTGACACACCCAGTTGCGGTGTTGTGCCAGCAAGTGTCTAATCGGACTTCAATCCTGTGTAGGGGTTGAGTCCGCTGACTTCTTGCTCGCGCTTTATGTGCGGTACTGCGGTCCTGTGACGCAACAGGATCGCTTCCTTCACGCAGGGTGAAGTTAACCCATGTGTGTATACTTAGTACCGCCATATAGTCCGTCTTACTAGCAGCAGGGTCTTTTACCTGCACGGTGGACCTCGGACTGCAAACGCACCTAATACCATAACATCTGATTCTTGGTGCGTTCCGCCAGTCCCTAACAGAATACTAGCGCCAAGGTCTGGCTAGTAATGACGGACGATCAGCTTTCACAGCGGTACATCCAGCAGCTGGAGGGTAGGTTGGCGGCTCTAGAGCGTGCAACCTCAGCTGTGGACGTTACTGCTGTCGCTGTTCAGGCTGCAAGTGCAGTTGCAGCCAGTTTGTCCGCTGCCACCCCTGCTCCGACCTTATCCCGTCTCCCGCTTCCAGTCAAGTTTGCTGGTGACAGTAAGCTATGTCGGGGATTCGTGAGCCAGTGCACCATACATCTCGAGCTGCTGGCTGCACGTTTTCCTACGGAACGGGCGAGGGTGGGATTCATCTTGTCTCTTTTGTCGGGCAGGGCGTTGGAGTGGGCAACGCCGCTTTGGGAACGTGGTGATCGTGTGGTACAGAGTGCTCCTATCTTCCTGGACGCTCTGAGGCAGGTCTTTTTGGGACCCCGTGTCACCCACGATACCGCGCTCCAATTGTTGGCAATTACTCAGGCTTCGTCCATGGTCAGCCAGTTCGCCATCCTATTCCGGACTCTAGCTTCTGAGCTGGAATGGCCGGATAAAGTCCTTATTCCGGTGTTCTGGAAAGGACTGGCAGATCATGTAAAGGACGCCTTGGTCACCAGGGAGATTCCCGCCACACTGGAGGAGCTTATTACTATAGCTACCCGCATCGATCTCCGTTTTAACGAGCGGAGGTTGGAGCGGACCCAGTGTAGGCAGAGGTTTCGGCTGGCTCCCACCTTTGCCAAACCTCTAGAATCTCCTGTTATGGCGTCTGACTCCCATGAGGCCATGGAGGTTTCACGAGCGGGACCTAGGTCTCAGGCCGCTCGAGTACCTGTGGTGTGTAAAAATTGCCAGCAACCGGGACATTACGCTAATAAATGTCCACGGCGGTCGGGAAAACGATCGCGTCTAGTGACCATTGGAGGAGGTTCACTGGACACAGCGGCATTTTCCTCCAAATTGTCCTTTAAAGGGACAATCCTGTTAGGCACATCCACTCTTACAGTAGAGCTTTGTGTGGATTCAGGAGCAGAAGGAAATTTTATGTCTTCTGCTTTTGCTCTGCGCCACGCAGTACCTCTGGTTATGCTTGCCAAACCAGTAACCGTTAGAGTGGTGAATGGGTCGACACTTCCGCTACAGATCACACATCAGACTGTCCCTTTCACGTTAGCCATGTCCCCATCCCACCAGGAGATTATTTCCCTTCTTGTCCTTCCCGAGGGAATGGATGAGATTCTGCTGGGAATACCCTGGCTCCGTTTCCACTCCCCACATATTGAGTGGACCTCTGGGAGGATATTGGGTTGGAGTGAATCCTGAAAGGGCAGATGTGTGAAAGAGTGCGTTCAGGTTTCCACCACTGAGATGCCCGCAGATCTCTCTACTCTCCCCAAATACTATTGGTCTTATGCAGACGTCTTCTCCAAAAAGGCCGCGGAGACCCTTCCGCCTCACCGTCCCTATGACTGTCCTATAGATCTCTTGCCTGGAGCAGAACCTCCTCGGGTACGTGTCTATCCCCTCTCTCTCCCGGAAATGGAGGCTATGTCCCAATACATCCAGGAGAATTTGGCAAGAGGGTTTATTAGGAAGTCAGTGTCACCAGCAGGGGCAGGGTTCTTCTTCGTACAGAAGAAGAATGGAGAGTTGCGTCCTTGCATAGACTACAGGGGTCTTAACGCCATCACCGTTAAGAATAAGTACCCGCTGCCCCTGATTTCTGAGCTTTTTGATAGGCTACGGGGAGCTAAGGTATTTACCAAATTAGACCTGCGGGGAGCTTATAACCTGATTCGCATCCGTGAGGGGGACGAATGGAAGACGGCGTTTAACACCAGAGATGGGCACTATGAGTATCTGGTGATGTGTTGTGAATTCTGTGGCTGAGTTCACTTCTGTGGTCACAAGTGGTATTGCAGTCTCTGGGCTTCCTCCCTCAGGTGTTTTGGTGAGCTCGTTGGCTGCCTTGCTATTTAGCTCCACCTGAGTCTGTCTTCCTTGCTCCTTGTCAATGTTCCAGTGTTGGATCTGAGCTACTGCATCTTTCCTTGGGCCTGCTGCTCTGCTAGATAAGTGCTTCTAGTTTGTTTTCTGTTTTTTCTGTCCAGCTTGCTATTAACTTTTGCTGGTAGCTCTGAGAAGCAAAGGGGTGCACCGCCGTGCTGTTAGTTCGGCACGGTGGGTCTTTTTGCCCCTTTGCGTGGTTTTCGTTTTAGGGTTTTTTGTAGACTGCATAGTTCTCTTTGCTATCCTCGCTCTGTCTAGAATATCGGGCCTCACTTTGCTGAATCTATTTCATTCCTACGTTTGTCTTTTCATCTTGCTAACAGTCATTATATGTGGGGGGCTGCCTATTCCTTTGGGGTATTTCTCTGAGGTAAGTCAGGCTTGTATTTCTATCTGCAGGCTAGTCAGCTCCTCAGGCAGTGTCGAGTTGCATAGGTAGTTATAGGCGCAATCCACTGCTGCTTATAGTTGTGTGAGGATAGATCAGGTACTGCAGTCTACAGAGATTCCACGTCTCAGAGCTCGTCCTATTGTTTTTGGTTATTGCCAGATCTCTGTATGTGCGCTGATTACTGCACGCTGTGTTGCCTGATTGCCAGCCATAACAGTACAAGGAGCCACTCCAATGATTTCCAATAGAGGGAAAAAAAAAAATCCTGACATCATTTTTTTTTCTTAGCTCTGTCTTCAGTCTTTTTTTTCCCCTAGACATTAGAGTGCTTCAGGACACAGCTGTGGACATGGATATTCAGGCTCTGTGCTCCTCAATGGATAATCTCGTTGTAAATGTACAAAAGATTCAAGATACTATTGATCAGAAATCGATGCTAGAACCAAGAATTCCGATTCCTGATTTGTTTTTTGGTGACAGAACTAAGTTCCTGAGCTTCAGAAATAATTGTAAGCTATTTTTGGCCTTGAAACCTCATTCTTCTGGTAATCCTATTCAACAGGTTTTGATTATTATTTCTTTTTTGCGCGGCGACCCACAGGACTGGGCGTTTTCTCTTGCACCAGGAGATTCTGCATTGAGTAATGTTGATGCATTTTTCCAGGCGCTGGGATTGCTTTACGATGAGCCTAATTCAGTGGATCAAGCTGAGAAAAATCTGCTGGCTTTATGCCAGGGTCAGGATGATGTAGAAGTATATTGTCAGAAATTTAGGAAATGGTCAGTACTCACTCTGTGGAATGAATCTGCACTAGCGGCTTTGTTCAGAAAGGGTCTCTCTGAAGCTCTTAAGGATGTAATGGTGGGATTTCCTATGCCTGCTGGTTTGAATGAGTCTATGTCCTTGGCCATTCAGATCGGTCGTCGCTTGCGCGAGCGTAAATCTGTGCACCATCTGGCGGTATTGTCTGAGAGTAAGCCTGAGCCTATGCAGTGCGACAGGACTATGACTAAAGTAGAACGGCACGAACACAGACGTCTGAACAGACTGTGTTTCTATTGTGGTGATTCTACTCATGCTATTTCTAATTGTCCTAAACGCACTAGGCGGTTCGATAGCTCTGCCGTTATTGGTACTGTACAGTCCAAATTCCTTTTGTCCATTACCTTAATGTGCTCTTTGTCATCATATTCTGTCATGGCGTTTGTGGATTCAGGCGCTGCCCTGAATCTGATGGATTTGGATTATGCTAAACGTTGTGGATTTTTCTTGGAGCCTTTGCGGTGTCCTATTCCGTTGAGAGGAATTGATGCTACACCTTTGGCCAAGAATAAGCCTCAGTACTGGGCCCAGCTGACCATGTGCATGGCTCCTGCACATCAGGAAGTTATTCGCTTTCTGGTACTGCATAATTTGCATGATGTGGTCGTGTTGGGGTTGCCATGGCTACAAACCCATAATCCAGTATTGGATTGGAACTCTATGTCGGTAACCAGCTGGGGTTGTCAGGGAGTACATGGTGATGTTCCATTTTTGTCTATTTCGTCATCCATTCCTTCTGACATCCCAGAGTTCTTGTCGGACTTTCAGGATGTATTTGAAGAGTCCAAGTCTGATGCCCTACCTCCGCATAGGAATTGTGATTGTGCTATCGATTTGATTCCTGGTAGTAAATTCCCTAAGGGTCGTTTATTTAATTTGTCCGTACCTGAACACACCGCTATGCGCAGTTATGTGAAGGAGTCCCTGGAGAAGGGACATATTCGCCCATCGTCGTCACCATTGGGAGCAGGGTTCTTTTTTGTAGCCAAGAAGGATGGTTCGCTAAGACCGTGTATTGATTACCGCCTTCTTAATAAGATCACTGTTAAGTTTCAGTATCCCTTGCCATTGATATCTGACTTGTTTGCTCGGATTAAGGGGGCTAGTTGGTTTACTAAGATTGATCTTCGTGGTGCGTATAATCTGGTGAGAATCAGGCAGGGAGATGAATGGAAAACGGCATTTAATACGCCCGAGGGTCATTTTGAGTATCTGGTGATGCCGTTCGGACTTGCCAATGCTCCATCTGTTTTTCAGTCTTTTATGCATGACATTTTCCGTGAGTATCTGGATAAATTCTTGATTGTTTACTTGGATGACATTTTGATCTTCTCAGATGATTGGGAGTCTCATGTGAAGCAAGTCAGAATGGTTTTCCAGGTACTGCGTGCTAATTCCTTGTTCGTGAAGGGATCAAAGTGTCTCTTCGGTGTGCAGAAAGTTTCATTTTTGGGGTTCATCTTTTCCCCTTCTACTATCGAGATGGATCCGGTTAAGGTTCAGGCCATCCAGGATTGGACTCAGCTGACATCTCTGAAAAGTCTGCAGAAATTCCTGGGCTTTGCTAATTTTTATCGTCGCTTCATCTGTAATTTTTCTAGCATTGCCAGACCATTGACCGATTTGACCAAGAAGGGTGCTGATTTGGTTAATTGGTCTTCTGCTGCCGTGGAAGCTTTTCAGGAGTTGAAGCGTCGTTTTTGCTGTGCCCCTGTGTTGTGTCAACCTGATGTTTCTCTTCCGTTCCAGGTCGAGGTTGATGCTTCTGAGATTGGTGCAGGGGCGGTTTTGTCACAGAGAGGTTCTGGTTGCTCAGTGTTCAAACCATGTGCTTTCTTTTCCAGGAAATTTTCTGCTGCTGAGCGTAATTATGATGTGGGCAACCGAGAGTTGCTGGCCATAAAGTGGGCATTCGAGGAGTGGCGTCATTGGCTTGAGGGTGCTAAGCATCGCGTGGTGGTTTTGACTGATCATAAGAACCTTACTTATCTTGAGTCTGCCAAGCGCTTGAATCCTAGACAGGCCCGTTGGTCGTTATTTTTTGCTCGTTTTGATTTTGTGATTTCATACCTTCCGGGCTCTAAAAATGTGAAGGCGGATGCTCTGTCTAGGAGTTTTGTGCCCGATTCTCCGGGGTTATCTGAGCCGGCGAGTATCCTCAAGGAAGGAGTCATTGTGTCTGCCATCTCCCCTGATTTGCGGAGAGTGTTGCAGAAATTTCAGGCTAATAAACCTGATCGTTGTCCGGCCGAGAAACTGTTCGTCCCTGATAGGTGGACTAGTAAAGTTATCTCTGAACTTCATTGTTCGGTGCTGGCCGGTCATCCAGGAATCTTTGGTACCAGGGAGTTGGTTGCTAGATCCTTCTGGTGGCCATCTCTGTCACGGGATGTGCGTGCTTTTGTGCAGTCCTGTGGAATTTGTGCTAGGGCTAAGCCCTGCTGTTCACGTGCCAGTGGGTTGCTTTTGCCCTTGCCGGTCCCGAAGAGGCCTTGGACACATATTTCGATGGATTTCATTTCTGACCTTCCCGTTTCTCAAAAAATGTCGGTCATTTGGGTGGTCTGTGATCGCTTTTCTAAAATGGTCCATCTGGTGCCCTTGGTTAAATTGCCTTCCTCCTCTGATTTGGTGCCTTTGTTCTTTCAGCATGTGGTTCGTTTACATGGCATTCCTGAGAATATTGTTTCTGACAGAGGTTCCCAGTTTGTCTCGAGGTTCTGGCGAGCCTTTTGTGGTAGGATGGGCATTGACCTATCTTTTTCCTCGGCCTTCCATCCTCAGACTAATGGCCAGACCGAACGAACCAATCAGACCTTGGAAACATATCTGAGATGTTTTGTTTCCGCTGACCAGGATGATTGGGTGTCATTTTTGCCGTTGGCTGAGTTCGCCCTTAATAATCGGGCCAGCTCGGCTACCTTGGTCTCTCCATTTTTCTGCAATTCTGGGTTCCATCCTCGTTTCTCTTCAGGACAGGTTGAGTCTTCGGACTGTCCTGGTGTGGATTCTGTGGTGGACAGGTTGCAGCAGATCTGGACTCAGGTAGTGGACAATTTGACCTTGTCCCAGGAGAAGGCTCAGCTTTTCGCTAATCGCAGACGCCGTGTGGGACCCCGACTTCGTGTTGGGGATCTGGTTTGGTTATCTTCTCGTCATATTCCTATGAAGGTTTCCTCTCCTAAATTTAAACCTCGTTTTATTGGTCCGTATAGGATTTCTGAGATTCTCAATCCGGTGTCTTTTCGTCTGACCCTCCCAGACTCCTTTTCCATACATAATGTATTCCATAGGTCGTTGTTGAGGAGATACGTGGCACCTATGGTTCCATCTGTGGAGCCTCCTGCCCCTGTTTTGGTGGAGGGGGAATTGGAGTATATTGTGGAGAAGATTTTGGATTCTCGTGTCTCTAGACGGAAACTCCAGTATCTGGTCAAATGGAAGGGTTATGCTCAGGAAGATAATTCCTGGGTTTTTGCCTCTGATGTCCATGCCCCAGATCTTGTTCGTGCCTTTCATGTGGCTCATCCTGGTCGGCCTGGGGGTTCTGGTGAGGGTTCGGTGACCCCTCCTCAAGGGGGGGGTACTGTTGTGAATTCTGTGGCTGAGTTCACTTCTGTGGTCACAAGTGGTATTGCAGTCTCTGGGCTTCCTCCCTCAGGTGTTTTGGTGAGCTCGTTGGCTGCCTTGCTATTTAGCTCCACCTGAGTCTGTCTTCCTTGCTCCTTGTCAATGTTCCAGTGTTGGATCTGAGCTACTGCATCTTTCCTTGGGCCTGCTGCTCTGCTAGATAAGTGCTTCTAGTTTGTTTTCTGTTTTTTCTGTCCAGCTTGCTATTAACTTTTGCTGGTAGCTCTGAGAAGCAAAGGGGTGCACCGCCGTGCTGTTAGTTCGGCACGGTGGGTCTTTTTGCCCCTTTGCGTGGTTTTCGTTTTAGGGTTTTTTGTAGACTGCATAGTTCTCTTTGCTATCCTCGCTCTGTCTAGAATATCGGGCCTCACTTTGCTGAATCTATTTCATTCCTACGTTTGTCTTTTCATCTTGCTAACAGTCATTATATGTGGGGGGCTGCCTATTCCTTTGGGGTATTTCTCTGAGGTAAGTCAGGCTTGTATTTCTATCTGCAGGCTAGTCAGCTCCTCAGGCAGTGTCGAGTTGCATAGGTAGTTATAGGCGCAATCCACTGCTGCTTATAGTTGTGTGAGGATAGATCAGGTACTGCAGTCTACAGAGATTCCACGTCTCAGAGCTCGTCCTATTGTTTTTGGTTATTGCCAGATCTCTGTATGTGCGCTGATTACTGCACGCTGTGTTGCCTGATTGCCAGCCATAACAGTGATGCCCTTCGGGCTCTGTAATGCCCCAGCCGTTTTCCAAGACTTTGTCAACGACATCTTCCGGGATATGCTTTCCACCTCGGTCGTAGTCTATCTGGATGATATTCTCATCTTCTCTCCAGATATTGACTCCCACCGGAGAGATGTTGGCAGAGTCTTCGACCTCTTACGGGCAAACTCTCTTTACGCAAAGTTGGAGAAGTGTGTGTTTGAGCAGGAGTCTTTACCTTTCCTGGGCTATATCATCTCTGCCCAGGGATTGGCTATGGATCCTGCCAAACTACAGGCTGTGATGGACTGGCAAGAACCCCATTCACTTAAAGCGGTGCAGCGCATTATGGGGTTCATTAATTATTACCGCCAGTTCATTCCCCATTTCTCAACTTTGGTAGCTCCCTTGGTAGCCCTCATCAAGAAAGGAGCAAATCCCAAAGTGTGGTCTGAAGAGGTCTCCAAGGCCTTTTCTTCTACTAAGTCTCATTTTGCTAGCGCTCCCATCCTACATCGTCCCGATGTCGATAAGCCGTTTATAATGGAGGTGGATGCCTCTTCCGTTGGTGCTGGAGCAGTCCTTTTCCAAAAGGATGCTCAAGGTCGGAAGCATCCGTGCTTCTTCTTCTCCAAGACCTTCACACCAGCGGAGAGGAATTATTCCATCGGGGACAGGGAGTTGCTAGCGATGAAATTGGCTTTCTCAGAGTGGAGACATCTCTTGGAGGGGGCTCGTTTTCCCTTTCAAGTTTTTACAGACCACAAAAATTTGCTCTATTTGCAAACAGCCCAGCGGCTAAATTCTCGCCAGGCCAGATGGTCCTTATTCTTCTCCCGATTCCACTTCACCCTCCATTATCTCGCTGGGGAGAAGAATATTCGAGCTGATGCTCTTTCTCGCTCTGTTGTGTCATCTGAGGAGGAGGAAGGAGAGCCTCGGCTTATTGTTCCTTCTGAGAGCTTGAGAACCGTGGCTCCGGTGTCGCTTGAGTCTGTGCCTCCGGGCAAGACTTTTGTGCTCATAAATTTGCGACCGGAGGTTCTCTCTTGGGCTCATTCCTCCAGGGTGGGTGGACACTTTGGGACAAAAAGGACATCTGAGCTGCTGGCGAGGACGTACTGGTGGCCGCATATGCTCCGAGATGTCAGAGATTACGTTCTGGCGTGTGTCTCATGCACCAAAAATAAGTCTCCTCGACAACGGCCGTCTGGGTTACTCTATCCCTTGCCGGTGGCAGACAGGCCCTGGGAGATGGTCGGGATGGACTTTGTAGTGGGTTTGCCCAAGTCTCGCGGCTGTACCATCATTTGGGTTATTACCGATCATTTCTCGAAAATGGTGCATTTGGTGCCGCTCCCACGGTTACCTTCTGCACGTGCCTTGGCAGCGTTGTTCATAAGACACATCTTCCGCCTACACGGCATGCCAGACAAAATTGTCAGTGACCGGGGTCCCCAGTTTGCGTCTCGGTTCTGGAGAGAGCTTTGTCGTCTTCTCAGCATTGAGTTAAATCTCTCTTCCGCATATCATCCCGAGACGAATGGGTTGGTAGAGAGGGCCAATCAGGCTCTGGTCACATATCTACGACATTTTGTTTCTGCCAGGCAGGATGACTGGGCATCTTTATTACCATGGGCAGAGTTCGCCCTTAATAACGCTGTAGCCGACTCCACCGGTCAGACTCCTTTCCTCCTTAATTACGGCCAGCATCCGCGGGTTCCTGTGCCTATGCCCGTGTCCTCTGCTGACTCCAGGGTGGTAGACTGGGCAGTGGAGGCACGGGACATTTGGGACCGCACTCAGGATGCCATTCGGGCCTCGAAGGAGAGAATGAGGTCCTCCACCGATGCACATTGGCGCCCTGCCCCGACCTTTGCTCCTGGCGATTTAGTGTGGCTCTCCGCCCGTAACATCAGGCTGCGAGTTGAGTCCACTAAATTTGCTCCTCGCTACTTGGGCCCATTCAAGGTCCTCGAGCAGGTTAATCCTGTGGTCTATCGTTTGGCCCTTCCGCCACGCCTGGGTATCACCGACACCTTTCATGTGTCCCTCTTGAAACCCATGTGTATGTCCCAGTTTTCCGAGTCATCTGCTGGGACATCGGGTTCGTCTACGGACGATTATGAGGTGAACGCTATTTTGGGGTTCAAGGTGGTACGTGGCAAAAAATTTTATTTGGTAGACTGGAAGGGTTATGGCCCCGAGGACAAGTCCTGGGAGCCTGTTGAGCACATTCGGGCCCCGCAGCTCATTGCTGCCTTCGAACGTAGCGAGGCCCAAGGAGGGGGGGGGCCCTAGGAGGGGGGGTAATGTTAGGAGTCGAGTTTCCTCTGCTGCACAGGGGGAATCTCGATCCGTCTCCGCTGCGGTCTCCCATTCTTCTCCAGCCACAGTGGAGTCTGCTCAGCAGGGACGTCGATCCCAGCGTCTCGCTCAGTCTGACTCTGTGCGAAGAATTACTGCTGCTTTTCCTGCTTCTGCCATTGAAGCCAGTGCTGGGCAGCGGCGAGTGGACGTTTCTGGATCTAAGTCCTGCTTTTCTCTGTCTGAGCATGCCCAGGGCAGGATCTCCCGTTGGAGATCGAGGGTCACATGCTCAGGTACTGCAGCACATCCCATTGGTCCTTTTGGCAGGTCCTGAAAGGGCAAAACTTCTGTAGCTGTTTCCTGTGCTGCAGCTATATAAACTGCGCATGACCGCACAGCCATGCGCTAGTATTGTCTTGTAAATATGTGTGTGTGTTGTGAGTGAAAGTCGCTCTTTAAATAACCCTCCCTATTGAATGTCTGTTCGCGGAAGGTGTATGTTTGCTATCTAGCGCCCGACTTATCCAACAGCACGAAACACACATTACAGCTACCAGTTGCTGTGTCCGCCAGTACGGCGCTGTGCGCTTGCTCTGCGCTTTCCTGACCCAAGCCTGGGTGGTTAGTGGCGTCCGTCAGTGTGGCACCACACGCACTCTTGTGCCTTAATATTATTATTTATGTTCCTCTGACACACCCAGTTGCGGTGTTGTGCCAGCAAGTGTCTAATCGGACTTCAATCCTGTGTAGGGGTTGAGTCCGCTAACTTCTTGCTCGCGCTTTATGTGCGGTACTGCGGTCCTGTGACGCAACAGGGTCGCTTCCTTCACGGAGGGTGAAGTTAACCCATGTGTGTATACTTAGTACCGCCATATAGTCCGTCTTACTAGCAGCAGGGTCTTTTACCTGCACGGTGGACCTCGGACTGCGAACGCACCTAATACCATAACATCTGATTCCTGGTGCGTTCCGCCAGTCCCTAACACCTGTGGTCTACCCAAAATATCACAAAAAACACACCGTGAAAAAACTGGTTGGAAGAACTAGTAACCCTGCAATAACATCTGAACTGGTACCTGCCTACCTGCGGGGGTTGGTGCCCTAGGGGAAACGTTGTGGCGCCCCCACTCCACGGCGGCTGGCCCTGCGGTCCCTGTTGAACCCTAAATAGTCCAGGGTTCCACTACTCAATCGTATGTCTAAAGTAACCACTTACGACTATACATAAACACTCCTACAGCTAAGGGTTAACTAGACCCCAAACCGTGCCATAAAAACAATAAGCAAAAAAAGGGAAGAAGCTAGCACTGCTTAAGGTCAGAACGCAATAACTGAAGTGCAATTGCACATAAATTCTAACTGTATTTCAAATATGAGACATTTAGCAAACAATTGATCAATTCTTTGAGCTACCCCGCCACTTCACGGCATTCTCATAATGGGGCAGTCCTAATCTACGTATTTTATTTACGTTGTGCCATTATGGCCTCCTGAATGTATAAAGAGTAAAAAAAAAAGGACCACATTACATGCGAACTGTACCTGGAGCATTTTCAGAATCACTCCCTTGGTGCCAGGAAAGGCAAGCGCAGGTAAAGGCCGATCAGGTCCAGTGCGGACATTTCTGATCTGGCTTCCACACTGCCAAACCCGCACCAAAGATGAAGGGTGAGACAGGCTGAGACACAGGTGCACAATTAACTGGAGCCTGAGGCAGGGCAACAAAATAGGGCAATAAAAACAATAAGGAACATGTGAGAGAGGAGATAAATAGAGGCAGCCTTGGAGCAATTGATATCTACTCCACTACGCATATAATAATACCGTCAGTACGCTGCACACATCGGGATCTATGATAACCCCTATCATAATTGTAACAGTATTCAGTATTCTGTAATTGTCCAAATATTTTCTTGTTATTGGAGCGCAATATGCGTTACATTTAAAAGTAAGTGACATCAGATCGGGGGCGTTCATTTATATGTGATCACTGCGAGAAGCTATTAGCGACTCCGGTCATAAATATCCAGCTGGGTGTGATGGTCGGGCTGGAGCGCAAATGGCATTTTGTTAGTACGCAAGCGCAAAAAGCCTGTTACCATATGCTCATTAGTTCTGCCAGGGAAGACACGGGCTGTAATGGACATGCGCGGGAGTTTCAGCTGATATCATGAGATTTGCTTTGCGTACCACAGTGATTCTGTGCGATCCCTAGCGATCGAGGATGTGACGTAGGCGGACCGGAAATGGGACGTCTTTACAGCTCGGGCCGATCCTTTAAATCAGAGGTAATTGCATCGGTTCTTTAACCTTATCTGATATCATCGGGACACATGTTTGGTGATCAGGGTCTCCTGATGAGCCAACGAGGCGAAACGCGTTGAGGCGGTACTGGGGAGAGGTGGACTACATGCTAAAGCTGGATGAGTATACTAATAGCCATGTTGAAATCTGAAGGCATGCTCACCAGCGCATTTATGTATATCAGTCCAAAGCATGTGTGCAGCGTACTGACGGTATTATTATATGTGTAGTGGAGTAGATCTCAATTGCTCCAAGGCTGCCTCTATTTATCTCCTCTCTCACATGTTCCTTATTGTTTTTATGGCACGGTTTGGGGTCTAGTTAACCCTTAGCTGTAGGAGTGTTTATGTATAGTCGTAAGTGGTTCCTTTAGACATACGATTGGGTAGTGGGACCCTGGACTATTTAGGGTTCAACAGGGACCGCAGGGCCAGCCGCCGTGGAGTGGGGGCGCCACAACGTTTTCCCTAGGGCACCAACCCCCGCAGGTAGGCAGGTACCAGTTCAGATATTATTGTAGGGTTACTAGTTCTTCCAACCAGTTTTTTCACGGTGTGTTTTTTGTGATATTTTGGGAAGACCACAGGTTGGTGGTTTTTTAACATTTTTTGAAATAAAGAATTTCTATGGGGTTCTGTATGAAATATTAATATATATACATATATGTGTCTCACTGACATATATATATATATATATACCTATTCTATGTGTACACATTTATTCTACCTATTCTAATGTAAGCTGTCAGTGTGATTTTACTGTACACCGCACTGAATTACTGGCTTTTCTCTCTAACACCGCTGCGTATTTCTCGCAAGTCACACTGCTGGTCCGTGTGTAATCCGTATTTTTCTGGCTTCCATAGACTTTCATTGGCGATTTTTTTGCACAATACGGTGACAAACGCAGCATGGTGCGATTTTCTACGGCCGTAGAAAGCCGTATAATACGGATCAGTAAAATACGGCAGATAGGAGCTGGCCCATAGAGAATAATTGGGCCGTGTGTAATGCAAGTTTTACGGACGTATTTTATGCGCTCATACGTCCGTAAAACTCACTAGTGTGACACCGGCCTTAGAGGAAAAGTATAATAGAAACATATGCTCCACTTCTGCATTTATCACCCACTCCTGGTTTTGACTTACAGATACTGATGTAAAATACTGACCAAACACTGTAAGTGTCAATGTGGCACTAAGTATAGTATAGGACCGCTGGGGAAATGTGTTGTGTGGGAATGGTGTGCAATTTTTTGTTTTTTCTGAACTCTATGAATGGGGACTGAGTGGTTGACATGTTGCTGAATTCTCAAAAATGTAATTAGTCATGTCTTCTTAGCTAAATCAACTTCTCTTAAAGATTTCCACAATATTTTGGAATCTTCCTGTGGGATTTTTTTCCCATTCATATAATAGATAATTTGTGAGGTCAGAAACTGATGTTGAATAAAAAGGGACTGGCTGGCAATTTTCATTCTCTTTAAAACCAAATATGTTCAATGGGGATGAAATTAAGAGTCTAGGAAGGCAAGTTATGATCTTCCAAACAAAAGTCACCAGACAAATCTTTTAAGGATATAACTTAGTCCACAAAGGTGTAGTCATGCTGGAAAAGAAAATGGCTTTGCATAAAATTGTTCAAAAAGTCTTAGAATGCTGAAGCATTTTAAATTTTCTTTCAATGGAATATCGTAGGTGCCTAGGCCAACCCCCTGAAATAGAACCCCATAGCACTATCCCTCCTCCACTAAACTCCACAGTACAGAAAATGTAGTCAAGCTGGTATCTTTTTTTCCCAAGACTAGTTAATCTGGCTGCCAGGTAGGGAAGCGTGATTTGTGTCTTTATAAAGCACTTTCTTCAGAGTCCATTGCCAGCGTACTTTACATCATTCCATCCGATTTTTGGCATTGTGCTCGATGATGTAAGACTTGCATTGAGCTACTCGTCCATGAACACCAGGTTCAGGAAGCTTTAATTGTACAGTTTTTGTGCTGATGTTAATGTCAGAAAAGATGAAGAACTGGAAGATTTTAAGTCAGAAGAGCATTTTTGAATTTTATGCATTATGACCCCATCAGCACTCGGCAACTCAATTCTGTAAGTTTACGTGGTCTGCCACTTCATGGCTAATTTGCTGTGGTTCCACTTTTCAATAATACCACACACAGCTGAAAGGGGAATAATTAGAAAGGTAGAAAATTCTTGTAGGATCAATGGCATCCAATTATACTCACACACACTAATCAGGTAATCAGAATGACCTATTTTTTCACAAATGTTAGTAAAGGCAGACTGCTTGGTTAGGGCTTGGATTTAATAGAATGGTATTTAACAGGGAGAAATGCAAGATTCTATATCTGGGCAATAAAAACAAAAAATACATCTGCGGAATGGAAGGAATAAAACTAAGCAACAGTACATGTGAAAACGACTTTGGCTTAGCAATAGATCACAGACTGCACATTAGTCAACAGTGTGATGCAGCAGAAAAAAAGGCGAACACAGTTCTAAGATGTATTAAGAGAAGCATAGTCTAGATCACGTGAAGTAATTATCCTCCTCTACTCCTCCTTGGTCATGCCTCATCTGGAATACTGTGTCCAGTTCTGGACACCGCATTTTAAAAAAGACATTGAGAAACTGGAGTAAGTTCAAAGAAGAGCTACCAGGATGGTGAGCGGACTGCAAAGTATGACCTGCAAAGAACAGCTAATGAATCTGGGAATGTTTAGCTTGCAAAAAAGAAGGATAAGAAGAGATTTAATAGATGTCTGCAAATATCCAAAGGAATTTCACAGTTTAGAGTGATCATCCTAATTATCATTTGCACATGGAAACATGAGAAGCAATGGAATGAAAGTGAAAAAGAGAAGATACAGATTAGACATTAGATATGAGAAAAATCTTTTTGACAGTGAGGGTGACAAATGAGATGAACAGGCTGCCACAAGATGTGTTGAGTTCTCCTTCAATGGAAGTCTTCAAACAGAGGCTGGACAGACATCTGTCTGAGATGGGTTAGTGAATCCAGAATTGAGCAGGGGGTTGGACATGATGACCCTGGAGGTCCCTTCCAACTATAACATTCTATAATTCTATGATTTTATACACCTCTAGCTGTGGGACTGAATGAAAATACTGAATTCAATAATCAACAGGTGCGACTCACTAATTGAATATAGAAATATAGAGTTCATGTAGATATGCTTCAATACTGGTTTCGATGTCAGTAACTATCATGCTCCATATTTACCATTTAAAAAGAACCACATCGTTTTGTTTGTAGTCTAGCTCAGATTAAGGACTGCACTGGGCAGAGATTAGTTGCCCGGATGCCTCAATAGATATGCGTCCATTCTCTAAAATAGTTATATATATTTTTAATTATTTTTGTTGCTGCTGTTTTTTTATTCCGAACAATATGTACAGTACATCTACTTATGTCACTACAGAGGGCTTTTTGCCATGCAGCAAACTGGTGATTCTCTTCTTGCTACTATCCATATTCACCATACCATTAATAATGTAAGTACTTATTTTCTCAAATTAACCCTTTTCTGACATCAGATGTAATATTCCGTCCCTGTCCCTGGGCCTATTTGACCAGGGATGGAATATTATGTGTAAGCGATGGCACACGCACACGTGGGTGTGTGTGGGCGATCGCCGCAGGTTGTCAGCTGATTCTGACAGCTGACACCCGGCATTATATGCCTGGAGCGGTCACCAACTGCTCAAGGCATGTTAGCTCCTTAAATGCTGTGATCAAACACAATCACAGCATTCCAGACGCCGGCAGAGAGCTGACAGCTATTCATGAGCGAGTGTGCTCGTTTCTCGAGATTTCCGAGCATGCTCGGGTGTTCTCCAAGTATCTTAGGCGTGATCGCAGATTATGTTTGTGTCACCGCAGCTGCATGGTTTGCAGTTGTTAGACAACTGTGTTGTTGGACACATGCAGGGATTGCCTGGTTATTAGGGAATCCCCATATGTATTCAGGCTATCTAGCAGCCACAAATCATGCAGCTGTGGCGACACAAGCATAATCTATGAGCACACCCAAGACACTCAGAGAATACCCGAGCATGCTCGGAAAACTCAAGTAATGAGCACACTCGCTCATCACTACTGACAGTCCCACTGCCTTTGGATCGGAGACCCCGCAGCGTTAAACAGGGTCCTGATCATTGTCATGGTGACCCGATGTCATCATGATGACATCAGGGTCATCAGACCTAGCAAACTTGCTGATCATGCCCAGTGCACGATGAGCAAGTTGGTCTGCCAGTGCAGAGCTGACAGATTCTGTAGCATGGGGGTGCTGCTTCATCTCTATGCCGTAGAAGCAATCAGCCTGAAAGAAATGATAGTCCTATATTGGGGCAAAGTAAAAAAGTTAGAAAAAAGTTTAAAAAAAAATGTTTAAATAACTGTAAAAATATTTAAAAAAATAAAAAATAATAATAAAAAAAATCAAGATATTTTATCTCTAAATAAATATTTGAATGAAAAAAATAAATAAAAAGTACACATATTTGGTATCACCATGTCACAACAACCCGTCCTATAAAAATGTCCCACTAGTTAATCTCTTTAGTAAACAATATAAAAAAAGGTAAAAAGCAATACTTTATCATCATATTGCTGAACAAAATGTTGAATAAAAAGCGACCAAAAAGACGGATATAAATAATCATGATGCCACTGAAAACATCATTTTGTCCTGCAAAAAACAAGCCATCATACAGCTCCATCAGCGGAAAAATAAAAAAGATATAGTCACAATAAAGCAATGCAAAAAAATATTTTTTTATGAAATATTTTTTATTGTGTAAAAGCGCCAAAACATAAAAACGATATAAATGAGGTATCACTGTAATTGTACTGACCCCCAAAAAATAAAACTGCCTTATCAATCTTGCCACACACAGAACAGCATAACCCCCCAAAAGAAATGCCTGAATTGCTGGTTTTTGTTCGTTCTGCCTCACAAAAATCGAAAAGCGATCAAAAAATGTCATGTGCCAAAAAATAGTACCAATAAAAACGTCAACTTGTCCCGCAAAAAACAAGCCCCACATGACTCTGTGGGCCAAAATATGGAAAAATTACAGTTCTCAAAATATGGTTATTTCTTGCAATAAAAAGTGTCTTTTAGTGTGTGAAAAAAGCCACACATAAAAACCGCTATAAATCTGGTATCGCTGTAATCACACCGACACAAAGAATTAAGTCGCCTAATCACTTATACCACACAAGGAATGGCGTAAAAAATAAATAAAACTAATTCTTCACCTACTGTTCATTTTTTCATTCTGCCTCCCAAAGATCAAAGTAAGGCTCAGCGCACATTTATCCCGCACACTGCGCACACCGGGGTTTCCATGTAAATCTCTGACATATGTGATTCAGATGAAATCTCTGGCAGAAGATTACCAATAATGAGGCAGATGGAGGCTGTGGATGCCGCCTGACCTGTCATCCAGCGGTGTTCGTCGTTTTACTATTGCATAAGTGTCGTCGACCACAGTTTTGTGCACTTCTAAAAAGAAGGACACTGTTAAACAGCAGAGAACAGAGGAGAAATGATCAAGCTTGAGGCGGAGGCAGCTCAAACTTTGTAAAGCTTTATTGGACAAATTAAAAAATATATAAAGTTCTTCAAAAAATCTGCATAGCAAACACCTGGCACACCATTGAGGCTGATCAGCTGGATTTTCACAGTTTAGGCACAGCAGAAGGGCTCCAAACTCGACATCATATCCACCAATTGTTCCAGCAAATTTTGCATTCAGAAAGTCAAATGACGCTCCTTCCCTTCCAAGCTCTGCTGTGTGCCCAAAAAGTGGATTTCTCCCTCATATGAGGTATCGGCATACTCATGAGAAATTGTACAACAAATTTTGGTGTCCATTTCTTCCTGTTACCCTTGTCAAAATGAAAAATTTTGGATCTGAAGTAAATTTTGCGGGAAAAAAGTTAAATGTTCATTTTTTTTTCCACATTCCAAAAATTCATGTGAAGCACCTGGAGGGTTAATAAACTCATTGAATGTGGTTTTGAGCACTTTGAGGGGTGCGGTTTTCAGAATGGTGTTACTTTTGTGTATTTTCTATTACACAGACCCCATCAAAGTGACTTCAAATGTGTTGAGGTTCCTAAAAAAATGGTGTTGTAAATATGAGAAATTGCTGGTCAATTTTTAACCCTTACAACTTCCTAACAAAATTTGGTTCCAAAATTGTTCCCATGTAAAGTATACATGTGGGAAATGTTACTTATTAAGTATTTTGTGTGACATATCTCTGCGATTTAAGGGCATGAAAATTAAAAGTTGGAAAATTGCGAAATTTTCAAAATTTTCTCTAAATTTAAATTTTTTTCACAAGTAAACAAAAGTCATATCAAATAAATTTTACCACTATCGTGAAGTACAATATGTCATTAAAAAACACTCTCAGAATCACAAGGATCCATTGAAGCGTTTCAGAGTTATCTCATAAAGGACAGTGGTCAGAATTGTTAAAATTGGTCTGGTCATTAAATTGCAAACCACCCTCGAGGGTAAAGGGGTAGTAAAACACTTATTTTCTATATGATTAAAATGTCACAAATCTATGTAAGGCCTCTTTCAAACATCCGTGTCTCCGGTACGTGTGGTGACAGTTTTCACACGTACCAGAGACACTGACACACGTAGACCCATTAAAATGAAGGGGTCTGTGCACATGTCAATGTGTTTCCATGGAACATGTGTCCATGTGCCCCACATGTAGACATGTCCATTTTTTTACCATGGCAAAGCGTCCTGCACACGTGCACATGGAGAACATACATTGATGTCATCCGTGTGACATGCATCGGCAGCGGGGAAGAAGTGCTACAGTAAGCGCTTTTCCACGGCGAAAGGGGCTGAAAACGGCTCTCATCATTCTCCCCTGCTCTGCTATAGATCGGCGCGAGCAGCAGCTCTTTCACCAGTGGTTCTCAGACTGGACGGTCACATCTTGGCACCGTCAAGGTTGAAAACTATTTAGCCGCCAGACATGGATCACGGAGGGGGTCAAAACGACAGACAGGTATGGTATATTGTTGTATTTTTATTTATTTTTAATACAGGAGATCGAGGGTTTCGGTGGAATTAGGTGAGGTCGTACATGTGGTTTAATTGAGATTATTAAAGGAGTCTGTGTCATTTTTTCAATTAAAGGACTTTATTCTGGCTGTGTCTTTATTTACATATAACTACAGGATTAGTAATGGAGAGGTGTCTTATAGACACCTCTCCATTGCTAAGCCGTGGTCTTAATGTCATCTGACAATGCAAAGGTGACATCAACCCCACAAATATGAACCCCACTTGCCACCACTACAGGGCATGTGGGGTGAGCCAGGCAAAGTACCAGAATTGGCGCATCTAACAGTTGTGCCTTTTCTGGGCAGCTGCAGGCTGCTCTTTTTAGGCTGGTGGGAGCCTATATCAATGGCCCCTTACCAGCCTGAGAATACCAGCCCCAAACTGTGAGCTTTAGCAAGGCTTGTTGTCAAAAATGTGGGGATCCCATGCCTTTATTTTAAATTATTTATTTAAATAGTTTAAAAAACAGCGTGGGGACCCCTCTAGTCTTGATAACCAACCTTGCTGAAGCTGACAGATGAGGGTTGCCTGGTTGGTTCAAGAATACAGGGAGGAACCCACGCTTGGTATTTCAATCATTTATTATGTTATATCGCAGGAGGCGGGTAAGGAATACCTTGATCATCCACTCCTGATGTTACTGTTATTAGCGTCAGCAGTAGAGTTGAGCGACCTTGACCTTTTTAGAGTCGAGCCGGGTTTCGCGAAACCCGACTATCTCAAAAGTCGGGTCGAGTGAAATCGGCCGATTATGACGTAAAGTCGGGATCGACCGAAACACGAAACCCAATGCAAGTCAATGGGGCAGCATAGTCGGCAGTGAGTGGGGGCCAGGAAAACACCTAGAGTGCCCATTTTAATGTCAAAACCATCCATTCTTCTTGATGAAGCTTGTCAAGCGTAATTTACCTTATAATAATTGGAAGGCATTTGAAATTGGGGGTCATTTGGCTAAAGTTGTGGTGGGTAGGGGTGGTTCAAGTAGTTAGTGGGCCCAGGAAATCTGGACCACGTCACGGCAGTGGAGCAGGGAGAGGTAAGTATTTCAACTTTGCAAGTGCTGTGAACCTGAGCAAGCAGGGGGGGCCCACTCGTTGGCATTGGCACTGGCACAGGGCCCCTCAAAGTACAGCGGTGTGTTTGCACGGCGGGGGCGCCTCCCACCGGCAGCAACACTTTTGCGTACTATGAGAGGCCCTGTGCCAGTGACGTCGCCAACTAGTATTCCTCCCCCACCTGATGAAGGAACCTGCACTTTCATCTGCACCTTCCTCTTTGTCCCCGTGTAAGGTGGTATGGTATGCGGGAAGAGCAACCTGACTTTCAGCAGGGTCACAATGTTGTTGTGTAGCGTGCACGGGGAATGTTGCGTTATGGGTCAATGTACCAGCAGACTCATCTATCACTGGCTGGGCAATGGGCAGGATGAGGAGGAAACACAGATATAGGCCCAAATAATAAAGTGGGCTAAATGCAGTTCAAAATTGGTAACACAGGAATAACCAGGGGGCATTGCAGTGGAGGACAACTGGAATGAGAGGCTGACACAGAGAGTAGGCCCAAATCAGTAAGTAGTCGAAATGCAGTTCAAAATTGGCAACCTTAGTAAACAGGCGGCACAGCTTTGTTCAGTGGAGGAGAACAGCAAGGAGTGGCAGACACCGATAGTAGGCCCCAACCCAACTAGTAGGCCAAATGCAGTCTAACATTAACAACTACTTAACGAGCGCCTGAAAACGGAATTTCAGGACAGGAAACCAGGAGAACAGCAAGGAGCGGCAGACACTGTTAGTAGGCCCCAAACCAACTAGTACGCCAAATGCAGTTGTTCCATTTAACCACAATTTAACGAGAGCCTGAAGATAGAAGCTCAGGAAAGGCAACCTGGAGAACACCTTGGAGTGGAACACACCATCTCTCTCCACCCCATACCCATTTTGTAGGCCTAATGCTGTGTAGTTTTCTACAACTACTAAACGAGAGTCGGAAGACCGAAGCAATGGCAAGGCAACCTGGGGAACACCTTGGAGTGTAACACACCATCTCTCTCCACCCGATACCCATTTTGTAGGCCTAATGCAGTGTAGTTTTCTACAACTACTGAATGAGAGTCGGAAGATCGAAGCAATGGCGAGGAAACCTGGAGAACACCTTGGAGTGTAACACACCATCTCTCTCCACCCCATACCCATTTTGTAGGCCTAATGCTGTGTAGTTTTCTACAACTACTAAACGAGAGTCGGAAGACCGAAGCAATGGCAAGGCAACCTGGGGAACACCTTGGAGTGTAACACACCATCTCTCTCCACCCCATACCCATTTTGTAGGCCTAATGCAGTGTAGTTTTCTACAACTACTAAACGAGAGTCGGAAGACCGAAGCAATGGCAAGGCAACCTGGGGAACACCTTGGAGTGTAACACACCATCTCTCTCCACCCGATACCCATTTTGTAGGCCTAATGCAGTGTAGTTTTCTACAACTACTAAACGAGAGTCGGAAGATCGAAGCAATGGCGAGGAAACCTGGAGAACACCTTGGAGTGTAACACACCATCTCTCTCCACCCCATACCCATTTTGTAGGCCTAATGCAGCCTACTTTCCGACAACTACTAAACGAGAGCATGAAGATCGAAGCTCAGGAAAGGCAACCTGGGGAACACCTTGGAGTGTAACATACCCTCTTTCTACACCACGGAAGGGCTGATTCTTAGGAAGGAAGGCTGTCGGAAAGAAGCAGGGCGCGTCCGAGGGTGATTATATTCTTATTAGGTATATACTCACCCTCGGACGCGCCCTGCTTCTTTATTTGTAATGAATGTTTATTTGCAATGTGGTTTTGACTTACTCTATTTTTTTGGTAAATAATGATTTTATTATTTTCATTGTTTTGCATCTTCTTGGCAATAATATAAAGAAGACGCGACAGGACAACACTCGGTGGATGCCATATCTGTGTTTTAAATTGAAAAAAACTTTCAGTTAACTACTTGCAGGAGAAAGTTATTGTAGCTGGTGGCCATTTTTAGTACTGTACCACATTTTTGTTGTATGTGTTTGTTTTTAATGTTAAAATGTCTGCATTTGATATCTCTCCAGTATTTTCTTTTTTATAAGCAAAATACTTATTTTTATATTTTCTGATGTTGGTTCAAGGGGTACACGGGCAGCAGTAGACAGGTCAGTGGAGGCCTAGTGGAAGGAGGGACCGCAGACAGGCTTCGAAGCCCTAACATAATAAATTGGGCTGGCTGTAGGCAATTTAAAATTGGTTACAGGGGAACCCGGGCAGCAGTAGACAGGTCAGTGGAGGCCTAGTGGAAGGAGGGACCGCAGACAGGCTTCGAAGCCCTAACATAATAAATTGGGCTGGCTGTAGGCAATTTAAAATTGGTTCCAGGGGAACCCGGGCAGCAGTAGACAGGTCAGTGGAGGCCTAGTGGAAGGAGGGACCGCAGACAGGCTTCGAAGCCCTAACATAATAAATTGGGCTGGCTGTAGGCAATTTAAAATTGGTTCCAGGGGAACCCGGGCCGCAGTAGACAGGTCAGTGGAGGCCTAGTGGAAGGAGGGACCGCAGACAGGCTTCGAAGCCCTAACATAATAAATTGGGCTGGCTGTAGGCAATTTAAAATTGGTTCCAGAGGAACCCGGGCAGCAGTAGACAGGTCAGTGGAGGCCTAGTGGAAGGAGGGACCGCAGACAGGCTTCGAAGCCCTAACATAATAAATTGGGCTGGCTGTAGGCAATTTAAAATTGGTTCCAGGGGAACCCGGGCAGCAGTAGACAGGTCAGTGGAGGCCTAGTGGAAGGAGGGACCGCAGACAGGCTTCGAAGCCCTAACATAATAAATTGGCCTGTCTGTAGGCAATTTACAATTGGTTCCAGGGGAACACGGGCGGCAGTAGACAGGTCAGTGGAGGCCTAGTGGAAGGAGGGACCGCAGACAGGCTTCGAAGCCCTAACATAATAAATTGGGCTGGCTGTAGGCAATTTAAATTTGGTTCCAGGGGAACCCGGGCAGCAGTAGACAGGTCAGTGGAGGCCTAGTGGAAGGAGGGACCGCAGACAGGCTTCGAAGCCCTAACATAATAAATTGGGCTGGCTGTAGGCAATTTAAAATTGGTTCCAGGGGAACACGGGCAGCAGTGGCCTGGTCAGTGTAGTAGTAGTGGAAAAACGGGCCGCAGACAGGCTTCGAAGGCCTAACATAACTAAAATTGGGATGTAGGCAATTTACAATTGGTTCCAGGGGAACACGGGCAGCAGTAGACAGGTCAGTGGAGGCCTAGTGGAAGGAGGGACCGCAGACAGGCTTCGAAGCCCTAACATAATAAATTGGCCTGGCTGTAGGCAATTTACAATTGGTTCCAGGGGAACACGGGCGGCAGTAGACAGGTCAGTGGAGGCCTAGTGGAAGGAGGGACCGCAGACAGGCTTCGAAGCCCTAACATAATAAATTGGGCTGGCTGTAGGCAATTTAAAATTGGTTCCAGGGGAACCCGGGCAGCAGTAGACAGGTCAGTGGAGGCCTAGTGGAAGGAGGGACCGCAGACAGGCTTTGAAGCCCTAACATAATAAATTGGGCTGGCTGTAGGCAATTTAAAATTGGTTCCAGGGGAACCCGGGCAGCAGTAGACAGGTCAGTGGAGGCCTAGTGGAAGGAGTGACCGCAGACAGGCTTCGAAGGCCTAACATAAGAAAAAAGTCAATACAATGGTATTGACAGTGCCAGGCATTGAATGATGTCAGCGCATAGACTAAACATTGGTGGAGCTGTGAGAGAAAATTTTGCAAGTGGTAGAGCACTGTTTGACCTGGAGGGGGACTGTCTTGTGGCCGGCGGTACAGGCCCAGGGCCCCTCATATTACAACGGTGTGTCTGACGTTGGGTGCGCACCACCACCGCCAGACACTTTATTGTACTATGAGGGACCTAGTGGCAGTGCCGTCGACCAAAAGCGGGCACACCCACCTCTTCAGACAAACAGTACTCTCACGGGTGCTGGTGCCAAGTGGCGATACCACGGCCCCGTGTGGGGACTTTGGCCATTTAGGGAGGTGTTAACATGTCAGATGCTGGACAATCAGGTGCTGCAAATTACGAGATTGGAAAAGTTGTTCAGAATAGTCCACAGGCAAGACCTTTACATAGGAAAGCTAGGTGTCAGCCGGGCAAGGTGGGGCAAAAGATTTCGAAATCCAGTTGTGGTTCATTTTAATGAAGGTTAGATCATCTACATTTTGGGTAGCCAGACGAGTCCTTTTTTCTGTTAGTATTGAACCTGCAGCACTGAATACTCTTTCTGATAGGACACTAGCTGGGCAAGCAAGCTCCTGCAATGCATATTCTGCCAATTCTGGCCAGGTGTCTAATTTTGATGCCCAGTAATTAAATGGGAATGACGGTTGAGGGAGAACGTCGATAAGGGATGAAAAATAGTTAGTAACCATACTGGACAAATGTTGTCTCCTGTCACTTTGAATTGATGCTGCAGTACCTGTCCTGTCTGCGGTCATAACAAAATCACTCCACAACCTGGTCAGAAAACCCCTCTGGCCAACGACACTTCTGATTTCTGCCCCTCTAACACCTCTGGTCTGCTGCCCCCTGCAGCTCATGTTAGAACGATCACGGGCGCTGTGTGCAGGGAATGCCAGAAGCAAACGGTCAACAAGAGTTGATTGTTTGGTTGCTAATATTAGTTCCAAGTTCTCATGTGGCATTATATTTTGCAATTTGCCTTTATAGCGAGGATCAAGGAGGCAGGCCAACCAGTAATCGTCATCGTTCATCATTTTTGTTATGCGTGTGTCCCTTTTGAGGATACGTAAGGCATAATCCGCCATGTGGGCCAAAGTTCCAATTCTCAAATCTGTGGTTGTGCTTGGTTGAGGGGCAGTTTCAGGCAAATCCACGTCACTTGTGTCCCTCCAAAAACCAGAACCCGGCCTTGCCGCGCCAACAATTTCCACTGGCCCCGGAAAAGCTTCCTCATTAAAAATATAATCATCCCCATCATCCTCCTCGTCCTCCTCCTCCTCTTCGCCCGCTACCTCGTCCTGTACACTGCCCTGGCCAGACAATGGCTGACTGTCATCAAGGCTTTCCTCTTCCTCAGCTGCAGACGCCTGATCCTTTATGTGCGTCAAACTTTGCATCAGCAGACGCATTAGGGGGATGCTCATGCTTATTATGGCGTTGTCTGCACTAACCAGCCGTGTGCATTCCTCAAAACACTGAAGGACTTGACACATGTCTTGAATCTTCGACCACTGCACACCTGACAACTCCATGTCTGCCATCCTACTGCCTGCCCGTGTATGTGTATCCTCCCACAAAAACATAACAGCCCGCCTCTGTTCACACAGTCTCTGAAGCATGTGCAGTGTTGAGTTCCACCTTGTTGCAACGTCTATGATTAGGCGATGCTGGGGAAGGTTCAAAGAACGCTGATAGGTCTGCATACGGCTGGAGTGTACGGGCGAACGGCGGATATGTGAGCAAAGTCCACGCACTTTGAGGAGCAGGTCGGATAACCCCGGATAACTTTTCAGGAAGCACTGCACCACCAGGTTTAAGGTGTGAGCCAGGCAAGGAATGTGTTTCAGTTGGGAAATGGAGATGGCAGCCATGAAATTCCTTCCCTTATCACTCACTACCTTGCCTGCCTCAAGATCTACAGTGCCCAGCCACGACTGCGTTTCTTTCTGCAAGAACTCGGACAGAACTTCAGCGGTGTGTCTGTTGTCGCCCAAACACTTCATAGCCAATACAGCCTGCTGACGTTTGCCAGTAGCTGCCCCATAATGGGAGACCTGGTGTGCAACAGTGGCAGCTGCGGATGGAGTGGTTGTGCGACTGCGGTCTGTGGACGAGGTCTCGCTTCTGCAGGAGGACGAGGAGGAGGAGGAGGGGGTGCGAATGGCTACAGCCAACTGTTTCCTAGACCGTGGGCTAGGCAGAACTGTCCCAAACTTGCTGTCCCCTGTGGACCCTGCATCCACCACATTTACCCAGTGTGCCGTGATGGACACGTAACGTCCCTGGCCATGCCTACTGGTCCATGCATCTGTTGTCAGGTGCACCTTTGTGCTCACAGATTGCGCTGACGATTGCGCTCTTTAACATGCTGGTGGAGGGCTGGGATGGCTTTTCTGGAAAAAAAGTGTCGACTGGGTAGCTCGTAGCGTGGTACAGCGTAGTCCATCAGGGCTTTGAAAGCTTCGCTTTCAACTAACCGGTAGGGCATCATCTCTAACGAGATTAGTCTAGCTATGTGGGCGTTCAAACCCTGTGTACGCGGATGCGAGGCTAAGTACTTCCTTTTTCTAACCATAGTCTCATGTAGGGTGAGCTGGACTGGAGAGCTGGAGATCGTGGAACTAGCGGGGGTGCCGGTGGACATGGCAGACTGAGAGACGGTGGGAGATGGTATTGTTGCTGCCGGTGCCCTAGATGCAGTGTTTCCTACTACGAAACTGGTGATTCCCTGACCCTGACTTCTTTGGCCTGGCAAAGAAACCTGCACAGATACTGCAGGTGGTGCAGAAAATGGTGGCCCTACACTGCCGGAAGGGATGTTGCGTTGATGACTAGCTTCATTGGCCGAGGGTGCTACAACCTTAAGGGACGTTTGGTAGTTAGTCCAAGCTTGCAAATGCATGGTGGTTAAATGTCTATGCATGCAACTTGTATTGAGACTTTTCAGATTCTGCCCTCTGCTTAAGGTAGTTGAACATTTTTGACAGATGACTTTGCGCTGATCAATTGGATGTTGTTTAAAAAAATGCCAGACTGCACTCTTTCTAGCATCGGATACCTTTTCAGGCATTGCAGACTGAGCTTTAACCGGATGGCCACGCTGTCCTCCAACAGGTTTTGACTTTGCCACGCGTTTTGGGCAAGATACGGGCCCGGCAGATGGAACCTGTTGCGATGTTGATGCCTGCTGCGGCCCCTCCTCCTCCGCTTCAGAACTGCTGCCGCCTGCACCCTGTTCCCCCAATGGCTGCCAATCGGGGTCAAGAACTGGGTCATCTATTACCTCTTCTTGTAGCTCGTGTGCAACTTCGTCTGTGTCACCTTGTCGGTCGGTGGTATAGCGTTCGTGATGGGGCAACATAGTCTCATCAGGGTCTGATTCTTGATCAGCACCCTGCGAGGGCAATGTTGTGGTCTGAGTCAAAGGACCAGCATAGTAGTCTGGCTGTGGCTGTGCATCAGTGCACTCCATGTCAGATTCAACTTGTAATGGGCATGGACTGTTAACTGCTTCACTTTCTAAGCCAGGGACGGTATGTGTAAAGAGCTCCATGGAGTAACCCGTTGTGTCGCCTGCTGCATTCTTCTCTGTTGTTGTTTTTGCTGAAGAGGACAAGGAAGCGACTTGTCCCTGACCGTGAACATCCACTAACGACGCGCTGCTTTTACTTTTACCAGTTTCACGAGAGGAGGCAAAAGAGCTAGAGGCTGAGTCAGCAAGATAAGCCAAAACTTGCTCTTGCTGCTCCGGCTTTAAAAGCGGTTTTCTTACTCCCAGAAAAGGGAGCGTTCGAGGCCTTGTGTAGCCAGACGACGAACCTGGCTCCACAGCTCCAGACTTAGGTGCAATATTTTTTTTCCCACGACCACCTGATGCTCCACCACTACCACTACCCTCATTACCAGCTGACAATGAACGCCCCCGGCCACGACCTCTTCCACCAGACTTCCTCATTGTTTTAAAAACGTTACCAAACTAACGGTATTTGTTGCAGTCACACAACTTACACGGTGAGCTATAACTTCAGTATGATTCAGCTACCCCTTTACAGGTGGGTGAGACCACAACGAAAATCAGGCACAATGTTACACACTCTGTTGTTGGTGGCAACAAATGAGAGAGATGCCACACACGCAGGACTGTCACTGAAGCGCAAATGTAAATATTAATCTCCCACTGATTTGTGTTTTTTTTTTTAAAAAGGAGACTTTAGAAAAAAAAAAAAAAAATTATTTTTTTCAGGAATAATTTAGAAACCAAATAAAATAAAATGATTTTTTCTGGGAGAATTTAGAAAACAAATAAAACAAAAAATAGGCTTTCTAGGGCCCACTGAGTGAGAGAGGACGCACACAGGAGTCAGGAGTGGCACACAAGCCCTGAGGCCAATATTTTTCTCCCACTGATTGATGTAGTGATTTTTTCAGGTAGATTTTAGAACCCAAATCAAGCAAAAAAATAAATAGGCTTTCTATGGCCCACTGAGTGAGAGATGACACAGACAGGGATGGCACTCTAGCAGAAATGCCAATCTTAATCTCCCACAAAAAAAAAAAAAAAAGGAACTGTCCTTCAATTACTATCTCCCTGCAGTAATCTCAGCCAGGTATGGCAGGCAGCAATAAGGAGTGGACTGATGCACAAATTAAATAAAAAGTGTGGACAAACAAACAAGATAGCTGTGCAGAAAGGAAGGAACAAGAGGATTTGTGCTTTGAAAAAAGCAGTTGGTTTGCACAGCGGCGTACACACAGCAATGCAGCTATCAGGGAGCCTTCTAGGGCAGCCCAATGAGCTACAGCGCTGAGGGGAAAAAAAAAAAAATGTAGCTTCCACTGTCCCTGCACACCGAAGGTGGTGTTGGGCAGAGGAAATCGCTACAGCACAAGCGGTTTGGTGGTTAATGGACCCTGCCTAACGCTATCCCTGCTTCTGACGAAGCGGCAGCAACCTCTCCCTAGGCTCAGATCAGCAGCAGTAACATGGCGGTCGGCGGGAACGCCTCTTTATAGCCCCTGTGACACCGCAGACAGCAAGCCAATCACTGCAATGCCCTTCTCTAAGATGGTGGGGACCAGGACCTATGTCATCACGCTGCCCACACTCTGCGTTTACCTTCATTGGCTGAGAAATGGCGCTTTTCGCGTCATTGAAACGCGACTTTGGCGCGAAAGTCGCGTACCGCATGGCCGACCCCGCACAGGGGTCGGATCGGGTTTCATGAAACCCGACTTTGTCAAAAGTCGGCGACTTTTGAAAATGTTCGACCCGTTTCGCTCAACCCTAGTCAGCAGGTGTCGGATGATGGGAGTAAGAGTCCAAAAGCCCCCACCTGCTGTCATTGTTCTGACTTTAATATAACTCTCATCATTCTCCTCTGCTCGCGCCGATCGCCGGCAGAGCAGGGGAGATTGATGAGAGCTGTCTTCAGCACTTGCTTCCGGGGAACAGCGCTTACAGTAGCACTTCTTCCCCCAGCGGCCATCCCTGGGGTATTGATGAGGCACATGGTTGGCATATGTGTGCCCCAAGTATTACACACACGGACACGTGGACACGGATATCTCCTGTACCGTATGTCCGGTCCCAGAAATATCAGGACGTGTGAAAGAGGTCTAGTAAGCATTTTCTTAGCTCTATAATTAAACTAAATAGTGTAGAGCAAGTGCAACTAATTCACCACCTTGTACACGAATATCATGGTTATGGACAGCAATAAGGAGAAACTAAAAGATTCCAACCTCCAAGCTCCAATTTAGTAAAAATCGACTTTCAATGACTACTGTGGACAACAAGCAAGACACAAGTACAAAAAGATCAGAAATGCAACAAATTTTGGATCATTTGTGATCCTTCTTCATAACAAATAATAATTAAAATAATAATAAATATTACACAAGGCATCAATAGTAATGTCTCTTCTTTGCAATTTTGAATTGTATATACTTAATAGCATAGCTGAAGCACAGATAGAGGTAGAGAATAGCTGGCATTAAAGCATATACATTTTTCTTTGAGTAAATTAGGAAGATGAATACTGTAAGTATAGGTATGAGAATTAGTAAATAATGATGATGTTAACACTTACCAGGTCCATCTGACGGAATTCAGAACAATCAAAGATGGAAAACAACCAATGGTCTTATTAATTGTGTAAGTAATGGCTTTTTTCATATATGACAAACACATTTTATAGGCAGCGAAGCAATTACATTCTTAGAATGTTGAATTATTTTCATAACCACACTCCAAAGAAAGCCATAAGAATTTGGGTATAAAGCACATTAATAAGATAATGGGAAACAGCAGTCCTAGGCCCATACAGTACACCCAATGAAAAAAAGCAATAGGAAACACCATGTGGCATCAAAAGACAAATGTTGGCTTGAAAATGAATAAGTTGCTCTTCTTTTAAGCATTGTGGTATTCTTGTCTCCTGATGGCACAGTTGTCACTTGTAGCAAATTTTATACCCTTTCAAAGGTCTCATTAAGTGAAACATGGCCTTCGTTACCTACCAGTAGCAGATATCAGGGTAAAACAAGCTTCAATTTCTATTTGACTGAATGTACTTCTCAAAATTGGAAGTACAAAACCAGGAAGGAAAAGTTGTGAAGTTTTTGAAATGACAGGATTGATTGACATGTTAGTGATATATAAATGATGAAAACAATGGAAGCAACATTTTCAAAACACCTTGATTTATTCAGTAATAAATATGAGTTCGAGGAGAAGAAATATAGTTACATACTTAAATACCATGGCTGCTATCAATGAGGTTATTACTGGTCATCTGAGAAATGTTGTGCCACCATGGTTCCCATTTTAATTACCAACCAATAACATCTACAATTGCACCATATAAGAAAAGTCTGCAGACACCGTAGGCCATGATGGTATTTTTAAACCACACAGGATATCCACATTAAAAAGTGCAAATCCTGGGATTATGATTTGGGGAGGCATAACGTAGATCCCTTTAAACGCTTAAGCCCCAAGGGTGGTTTGCACGTTACTGACCGGGGAAATTTTTACAATTCTGACCACTGTCCCTTTATGAGGTTATAACTCTGGAACGCTTCTACGGATCCTGATGATTCTGACACAATTTTCTCGTGACATATTGTACTTCATGATAATGGTAAAATTTATTTGATATTACCTGCAATTAATTGTGGAAAAAACATAAATGTGGAGAAAATTTTGAAAATTTTGCAATTTTCCAACTTTGCATTTTTATGCCCTTAAAGGGACTCTGTCACCTGAATTTGGAGGGAACAATCTTCAGCCATGGAGGTGGGGTTTTTGGGTGTTTGATTCACCCTTTCCTTACCCGCTGGCTGCATGCTGGCTGCAATATTGGATTGAAGTTCATTCTCTGTCCTCCGTAGTACACGCCTGCGCAAGGCAAGATTGCCTTGTGCAGGCGTGTACTACGGAGGACAGAAAATGAACTTCAATCCAATATTGCACCCAGCATGCAGCCAGCAGGTAAGGAAAGGGTGAATCAAAAACCCAAAAACCCCGCCTCCATGGCTGAAGATTGTTCCCTCCAAATTCAGGTGACAGTGTCCCTTTAAATCACAGAGATATGTCACACAAAATACTTAATAAGTAACATTTCCCACATGTTTACTTTATTTTTTTTGTTAGGGAGTTATAAGGGTTAAAAGTTGACCAGCAATTTCTCATTTTTACAACACCATTTTTTTAGGGACCACATCACATTTGAAGTTATTTTAAATGGTCTATATGATAGAAAATAGCCAAGTGTGACACATTCTAAAAACTACACCCCTCAATGTGCTCAAAACCACATTCAAGAAGTTTATTAACCCTTCAGGTGTTTCACAGGAATTTTTGGAATGTTTAAAAAAAATGAACATTTAACTTTTTTTCACCAAAAATTTACTTCAGCTCCAATTTTATTTTTACCAAGGGTAACAGGAGAAAATGGACCCCAAAAGTTGTTGTACAATTGGTCCTGTTGTGCTCCTGATGTGCCTAAACATTGAAACCCCCCAAACTGACACCAATTTTGGAAAGTAAACCCCCTAAGGAACTTATCTAGATGTGTGGTGAGCACTTTGACCCACCAAGTGCTTCACAGAAGTTTATAATGCAGAGCCGTAAAAAAAAAAAATCATATTTTTTCACAAAAATGATGTTTCGCCCCCAATTTTTTATTTTCCCAAGGGTAAAAGAAGAAATTGGACTGCAAAAGTTGTTGTGCAATTTGTCCTGAGTACGCTGATACCCCATATGTGGGGGTAAACCACTGTTTGGGTGCATGGCAGAGCTCGGAAGGGAAGGAGCGCCATTTGACTTTTCAATGCAAAATTGACTGGAATTGAGATGGGACGCCATGTTGCATTTGGAGAGCCCCTGATGTGTCTAAACATTGAAACCCCCCACAAGTGACACCATTTTGGAAAGTAGACCCCCTAAGGAACTTATCTAGATGTGTGGTGTGCACTTTGACCCACCAAGTGCTTCAGAGAAGTTTATAATGTAGAGCCGTAAAAATAAAAAATCTTATTTTTTCACAAAAATCATCTTTTCGCCCCCAATTTTTTATTTTCCCAAGGGTAAGGGAAGAAATTGGACCCCAAAAGTTGTTGTGCAATTTGTCTTGAGTACGATGATACCCAATATGTGGAGGGGAAACTCACTGTTTGGGCGCATGGCAGAGCTCGGAAGGGAAGGAGCGCCGTTTGACTTTTCAATGCAAAATTGACTGGAATTGAGAGGGGGCACCATGTTGCGTTTAGAGAGCCCCTGATGTGCCTAAACATTGACACCCCCCACAAGTGACACCATTTTGGAAAGTAGACCCTCTATGAAACTTATCTAGATGTGTTTTGAGAGCTTTGATCATCCAAGTGTTTCACTACAGTTTATAACGCAGGGCCGTGAAAATAATAATTCTTTTTTTTCACAAAAATTATTTTAGCCCCCAGCTTTGTGTTTTTCCAAGGGTAACAGGAGAAATTGGACCCCAAAAGTTGTTGTCCAATTTGTCCTGAGTACGCTTATACCCCATATGTGGGGGGGGGGAACCACTGTTTGGGCGCATGGCAGAGCTCGGAAGGGAAGGAGCGCCGTTTGGAATGCAGACTTAGAAGGAATGGTCTGCAGGCGTCACATTGTGTTTGCAGAGCCCCAATGTACATACACAGTAGAAACCCCCCACAAGTGACCCCATATTGGAAATTAGACCCCAAGGTACTTATCTAGATGTGTTGTGAGAATTTTGAACCCCCAAGTGTTTCACTGCGGTTTATAATGCAGAGACGTAAAAATTAAAAATAATTTTTTTTCCACAAAAATGGTTTTTTAGCCCCCCAAATTTTTATTTTCCCAAGGGTACCAAGAGAAATTGGACTCAAAGAGTTGTTTTCCAATTTGTCCTGAGTATGGTGATACCCCATATGTGGGGTGTGAACCACCGTTTGGGGCGCATGGCAGTGCTTGGAAGGGAAGGAGCGCCTTTTGGAATGCAGACTTAGATGGATTGGTCTGCAGGCATCATGTTGCATTTGCAGAGCCCCTGATGTACCCAAATAGTAGAAACTCCCCAAAAGTGACCCCCCCATGTTGGAAACTAGACCCCCAAGGAAATTATCTAGATATTTTGAGAGAACTTTGAATCCCCGAGTTGAATCAAAATGATCGTAATATTAGGCTGACTCACAGGATAGCAAGCGGAGATATCGACTTCCTGGACATAAAAATAATAAGGTGTAATAGTGGCGTATTGCAGACCGACGTTTTCCGTAAGGAGACGTCTGTCAACGCCCTCTTGCACTCCACCTCAGCGCATACACGGTCCACAATACGGGCTATACCTGTGGGCCAGTTCCTCAGAATGAGGAGGATTTGCTCGGCGGATGAGGTCTTCGAGAGGCAGGCTCGGGACCTTGCCGAACGGTTCCAGGATCGGGGCTACAGCAATAGGGCTATTAAGAAAGGGTATTTGCGAGCCAGGAGAGCACCCAGGAATCAGCTGCTGTGTAGATACCCTAAATCCATCACTACAGGTAAATCTCAGCCACTACGATTTATTTCCACCTATAACAACAGGTGGGAAGAGGTGCGGGATATTCTACAAAAACATTGGTCCGTTCTAAAAACAGAACCCACTCTTAATAAAATTCTGCCTGACCGCCCCCTCCTTACGGCTCGAAGGGAGAAGAGCTTAAAAGATCAGCTGGTAAGGAGCCACTACACCCCTGCTCCATCGAGGATTTTCGGATCAGGACCACAGAGATGGGGATGTTTTCCGTGTGGTTCATGCAAAGCGTGTAGCAACATGGTCAGAGCCACTAATTTTTCGGCAGCAGGGGGAGGTAGGGACTATTGTATTACAAGTTATATATCCTGTAGCACTACGCATGTGGTGTATTACGCCACGTGCGCATGTAACTTGATTTATGTTGGCCTTACGTCACGAGAGCTCCGTGTCAGGGTCCGTGAGCACGTCAGAGGTATTCTAGCGGCAAAAGATGTGCCTGATATCTCGGAGCTTAATACCATCCTGAGGCATTTCAGGGTACATCATGCATGCAATCCGACATCTTTTAAAGTGCGTGGTATCGATAGGGTACACACGGGTAGTAGAGGTGGTGATCTCAAACGGATCCTGGCACAAATGGAGTGCCGATGGATCATTTCATTGGGTACTATGGTCCCCAATGGCCTGAATGAGCAGGTCTCTTTTGTTCCCTTTCTGTAGACACTTTGCATTAGTGTTTGAGCCGCGTCCCCCTTCTCTCATTTTTATTGTTCTGTGTTTTTAATTCTTGTTCTGTTCTTCTTTTTTTCTTTTTTAGATTGTTTATTTCATATTTACTTTTAGTGTTTGGTGATTAGACCTATAGGGTCTGGAACAGATAGCCTTGCAGCTGGGTTACTTTTGGAGAACGCGTGCGGAAATCATGGCATCCTGTTGTCGATTTGGCACACCCCTACAGCATCTGAATATGGACGCTTGAATGAATCTTTGAGCAATGGGAGCCATGCTACTTTATCATCTCGGACCTGCGGTTATGACACACTGCCGTGGTATCCGAACATGGACGTTTGAATGAACATTGTGATTAATGGGAGCTAGGTCATTTTATCATCCTAGACCTGTGTACAGGCCTCCTAGGATGTATCAATCGGGTGGGAGTCTGGTGTTACCCGTCACTATGCTGATTACCTGTTTAGCGTACTGCCAGGATCTCTTCCCCTTACTAAAATGGCCGCCGCGGTGTCGCGCATGCGCTGTGGATCCCGGGCCGTGCCGCGCCTCCGTAAGGCTTCCCTAACAGCAATGCCCAGACTAGTGACGTCACGGGGGATTTCCCTCTCTCTGGGCGTTGCTGGGAAGGCCGGAAGTTGGCGTGTTGCCGGCCGGTGGACCCACTTATGTGCGCTGTAGCGCGCCTGCGCCTCATTACCTCCAGCTGCAATGGAGTGATAAAAACCGAGCGTTTTGTTAGAAGCCACACAGCCCCCCGAGGAAGCAGTCAGTACGCGAAACGCGCGTCGGGGCTTTTCGTGGGACGGTACACACCGGAACTTTTGCACATGGGTAAGCAGCAGGCTGGGGTAGGGATGTTTCCTCATGGTGCAGCACCTTTGGGCTGGTTGCAATATGGGTGGAGTGTTCATGAAGGCAGGGTTTACCCCTATTAAGGGTTAACTGATTTATTGTGTATCCCCTGATCTTTTGTGTCACTACTGGACTCTATGCGCATACTATGTGTTGCACCTTATTTTATATTGTTACGGGGCATACTCTCGTCCCATGCTATGTTTCTTGCTACACCCTGTATTTGTAGTTTGTGCGCATTTCTTGGTGTGTTTGTCCTTGTGTCAGACACCTTATCCTCATTTTTCTACTGTTGTTATACATATTTATATATATTTTTTGTATGTCATTGTGTCAATAAAATTTGCTTATTTTATATTTGGTATTTGTGGGACATTTTGCTCCATTTTTTGCTTATAGGTGTATTTATAGGGGAGTTTTGTCCCTGTCCCCTTGTTGGAGTGCAATGGGCACATCCTGTAAAAGGGTTTCTTCTACTAGGTATGATATCCTCGAGTTCGGTTCTTGTTGCATAATTGTATTTTTACTGTGTATTTTCACAGCGTCCCCAACCGACCATATGGATCATAGAGCCCGTGAGAAAAAGTGGCTCAATAAACTTGATGAGGTATTTGGTGATGACACAAGTGTGGGTTTTAATACGAGAGAAACGGAGGACTCGGTCACGAAGCTTAAATCGCTGTTAAATAAAAAAACACGTCTATGGTGGAACAGGGCCTTCTTAGAACGGTATATAGCCAAGGGGTTAATCTCCAGGGGATTAAGGATACAGGTGTTCCCCTCATTTACAATGGAGGATGAATCCCTGAAGAAAGAATGGCAAGAGCTGTCCTCTGGTTGCTCTAAAGGCAATATGGAATTATTGGTGAGATCTAACACCACATCTCTACAAGAGATTGAGGAGGAAATCGGCTCTTTACAGGAATCATTACGTGGTACCCTTTCGGCAATTGCCGAGAAAAAATTAAATGATGAATTAGAGGGCGACTTCCAGAGATGGGAGAAGGATATTGTGGCAGTTAAGACCAAAAAATATCAAAGAGATGTGCTTGATTACAAGAATAATCACGTATATAGGTGGAGGAAAAAACAATCTACACAATTCAAAGCCCCATCTAAACGCGGCTCCTTCTCATCAGCGTCATCTATGGATGAGGATCAGGCCGGGAGCAGTCACCTTAGTAGTGTTTTTAGTGACAGATTGGGACTAGGAAAAGCAGGAAACCGGAGAGGGAAGAACAAACGTCGCTTCACTCCTCCCCAGTCCCTCGAGAAAAAGTCTAAGCCTACTAATCGATTGGAGGTAATCAATCTATCTGACCATGTGTTGTCAGAGGATCAGTTGGGTGTCTTGGGTCTAGGACTGACTTTCGTCCCTACTAATAACTTTAATTATTTTACAGCCGTGAAAGACACACAACTGTTCCTCAGAAAAGTTATTCTACGTAAATTACACTTTAAGTCTCCTGATGATTTTATTCCTGAGACTACCATGGAACAAGAGGCGTTGGCTACACTCGAGGAACTGGTGGAGGAGTCTGAACCGTCTATCACGGGTAAGTTTCCTGCCTCTGTCGTGCTTTGCCCGCAGATTGAAATTTTCAACAAATTGGTAGTAGAGGACTTGAAAAAAGTCCAAAGTGACAAAAGAGGCAATAATTTGACGCCTACTCAATGCAGGGCTTTGAAGGAACTGAAGTCCATGCAGGATGTGGTAATCAAACCGGCGGATAAGGGGGGGAATGTGGTCATCTGGCCGATGGTGAAATACGAAAAAGAGGCCTTTCGTCAGCTGCGTGATCGTGAAGCATATGCCCCTTTGTCGTGCAATCCATTATCCGGTTTCTCAAATGAGTTATTTGAGATTCTGGATCGGGCCCTGACACGGGGTATTATAACAAAAAAAGTGTTCGAGGGCCTGATTATTGAGTTTCCGGTGGTCCCTACCTTCTACCTTCTGCCGAAGGTACATAAGGACCCAGTGTCACCCCCGGGGCGTCCGATTGTCTCGGGCATAGGGGGGTTATGCGACCCTGTTTGCAAATTCATTGAATATTATCTACATCCTTTAGTGGAGTCGCTCCCCTCCTATGTCCAGGACACTACGGACGTCCTGGGTAAATTGGATGGTATTACTCTAGAGCCTGATATGATCTTTGCAACCATTGATGTAGAATCTCTCTACACTAGTATTCAACATACGGATGGGCTGGAGGCGGCTGAGTTTTTTCTGGGGATGAGTAACCTGGACTCCCTTATGCAGGCCCTGATCCTGGAACTATTACAATTTGTTTTAACGCATAATTTTTTTCTGTTTAAAGATCGATATTTTTTACAAAAGCGGGGCACTGCCATGGGCGCGGCATGTGCGCCCTCGTACGCTAACCTCTTCCTCGGACTTTGGGAGAGGGAGGATTTTGGGGGGGCGCACACGCCGCTTCCCATGTGCAGTGCTGGTACCGCTACATCGACGATGTGTTGATGATTTGGCAGGGTCCGCAGCGGGCCCTCTTGGACTTCATCCACGAGTTGAATCAAAATGATCGTAATATTAGGCTGACCCACAGGATAGCAAGCGGAGATATCGACTTCCTGGACATAAAAATAATAAGGTGTAATAGTGGCGTATTGCAGACCGACGTTTTCCGTAAGGAGACGTCTGTCAACGCCCTCTTGCACTCCACCTCAGCGCATACACGGTCCACGATACGGGCTATACCTGTGGGCCAGTTCCTCAGAATGAGGAGGATTTGCTCGGCGGATGAGGTCTTCGAGAGGCAGGTTCGGGACCTTGCCGAACGGTTCCAGGATCGGGGCTACAGCAATAGGGCTATTAAGAAAGGGTATTTGCGAGCCAGGAGAGCACCCAGGAATCAGCTGCTTTGTAGATACCCTAAATCCATCACTACAGGTAAATCTCAGCCACTACGATTTATTTCCACCTATAACAACAGGTGGGAAGAGGTGCGGGATATTCTACAAAAACATTGGTCCGTTCTAAAAACAGAACCCACTCTTAATAAAATTCTGCCTGACCGACCCCTCCTTACGGCTCGAAGGGAGAAGAGCTTAAAAGATCAGCTGGTAAGGAGCCACTACACCCCTGCTCCATCGAGGATTTTCGGATCAGGACCACAGAGATGGGGATGTTTTCCGTGTGGTTCATGCAAAGCGTGTAGCAACATGGTCAGAGCCACTAATTTTTCGGCAGCAGGGGGAGGTAGGGACTATCGTATTACAAGTTATATATCCTGTAGCACTACGCATGTGGTGTATTACGCCACGTGCGCATGTAACTTGATTTATGTTGGCCTTACGTCACGAGAGCTCTGTGTCAGGGTCCGTGAGCACGTCAGAGGTATTCTAGCGGCAAAAGATGTGCCTGATATCTCGGAGCTTAATACCATCCCGAGGCATTTCAGGGTACATCATGCATGCAATCCGACATCTTTTAAAGTGCGTGGTATCGATAGGGTACACACGGGTAGTAGAGGTGGTGATCTCAAACGGATCCTGGCACAAATGAAGTGCCGATGGATCATTTCATTGGGTACTATGGTCCCCAATGGCCTAAATGAGCAGGTCTCTTTTGTTCCCTTTCTGTAGACACTTTGCATTAGTGTTTGAGCCGCGTCCCCCTTCTCTCATTTTTATTGTTCTGTGTTTTTAATTCTTGTTCTGTTCTTCTTTTTTTCTTTTTTAGATTGTTTATTTCATATTTACTTTTAGTGTTTGGTGATTAGACCTATAGGGTCTGGAACAGATAGCCTTGCAGCTGGGTTACTTTTGGAGAACGCGTGCGGAAATCATGGCATCCTGTTGTCGATTTGGCACACCCCTACAGCATCTGAATATGGACGCTTGAATGAATCTTTGAGCAATGGGAGCCATGCTACTTTATCATCTCGGACCTGCGGTTATGACACACTGCCGCGGTATCCGAACATGGACGTTTGAATGGACTTTGTGATTAATGGGAGCTAGGTCATTTTATCATCCTAGACCTGTGTACAGGCCTCCTAGGATGTATCAATCGGGTGGGAGTCTGGTGTTACCCGTCACTATGCTGATTACCTGTTTAGCGTACTGCCAGGATCTCTTCCCCTTACTAAAATGGCCGCCGCGGTGTCGTGCATGCGCTGTGGATCCCGGGCCGTGCCGCGCCTCCGAAAGGCTTCCCTAACAGCAACGCCCAGACTAGTGACGTCACGGGGGATTTCCCTCTCTCTGGGCGTTGCTGGGAAGGTCGGAAGTTGGCGTGTTGCCGGCCGGTGGACCCACTTATGTGCGCTGTAGCGCGCCTGCGCCTCATTACCTCCAGCTGCAATGGAGTGATAAAAACCGGGCGTTTTGTTAGAAGCCACACAGCCCCCCGAGGAAGCAGTAAGTACGCGAAACGCGCGTCGGGGCTTTTCGTGGGACGGTACACACCGGAACTTTTGCACATGGGTAAGCAGCAGGCTGGGGTAGGGATGTTTCCTCATGGTGCAGCACCTTTGGGCTGGTTGCAATATGGGTGGAGTGTTCATGAAGGCAGGGTTTACCCCTATTAAGGGTTAACTGATTTATTGTGTATCCCCTGATCTTTTGTGTCACTACTGGACTCTATGCGCATACTATGTGTTGCACCTTATTTTATATTGTTACGGGGCATACTCTCGTCCCATGCTATGTTTCTTGCTACACCCTGTATTTGTAGTTTGTGCGCATTTCTTGGTGTGTTTGTCCTTGTGTCAGACACCTTATCCTCATTTTTCTACTGTTGTTATACATATTTATATATATTTTTTGTATGTCATTGTGTCAATAAAATTTGCTTATTTTATATTTGGTATTTGTGGGACATTTTGCTCCATTTTTTGCTTATAGGTGTATTTATAGGGGAGTTTTGTCCCTGTCCCCTTGTTGGAGTGCAATGGGCACATCCTGTAAAAGGGTTTCTTCTACTAGGTATGATATCCTCGAGTTCGATTCTTGTTGCATAAGTATAGGTATGAGAACTAGTAAATAATGATGATGTTAACACTGACCAGGTCCATCTGATGGAATTCAGAACAATCAAAGATGGAAAACAACCAATGGTCTTATTAATTGTGTAAGTAATGGCTTTTTTCATATATGACAAGCACATTTTATAGGCAGCGAAGCAATTACATTCTTAAAATGTTGAATTATCTTCATAACCACACTCCAAAGAAATCCATAAGAATTTGGGTATAAAGCACATTAATAAGATAATGGGAAACAGCAGTCCTAGGCCCATACAGTACACCCAATGAAAAAAGCAATAGGAAACACCATGTGGCACAAAAAGACAAAGGTTGGCTTGAAAATGAATAAGTTGTTCTTCTTTTAAGCATTGTAGTATTCTTGTCTCCTGATGGCACAGTTGTCCCTTGTAGCAAATTTTATACCCTTTCAAAGGTCTCATTAAGTGAAACATGGCCTTCGTTACCTACCAGTAGCAGATATCAGGGTAAAACAAGCTTCAATTTCTATTTGACTGAATGTACTTCTCAAAATTGGAAGTACAAAACCAGGAAGGAAAAGTTGTGAAGTTTTTGAAATGACAGGATTGATTGACATGTTAGTGATATATAAATGATGAAAACAATGGAAGCAACATTTTCAAAACACCTTGATTTATTCAGTAATAAATATGAGTTCGAGGAGAAGAAATATAGTTACATACTTAAATACCATGGCTGCTATCAATGAGGTTATTACTGGTCATCTGAGAAATGTTGTGCCACCATGGTTCCCATTTTAATTACCAACCAATAACATCTGCAATTGCACCATATAAGAAAAGTCTGCAGACACCGTAGGCCATGATGGTATTTTTAAACCACACAGGATATCCACATTAAAAAGTGCAAATCCTGGGATTATGATTTGGGGAGGCATAACGTAGATCCCTTTAAACGCTTAAGCCCCAAGGGTGGTTTGCACGTTACTGACCGGGGAAATTTTTACAATTCTGACCACTGTCCCTTTATGAGGTTATAACTCTGGAACGCTTCTACGGATCCTGATGATTCTGACACAATTTTCTCGTGACATATTGTACTTCATGATAATGGTAAAATTTATTTGATATTACCTGCAATTAATTGTGGAAAAAACATAAATGTGGAGAAAATTTTGAAAATTTTGCAATTTTCCAACTTTGCATTTTTATGCCCTTAAAGGGACTCTGTCACCTGAATTTGGAGGGAACAATCTTCAGCCATGGAGGCGGGGTTTTTGGGTGTTTGATTCACCCTTTCCTCACCCGCTGGCTGCATGCTGGCTGCAATATTGGATTGAAGTTCATTCTCTGTCCTCTGTAGTACACGCCTGCGCAAGGCAAGATTGCCTTGTGCAGGCGTGTACTACGGAGGACAGAAAATGAACTTCAATCCAATATTGCACCCAGCATGCAGCCAGCAGGTAAGGAAAGGGTGAATCAAAAACCCAAAAACCCCGCCTCCATGGCTGAAGATTGTTCCCTCCAAATTCAGGTGACAGTGTCCCTTTAAATCACAGAGATATGTCACACAAAATACTTAATAAGTAACATTTCCCACATGTCTACTTTACATCAGCACAATTTTGGAACCAAAATTTTTTTTGTTAGGGAGTTATAAGGGTTAAAAGTTGACCAGCAATTTCTCATTTTTACAACACCATTTTTTTAGGGACCACATCACATTTGAAGTTATTTTAAGTGGTCTATATGATAGAAAATAGCCAAGTGTGACACATTCTAAAAACTACACCCCTCAAGGTGCTCAAAACCACATTCAAGAAGTTTATTAACCCTTCAGGTGTTTCACAGGAATTTTTGGAATGTTTAAAAAAAATGAGCATTTAACTTTTTTTCACCAAAAATTTACTTCAGCTCCAATTTTATTTTTACCAAGGGTAACGGGAGAAAATGGACCCCAAAAGTTGTTGTACAATTGGTCCTGTTGTGCTCCTGATGTGCCTAAACATTGAAACCCCCAAACTGACACCAATTTTGGAAAGTAGACCCCCTAAGGAACTTATCTAGATGTGTGGTGAGCACTTTGACCCACCAAGTGCTTCACAGAAGTTTATAATGCAGAGCCGTAAAAATAAAAAATCATATTTTTTCACAAAAATGATGTTTCGCCCCCAATTTTTTATTTTCCCAAGGGTAAAAGAAGAAATTGGACTGCAAAAGTTGTTGTGCAATTTGTCCTGAGTACGCTGATACCCCATATGTGGGGGTAAACCACTGTTTGGGTGCATGGCAGAGCTCGGAAGGGAAGGAGCGCCATTTGACTTTTCAATGCAAAATTGACTGGAATTGAGATGGGACGCCATGTTGCATTTGGAGAGCCCCTGATGTGTCTAAACATTGAAACCCCCCACAAGTGACACCATTTTGGAAAGTAGACCCCCTAAGGAACTTATCTAGATGTGTGGTGTGCACTTTGACCCACCAAGTGCTTCAGAGAAGTTTATAATGTAGAGCCGTAAAAATAAAAAATCTTATTTTTTCACAAAAATGATCTTTTCGCCCCCAATTTTTTATTTTCCCAAGGGTAAGGGAAGAAATTGGACCCCAAAAGTTGTTGTGCAATTTGTCTTGAGTACGATGATACCCAATATGTGGAGAGGAAACTCACTGTTTGGGCGCATGGCAGAGCTCGGAAGGGAAGGAGCGCCGTTTGACTTTTCAATGCAAAATTGACTGGAATTGAGAGGGGGCACCATGTTGCGTTTAGAGAGCCCCTGATGTGCCTAAACATTGACACCCCCCACAAGTGACACCATTTTGGAAAGTAGACCCTCTATGAAACTTATCTAGATGTGTTTTGAGAGCTTTGATCATCCAAGTGTTTCACTACAGTTTATAACGCAGAGCCGTGAAAATAATAATTCTTTTTTTTCACAAAAATTATTTTAGCCCCCAGCTTTGTGTTTTTCCAAGGGTAACAGGAGAATTTGGACCCCAAAAGTTGTTGTCCAATTTGTCCTGAGTACGCTTATACCCCATATGTGGGGGGGAACCACTGTTTGGGCGCATGGCAGAGCTCGGAAGGGAAGGAGCGCCGTTTGGAATGCAGACTTAGAAGGAATGGTCTGCAGGCGTCACATTGTGTTTGCAGAGCCCCAATGTACATACACAGTAGAAACCCCCCACAAGTGACCCCATATTGGAAATTAGACCCCAAGGTACTTATCTAGATGTGTTGTGAGAATTTTGAACCCCCAAGTGTTTCACTACGGTTTATAATGCAGAGCCGTAAAAATTAAAAATAATTTTTTTTCCACAAAAATGGTTTTTTAGCCCCCCAAATTTTTATTTTCCCAAGGGTACCAAGAGAAATTGGACTCAAAAAGTTGTTTTCCAATTTGTCCTGAGTATGGTGATACCCCATATGTGGGGTGTGAACCACCGTTTGGGGCGCATGGCAGTGCTTGGAAGGGAAGGAGCGCCTTTTGGAATGCAGACTTAGATGGATTGGTCTGCAGGCATCATGTTGCATTTGCAGAGCCCCTGATGTACCCAAACAGTAGAAACTCCCCAAAAGTGACCCCCCCATGTTGGAAACTAGACCCCCAAGGAAATTATCTAGATATTTTGAGAGAACTTTGAATCCCCAAGTGTTTCACTACAGTTTATAATGCAGAGCTGTGAAAATAAAAAATATTTTTTTCCACAAAAATTATATTTAGCCCTCAGTTTTGTATTTTCCCAAGGGTAACAGGAGAAATTGGAACCCAAAAGTTATTTTCCAATTTGTCCTGAGTACGCTGATACCCGATATGTGGGGGGAAACCACCGTTTAGGCTCATGGCAAAGCTCTGAAGGGAAGGTGCGCTGTTTGGAATGCAAGCTTAGATGGAATGGTCTGCAGGCGTCACATAGCATTTGCAGAGCCCCTGCTGTATCTAAAAAGTAGAAACCCCCACAAGTGAACCCATATTGGAAACTAGACTCCCCAAGGAGCTTATCTAGATGTGTTGTGAGAACTTTGAACCCCAAGTGCTTCACTGCAGTTTATAACGCAGAGCCGTGAAAATAAAAAATATTTTTTCCCACAAAAATGGTTATTTAGCCCCCCAAACTTTTATTTTCCCAAGGGTAACAAGAGAAGTTGGACCCCAAACGTTGTCCAATTTGTCCTGAGTATGCTGATACCCCATATGTTAGGGTAGACCCCTGTTTGGGCGCATTGGAGAGCTCGGAAGGGAAGGAGCACTGTTTTACTTTTTCAATGCAGAATTGGCTGAAATTGAGATCAGACGCCATGTCATGTTTGGAGAGCCCCTGACGTGCCTAAACAGTGGAAACCCCCCAATTCTGACTCCAACCCTAACTCAAACACACTCCTAACCCTAATCCCAACTCTACCCATAACCCTTACCACACCACTAACCCAAACATGCCCCTAACCCTAACCCCAACCACACCCTGTTAGGGTTGGCGGAACGCACCAAATATATAATTTATTAAATGGAATTGGTGCGTTCGCAACCCGGGATCCACCGTGCAGGAAAGCACCTGCTGCTAAATAATGGCGGCTCTATATGGCGGTATATACCAACTCTGCTAGCTTCACAGAGTAACCGCGAGAGGAAAGCTCTGTGCCCTGTTAGACTTTCACAGAGGCACAGGCCAACTACCCAGGTGTGAGCAGTGAGTGGTCATGCATGCATACAAAACTCCTCGCCGGAGATGCCAGCATTCTAGGGGCTTATTTCAGCCGGGTCCCTGAACACACTTAAACACAATCTCCTCGCCGGAGGTGCCAGCATTCTAGGGGCTTATTTCAGCCGGGTCCCTGAACACATTCAAACACATGACCACATTGGCGCAAAGCATATAGCATAAGACGATACTAGCGCATGGCCGTGCGGTCATGCGCAGTTTATATAGTTGCAGCACAGGAAGCTGCTACTGAAGTTTTTGCCCTTTCAGGACCTTCCAGAAGGACCAATGGAAAGTGCTGCCGTACCTGAGCATGTTTTGCCCTTTCAGGACCTTCCAGAAGGACCAATGGAATGTACTGCAGCACCTGAGCATGTGACCGAACATGTGGCCCTCGACCTCCAATGGGAGACCCTGCCCTGGGCATGCTCAGTGTGAGTAAACAAGGACTTAGTCCCAGAGAGGCTCGCTCGCCGCAGATCAGTGCAGGGTACCATAGGAAAGCCAGAAAAGGCAGTAGTGACCCTATGCACCGAATCAGCCCCAGCAAGACGCCGGGAGCGACGTCTCCGCTGAGCAGAGCCCACTGCGGCCGATACCGAATGGGAGACCGCAGCAGACACGGATCGAGATTCCCCCTGTGCAGCAGAGGAAACTCAACTCCTAACATTACCCCCCCTCCTAGGGCCCCCTCCTCCTTGAGCCTCACTACGCTCAAAAGCTGCCATAAGCAGCGGAGCCCGAATGTGCTCCACAGGCTCCCAGGTTCTATCCTCTGGGCCGTGACCCTTCCAGTCCACCAGATAAAATTTCTTGCCACGTACCACCTTGCACCCCACAATAGCATTCACCTCAAACTCATCCGTGGATGAACCCGATGTCCCAGCAGATGACTCTGAAAACCGGGACAAATGAACGGGCTTTAAGAGGGAAACGTGGAAAGTATCGGTGATACCAAGGCGTAGAGGAATAGCCAAACGGTAGGCCACAGGGTTGACCTGTTCCAGAACCTTAAACGGGTCAATGTAGTGAGGAGCAAACTTAGTGGACTCAACTCGCAGCCTGATGTTACGGGCGGAGAGCCACACTAAGTCACCAGGAGCAAAGACCGGAGCGGGGCGCCGGTGTGTATCAGCCGAAACCCTCATTCTCTCCTTGGAGGCCCGGATGGCATCCTGTGTGCGGTCCCAGATGTCACGTGCCTCCACCGCCCAGTCTGCCACCCTAGAATCGGTGGATGACACGGGCATGGGCACAGGGACACGCGGATGCTGGCCGTAATTAAGGAGAAAAGGAGTTTGACCAGTGGAATCAGCTACGGCGTTGTTCAGGGCAAATTCCGCCCAAGGTAGCAAAGATGCCCAGTCATCCTGCCTAGCAGAGTCGAAATGTCGCAAATATGTCACCAGAGTCTGGTTGGTTCTCTCCACCAACCCATTCGTCTCGGGATGGTATGCAGAGGAGAGGTTTAACTCTATGCTGAGTAAATGGCAGAGCTCTCTCCAAAACCGAGATGCGAACTGGGGACCCCGATCGCTGACAATCTTATCAGGCATACCATGCAAACAGAAAACGTGTTTAATGAACAACACCGCCAAGGCCCGTGCTGCGGGTAACCGAGGAAGCGGCACCAAATGCACCATCTTGGAGAAATGGTCGGTGACAACCCAAATAATGGAGCAGCCACGTGACTTGGGTAGACCCACCACAAAGTCCATCCCGACCATCTCCCAGGGCCTGTCTGCCACCGGTAGAGGGTAAAGCAACCCAGCAGGCCGTTGCCGAGGAGACCGATTCTGGGCGCAAGAAACGCACGCCTGAATATAGTCCTTGACATCTCGGGCCATATGCGGCCACCAGTATGTTCTCGCCAGAAGCTCAGATGTCCTCTTTGTCCCAAAATGCCCACCCACTCTGGAGGAGTGAGCCCAAGAGAGAACCTCCGGTCGCAAGTTAGCTGGTACGAAAGTCTTGCCCGGGGGCACAGACTCTAGCGAAACCGGAGCTACAGTTCTCAGGCTCTCAGAAGGGACAATAAGCCGAGGCTCCTCCTCCTCCTCCTCCTCCGATGACACCACGGAGCGGGAGAGAGCGTCAGCACGAACGTTCTTCTCCCCGGAGAGGAAATGGAGAGTAAAATGGAACCGGGAGAAGAACAGGGACCATCTAGCCTGGCGAGAATTCAGCCGCTGGGCCGTTTGCAGATACACCAAGTTCTTGTGGTCAGTGAAGACTTGGAAGGGAAAGTGAGCTCCCTCCAAGAGATGTCTCCACTCCGAAAAAGCCAACTTCATGGCCAGCAACTCCCTGTCCCCGATGGAATAATTCCTCTCCGCTGGTGTGAAGGTCTTGGAGAAGAAGAAGCAAGGATGCTTCCGATCTTGAGCATCCTTTTGGAAAAGGACTGCTCCAGCACCAACGGATGAGGCATCCACCTCCAAGATAAATGGCTTATCAACATCGGGGCGATGTAGGATGGTAGCGCTAGCGAAGTGTGACTTGATCAAGAGAAAGGCTTTGGAGACCTCCTCTGACCACAACTTGGGATTTGCTCCCTTCTTGGTGAGGGCAACCAAGGGAGCTACCAAAGTTGAGAAGTGTGGAATGAACTGGCGATAGTAATTAATGAACCCCATAAAGCGCTGCACCGCTTTAAGAGAATGGGGTTCCTGCCAGTCCATTACAGCCTGTAGCTTGGCAGGATCCATAGCCAAACCCTGGGCAGAGATGATATAACCAAGGAAAGGCAAGGACTCCTGCTCAAACACACACTTCTCCAACTTGGCGTAGAGGGAGTTTGCCCGTAAGAGGTTGAAGACTTTGCGAACATCTCTCCGATGGGAGTCAATATCTGGAGAGAAGATGAGAATATCATCCAGATAGACTACGACCGAGGTGGTGAGCATATCCCGGAAGATGTCATTCACAAAGTCTTGGAAAACGGCTGGGGCATTACAGAGCCCGAAGAGCATCACCAGATATTCATAGTGCCCATCCCTGGTGTTAAAAGCCGTCTTCCATTCATCCCCCTCACGGATGCGAATCAGGTTGTAAGCACCCCGCAGATCTAACTTTGTAAATACCCTCACTCCCCGTAGCCTATCAAACAGCTCAGATATCAGGGGTAGTGGGTACTTGTTCTTAACGGTGATGGCGTTAAGACCCCTGTAGTCTATGCATGGACGTAAGTCTCCAGTCTTCTTCTGTACAAAGAAGAACCCTGCCCCTGCCGGTGACACTGACTTCCTAATGAATCCTCTTGCCAGATTTTCCTGGATGTACTGGGACATTGCCTCCGTCTCCGGGAGAGATGACGGATAGACTCGACCCCGGGGAGGCTCAGCACCAGGCAAGAGGTCAATAGGACAGTCATAGGGGCGGTGAGGCGGAAGGGTCTCCACAGCTCTTTTGGAGAACACGTCTGCATAGGGCCAATAGTGCTTGGGGAGAGAGGAAAGATCTGCGGGTACCTGTGTAGTAGCAACCTGAACGCACTCCCTCAGACATCTACCCTCGCAAGATTTACTCCAACCCAAAATTCTCCCAGAGGACCACTCAATATGAGGAGAATGGTAGCGAAGCCATGGTATCCCCAACAGGACCTCATCAATTCCCTCAGGAATGACTAATAGGGAGATTATCTCCTGATGTGATGGAGACACAGATAGCGTGAAAGGAATGGTTTGGTGGGTAATCTGTGAAGGTAGTGTTGACCCATTTACCACTCGAACGGTTACCGGCTTGGCGAGCATCACCAAGGGTATTGCGTGACGCTGGGCAAAAGCGGAAGACATAAAGTTACCCTCTGCCCCAGAATCCACGCTGTTATGGCTGGCAATCAGGCAACACAGCGTGCAGTTATCAGCGCACATACAGAGATCTGGCAATAACCAAAAACAATAGGACGAGCTCTGAGACGTGGAATCTCAGTAGACTGCAGTACCTGATCTATCCTCACACAACTATAAGCAGCAGTGGATTGCGCCTATCACTACCTATGCAACTCGGCACTGCCTGAGGAGCTGACTAGCCTGAAGATAGAAATACAAGCCTGACTTACCTCAGAGAAATACCCCAAAGGAATAGGCAGCCCCCCACATATAATGACTGTTAGCAAGATGAAAAGACAAACGTAGGAATGAAATAGATTCAGCAAAGTGAGGCCTGATATTCTAGACAGAGCGAGGATAGCAAAGAGAACTATGCAGTCTACAAAAAACCCTAAAACGAAAACCACGCAAAGGGGCAAAAAGACCCACCGTGCCGAACTAACAGCACGGCGGTGCACCCCTTTGCTTCTCAGAGCTTCCAGCAAAAGTTAATAGCAAGCTGGACAGAAAAAACAGAAAACAAACTAGAAGCACTTATCTAGCAGAGCAGCAGGCCCAAGGAAAGATGCAGTAGCTCAGATCCAACACTGGAACATTGACAAGGAGCAAGGAAGACAGACTCAGGTGGAGCTAAATAGCAAGGCAGCCAACGAGCTCACCAAAACACCTGAGGGAGGAAGCCCAGAGACTGCAATACCACTTGTGACCACAGAAGTGAACTCAGCCACAGAATTCACAACAGTACCCCCCCTTGAGGAGGGGTCACCGAACCCTCACCAGAACCCCCAGGCCGACCAGGATGAGCCACATGAAAGGCACGAACAAGATCTGGGGCATGGACATCAGAGGCAAAAATCCAGGAATTATCTTCCTGAGCATAACCCTTCCATTTGACCAGATACTGGAGTTTCCGTCTAGAGACACGAGAATCCAAAATCTTCTCCACAATATACTCCAATTCCCCCTCCACCAAAACAGGGGCAGGAGGCTCCACAGATGGAACCATAGGTGCCACGTATCTCCTCAACAACGACCTATGGAATACATTATGTATGGAAAAGGAGTCTGGGAGGGTCAGACGAAAAGACACCGGATTGAGAATCTCAGAAATCCTATACGGACCAATAAAACGAGGTTTAAATTTAGGAGAGGAAACCTTCATAGGAATATGACGAGAAGATAACCAAACCAGATCCCCAACACGAAGTCGGGGTCCCACACGGCGTCTGCGATTAGCGAAAAGCTGAGCCTTCTCCTGGGACAAGGTCAAATTGTCCACTACCTGAGTCCAGATCTGCTGCAACCTGTCCACCACAGAATCCACACCAGGACAGTCCGAAGACTCAACCTGTCCTGAAGAGAAACGAGGATGGAACCCAGAATTGCAGAAAAATGGAGAGACCAAGGTAGCCGAGCTGGCCCGATTATTAAGGGCGAACTCAGCCAACGGCAAAAATGACACCCAATCATCCTGGTCAGCGGAAACAAAACATCTCAGATATGTTTCCAAGGTCTGATTGGTTCGTTCGGTCTGGCCATTAGTCTGAGGATGGAAGGCCGAGGAGAAAGATAGGTCAATGCCCATCCTACCACAAAAGGCTCGCCAGAACCTCGAGACAAACTGGGAACCTCTGTCAGAAACAATATTCTCAGGAATGCCATGTAAACGAACCACATGCTGGAAGAACAAAGGCACCAAATCAGAGGAGGAAGGCAATTTAACCAAGGGCACCAGATGGACCATTTTAGAAAAGCGATCACAGACCACCCAAATGACCGACATTTTTTGAGAAACGGGAAGGTCAGAAATGAAATCCATCGAAATATGTGTCCAAGGCCTCTTCGGGACCGGCAAGGGCAAAAGCAACCCACTGGCACGTGAACAGCAGGGCTTAGCCCTAGCACAAATTCCACAGGACTGCACAAAAGCACGCACATCCCGTGACAGAGATGGCCACCAGAAGGATCTAGCAACCAACTCCCTGGTACCAAAGATTCCTGGATGACCGGCCAGCACCGAACAATGAAGTTCAGAGATAACTTTACTAGTCCACCTATCAGGGACGAACAGTTTCTCGGCCGGACAACGATCAGGTTTATTAGCCTGAAATTTCTGCAACACTCTCCGCAAATCAGGGGAGATGGCAGACACAATGACTCCTTCCTTGAGGATACTCGCCGGCTCAGATAACCCCGGAGAGTCGGGCACAAAACTCCTAGACAGAGCATCCGCCTTCACATTTTTAGAGCCCGGAAGGTATGAAATCACAAAATCAAAACGAGCAAAAAATAACGACCAACGGGCCTGTCTAGGATTCAAGCGCTTGGCAGACTCAAGATAAGTAAGGTTCTTATGATCAGTCAAAACCACCACGCGATGCTTAGCACCCTCAAGCCAATGACGCCACTCCTCGAATGCCCACTTCATGGCCAGCAACTCTCGGTTGCCCACATCATAATTACGCTCAGCAGCAGAAAATTTCCTGGAAAAGAAAGCACATGGTTTGAACACTGAGCAACCAGAACCTCTCTGTGACAAAACCGCCCCTGCACCAATCTCAGAAGCATCAACCTCGACCTGGAACGGAAGAGAAACATCAGGTTGACACAACACAGGGGCACAGCAAAAACGACGCTTCAACTCCTGAAAAGCTTCCACGGCAGCAGAAGACCAATTAACCAAATCAGCACCCTTCTTGGTCAAATCGGTCAATGGTCTGGCAATGCTAGAAAAATTACAGATGAAGCGACGATAAAAATTAGCAAAGCCCAGGAATTTCTGCAGACTTTTTAGAGATGTCGGCTGAGTCCAATCCTGGATGGCCTGAACCTTAACCGGATCCATCTCAATAGTAGAAGGGGAAAAGATGAACCCCAAAAATGAAACTTTCTGCACACTGAAGAGACACTTAGATCCCTTCACGAACAAGGAATTAGCACGCAGTACCTGGAAAACCATTCTGACTTGCTTCACATGAGACTCCCAATCATCTGAGAAGATCAAAATGTCATCCAAGTAAACAATCAAGAATTTATCCAGATACTCATGGAAAATGTCATGCATAAAAGACTGAAAAACAGATGGAGCATTGGCAAGTCCGAACGGCATCACCAGATACTCAAAATAACCCTCGGGCGTATTAAATGCCGTTTTCCATTCATCTCCCTGCCTGATTCTCACCAGATTATACGCACCACGAAGATCAATCTTAGTAAACCAACTAGCCCCCTTAATCCGAGCAAACAAGTCAGAAATCAATGGCAAGGGGTACTGAAACTTAACAGTGATCTTATTAAGAAGGCGGTAATCAATACACGGTCTTAGCGAACCATCCTTCTTGGCTACAAAAAAGAACCCTGCTCCCAATGGTGACGACGATGGGCGAATATGTCCCTTCTCCAGGGACTCCTTCACATAACTGCGCATAGCGGTGTGTTCAGGTACGGACAAATTAAATAAACGACCCTTAGGGAATTTACTACCAGGAATCAAATCGATAGCACAATCACAATTCCTATGCGGAGGTAGGGCATCAGACTTGGACTCTTCAAATACATCCTGAAAGTCCGACAAGAACTCTGGGATGTCAGAAGGAATGGATGACGAAATAGACAAAAATGGAACATCACCATGTACTCCCTGACAACCCCAGCTGGTCACTGACATAGAGTTCCAATCCAACACTGGATTATGGGTTTGTAGCCATGGCAACCCCAACACGACCACATCATGCAAATTATGCAGTACCAGAAAGCGAATAACTTCCTGATGTGCAGGAGCCATGCACATGGTCAGCTGGGCCCAGTACTGAGGCTTATTCTTGGCCAAAGGTGTAGCATCAATTCCTCTCAACGGAATAGGACACCGCAAAGGCTCCAAGAAAAATCCACAACGTTTAGCATAATCCAAATCCATCAGATTCAGGGCAGCGCCTGAATCCACAAACGCCATGACAGAATACGATGACAAAGAGCACATTAAGGTAATGGACAAAAGGAATTTGGACTGTACAGTACCAATAACGGCAGAGCTATCGAACCGCCTAGTGCGTTTAGGACAATTAGAAATAGCATGAGTAGAATCACCACAATAGAAACACAGTCTGTTCAGACGTCTGTGTTCTTGCCGTTCTACTTTAGTCATAGTCCTGTCGCACTGCATAGGCTCAGGTTTACTCTCAGACAATACCGCCAGATGGTGCACAGATTTACGCTCGCGCAAGCGACGACCGATCTGAATGGCCAAGGACATAGACTCATTCAAACCAGCAGGCATAGGAAATCCCACCATTACATCCTTAAGAGCTTCAGAGAGACCCTTTCTGAACAAAGCCGCTAGTGCAGATTCATTCCACAGAGTGAGTACTGACCACTTCCTAAATTTCTGACAATATACTTCTACATCATCCTGACCCTGGCATAAAGCCAGCAGATTTTTCTCAGCCTGATCCACTGAATTAGGCTCCTTGTACTGTTATGGCTGGCAATCAGGCAACACAGCGTGCAGTAATCAGCGCACATACAGAGATCTGGCAATAACCAAAAACAATAGGACGAGCTCTGAGACGTGGAATCTCAGTAGACTGCAGTACCTGATCTATCCTCACACAACTATAAGCAGCAGTGGATTGCGCCTATCACTACCTATGCAACTCGGCACTGCCTGAGGAGCTGACTAGCCTGAAGATAGAAATACAAGCCTGACTTACCTCAGAGAAATACCCCAAAGGAATAGGCAGCCCCCCACATATAATGTCTGTTAGCAAGATGAAAAGACAAACGTAGGAATGAAATAGATTCAGCAAAGCGAGGCCTGATATTCTAGACAGAGCGAGGATAGCAAAAAGAACTATGCAGTCTACAAAAAACCCTAAAACGAAAACCACGCAAAGGGGCAAAAAGACCCACCGTGCCGAACTAACAGCACGGCGGTGCACCCCTTTGCTTCTCAGAGCTTCCAGCAAAAGTTAATAGCAAGCTGGACAGAAAAAACAGAAAACAAACTAGAAGCACTTATCTAGCAGAGCAGCAGGCCCAAGGAAAGATGCAGTAGCTCAGATCCAACACTGGAACATTGACAAGGAGCAAGGAAGACAGACTCAGGTGGAGCTAAATAGCAAGGCAGCCAACGAGCTCACCAAAACACCTGAGGGAGGAAGCCCAGAGACTGCAATACCACTTGTGACCACAGAAGTGAACTCAGCCACAGAATTCACAACACCACGCATAGCTCGACCATAAGAGTGGATGGGCCTATCGTAATTGTCCCCTTGAAGGACAACTTTGAGGCAAACGTTGCTGTGTCTAGTGTACCTCCTCCAACTGCCACTAGACGCTGACGTTTCCCCGACCGCTGAGGGCCCTTGGAGGCAAGGTGTCCTGACTGCTGGCAAACATGACGGACCTTATGTGCACGGGCAGACTGAGACTTGGATCCCGCTTGTGTCACCTCTAAGGCCTCATGTGACTCGGATGCCTGGACTGGAGATTCCAAAGGTTTGGCGAAGGTGGGAGCCAGCCGAAACCTCTGCCTACACTGGGCTCCCTCCAACCTCCGCTCGTTAAAACGGAGGTCAATACGAGTAGATACGGCTATGAGCTCCTCCAGTGTGGTGGGAATCTCCCTAGTGGCCAAAGCGTCCTTCACATGGTCAGCCAGCCCCCTCCAAAATACGGGAATGAGGGTTTTATCTGGCCATTCCAACTCAGACGCTAATGTCCGGAAGTGAACAGCAAAATGGCTGACCATGGTTGAACCCTGAGTCAAAGCCAGCAACTGGAGCGCTGTATCATGGGTGACTTGAGGTCCTAAAAAGACCTGTTTCAGAGTGTCCAGAAACCTAGGAACACTCCGCACCACATGATCGTTGCGCTCCCACAGCGGCGTAGCCCACTCCAACGCTCTGTCCGACAGGAAAGAGATTATGAATCCCACCTTTGCCCGCTCAGTAGGGAAACGTGCAGCCAGAAGCTCGAGGTGTATACCACATTGGCTCACGAAACCCCTACAGGACTTAATGTCCCTAGAGTATCTCTCAGGCAAAGGAAGGTGAGATAGGGTCGGAACAGAGGTGGCAGTGGGTAAAGCTGCTGCAGCCACGCTAGCAGCCTGAACAGCTATTGCGGTAACATCCACCGCTGAGGTTGCACGCTCAAGAGATGCCAACCGGCCCTCCAGCAGCTGGATGTACCCCTGCAATCGCTGTTCATCCGCCATTACTTAGCCAGATCCTGGCGCTAGTATACTGTTAGGGTTGGCGGAACGCACCAAATACATATTTTATTAAATGGAATTGGTGCGTTCGCAACCCGGGATCCACCGTGCAGGAAAGCACCTGCTGCTAAATAATGGCGGCTCTATATGGCGGTATATACCAACTCTGTTAGCTTCACAGAGTAACCGCAAGAGGAAAGCTCTGTGCCCTGTTAGACTTTCACAGAGGCACAGGCCAACTACCCAGGTGTGAGCAGTGAGTGGTCATGCATGCATACAAAACTCCTCGCCGGAGATGCCAGCATTCTAGGGGCTTATTTCAGCCGGGTCCCTGAACACACTTAAACACAATCTCCTCGCCGGAGGTGCCAGCATTCTAGGGGCTTATTTCAGCCGGGTCCCTGAACACATTCAAACACATGACCACATTGGCGCAAAGCATATAGCATAAGACGATACTAGCGCATGGCCGTGCGGTCATGCGCAGTTTATATAGTTGCAGCACAGAAAGCTGCTACTGAAGTTTTTGCCCTTTCAGGACCTTCCAGAAGGACCAATGGAAAGTGCTGCCGTACCTGAGCATGTTTTGCCCTTTCAGGACCTTCCAGAAGGACCAATGGAATGTACTGCAGCACCTGAGCATGTGACCGAACATGTGGCCCTCGACCTCCAATGGGAGACCCTGCCCTGGGCATGCTCAGTGTGAGTAAACAAGGACTTAGTCCCAGAGAGGCTCGCTCGCCGCAGATCAGTGCAGGGTACCATAGGAAAGCCAGAAAAGGCAGTAGTGACCCTATGCACCGAATCAGCCCCAGCGAGACGCCGGGAGCGACGTCTCCGCTGAGCAGAGCCCACTGCGGCCGATACCGAATGGGAGACCGCAGCAGACACGGATCGAGATTCCCCCTGTGCAGCAGAGGAAACTCGACTCCTAACATTACCCCCCCTCCTAGGGCCCCCTCCTCCTTGAGCCTCACTACGCTCAAAAGCTGCGATAAGCAGCGGAGCCCGAATGTGCTCCACAGGCTCCCAGGTTCTATCCTCTGGGCCGTGACCCTTCCAGTCCACCAGATAAAATTTCTTGCCACGTACCACCTTGCACCCCACAATAGCATTCACCTCAAACTCATCCGTGGATGAACCCGATGTCCCAGCAGATGACTCTGAAAACCGGGACAAATGAACGGGCTTTAAGAGGGAAACGTGGAAAGTATCGGTGATACCAAGGCGTAGAGGAATAGCCAAACGGTAGGCCACAGGGTTGACCTGTTCCAGAACCTTAAACGGGTCAATGTAGTGAGGAGCAAACTTAGTGGACTCAACTCGCAGCCTGATGTTACGGGCGGAGAGCCACACTAAGTCACCAGGAGCAAAGACCGGAGCGGGGCGCCGGTGTGTATCAGCCGAAACCCTCATTCTCTCCTTGGAGGCCCGGATGGCATCCTGTGTGCGGTCCCAGATGTCACGTGCCTCCACCGCCCAGTCTGCCACCCTAGAATCGGTGGATGACACGGGCATGGGCACAGGGACACGCGGATGCTGGCCGTAATTAAGGAGAAAAGGAGTTTGACCAGTGGAATCAGCTACGGCGTTGTTCAGGGCAAATTCCGCCCAAGGTAGCAAAGATGCCCAGTCATCCTGCCTAGCAGAGTCGAAATGTCGCAAATATGTCACCAGAGTCTGGTTGGTTCTCTCCACCAACCCATTCGTCTCGGGATGGTATGCAGAGGAGAGGTTTAACTCTATGCTGAGTAAATGGCAGAGCTCTCTCCAAAACCGAGATGCGAACTGGGGACCCCGATCGCTGACAATCTTATCAGGCATACCATGCAAACAGAAAACGTGTTTAATGAACAACACCGCCAAGGCCCGTGCTGCGGGTAACCGAGGAAGCGGCACCAAATGCACCATCTTGGAGAAATGGTCGGTGACAACCCAAATAATGGAGCAGCCACGTGACTTGGGTAGACCCACCACAAAGTCCATCCCGACCATCTCCCAGGGCCTGTCTGCCACCGGTAGAGGGTAAAGCAACCCAGCAGGCCGTTGCCGAGGAGACCGATTCTGGGCGCAAGAAACGCACGCCTGAATATAGTCCTTGACATCTCGGGCCATATGCGGCCACCAGTATGTTCTCGCCAGAAGCTCAGATGTCCTCTTTGTCCCAAAATGCCCACCCACTCTGGAGGAGTGAGCCCAAGAGAGAACCTCCGGTCGCAAGTTAGCTGGTACGAAAGTCTTGCCCGGGGGCACAGACTCTAGCGAAACCGGAGCTACAGTTCTCAGGCTCTCAGAAGGGACAATAAGCCGAGGCTCCTCCTCCTCCTCCTCCGATGACACCACGGAGTGGGAGAGAGCGTCAGCACGAACGTTTTCTCCCCGGAGAGGAAATGGAGAGTAAAATGGAACCGGGAGAAGAACAGGGACCATCTAGCCTGGCGAGAATTCAGCCGCTGGGCCGTTTGCAGATACACCAAGTTCTTGTGGTCAGTGAAGACTTGGAAGGGAAAGTGAGCTCCCTCCAAGAGATGTCTCCACTCCGAAAAAGCCAACTTCATGGCCAGCAACTCCCTGTCCCCGATGGAATAATTCCTCTCCGCTGGTGTGAAGGTCTTGGAGAAGAAGAAGCAAGGATGCTTCCGATCTTGAGCATCCTTTTGGAAAAGGACTGCTCCAGCACCAACGGATGAGGCATCCACCTCCAAGATAAATGGCTTATCAACATCGGGGCGATGTAGGATGGGAGCGCTAGCGAAGTGTGACTTGATCAAGAGAAAGGCTTTGGAGACCTCCTCTGACCACAACTTGGGATTTGCTCCCTTCTTGGTGAGGGCAACCAAGGGAGCTACCAAAGTTGAGAAGTGTGGAATGAACTGGCGATAGTAATTAATGAACCCCATAAAGCGCTGCACCGCTTTAAGAGAATGGGGTTCCTGCCAGTCCATTACAGCCTGTAGCTTGGCAGGATCCATAGCCAAACCCTGGGCAGAGATGATATAACCAAGGAAAGGCAAGGACTCCTGCTCAAACACACACTTCTCCAACTTGGCGTAGAGGGAGTTTGCCCGTAAGAGGTTGAAGACTTTGCGAACATCTCTCCGATGGGAGTCAATATCTGGAGAGAAGATGAGAATATCATCCAGATAGACTACGACCGAGGTGGTGAGCATATCCCGGAAGATGTCATTCACAAAGTCTTGGAAAACGGCTGGGGCATTACAGAGCCCGAAGAGCATCACCAGATATTCATAGTGCCCATCCCTGGTGTTAAAAGCCGTCTTCCATTCATCCCCCTCACGGATGCGAATCAGGTTGTAAGCACCCCGCAGATCTAACTTTGTAAATACCCTCGCTCCCCGTAGCCTATCAAATAGCTCAGATATCAGGGGTAGTGGGTACTTGTTCTTAACGGTGATGGCGTTAAGACCCCTGTAGTCTATGCATGGACGTAAGTCTCCAGTCTTCTTCTGTACAAAGAAGAACCCTGCCCCTGCCGGTGACACTGACTTCCTAATGAATCCTCTTGCCAGATTTTCCTGGATGTACTGGGACATTGCCTCCGTCTCCGGGAGAGATGACGGATAGACTCGACCCCGGGGAGGCTCAGCACCAGGCAAGAGGTCAATAGGACAGTCATAGGGGCGGTGAGGCGGAAGGGTCTCCACAGCTCTTTTGGAGAACACGTCTGCATAGGGCCAATAGTGCTTGGGGAGAGAGGAAAGATCTGCGGGTACCTGTGTAGTAGCAACCTGAACGCACTCCCTCAGACATCTACCCTCGCAAGATTTAATCCAACCCAAAATTCTCCCAGAGGACCACTCAATATGAGGAGAATGGTAGCGAAGCCATGGTATCCCCAACAGGACCTCATCAATTCCCTCAGGAATGACTAATAGGGAGATTATCTCCTGATGTGATGGAGACACAGATAGCGTGAAAGGAATGGTTTGGTGGGTAATCTGTGAAGGTAGTGTTGACCCATTTACCACTCGAACGGTTACCGGCTTGGCGAGCATCACCAAGGGTATTGCGTGACGCTGGGCAAAAGCGGAAGACATAAAGTTACCCTCTGCCCCAGAATCCACGCATAGCTCGACCATAAGAGTGGATGGGCCTATCGTAATTGTCCCCTTGAAGGACAACTTTGAGGCAAACGTTGCTATGTCTAGTGTACCTCCTCCAACTGCCACTAGACGCTGACGTTTCCCCGACCGCTGAGGGCCCTTGGAGGCAAGGTGTCCTGACTGCTGGCAAACATGACGGACCTTATGTGCACGGGCAGACTGAGACTTGGATCCCGCTTGTGTCACCTCTAAGGCCTCATGTGACTCGGATGCCTGGAATGGAGATTCCAAAGGTTTGGCGAAGGTGGGAGCCAGCCGAAACCTCTGCCTACACTGGGCTCCCTCCAACCTCCGCTCGTTAAAACGGAGGTCAATACGAGTAGATACGGCTATGAGCTCCTCCAGTGTGGCGGGAATCTCCCTAGTGGCCAAAGCGTCCTTCACATGGTCAGCCAGCCCCCTCCAAAATACGGGAATGAGGGTTTTATCTGGCCATTCCAACTCAGACGCTAATGTCCGGAAGTGAACAGCAAAATGGCTGACCATGGTTGAACCCTGAGTCAAAGCCAGCAACTGGAGCGCTGTATCATGGGTGACTTGAGGTCCTAAAAAGACCTGTTTCAGAGTGTCCAGAAACCTAGGAACACTCCGCACCACATGATCGTTGCGCTCCCACAGCGGCGTAGCCCACTCCAACGCTCTGTCCGACAGGAGAGAGATTATGAATCCCACCTTTGCCCGCTCAGTAGGGAAACGTGCAGCCAGAAGCTCGAGGTGTATACCACATTGGCTCACGAAACCCCTACAGGACTTAATGTCCCTAGAGTATCTCTCAGGCAAAGGAAGGTGAGATAGGGTCGGAACAGAGGTGGCAGTGGGTAAAGCTGCTGCAGCCACGCTAGCAGCCTGAACAGCTATTGCGGTAACATCCACCGCCGAGGTTGCACGCTCAAGAGATGCCAACCGGCCCTCCAGCAGCTGGATGTACCCCAGCAATCGCTGTTCATCCGCCATTACTTAGCCAGATCCTGGCGCTAGTATACTGTTAGGGTTGGCGGAACGCACCAAATACATATTTTATTAAATGGAATTGGTGCGTTCGCAACCCGGGATCCACCGTGCAGGAAAGCGCCTGCTGCTAAATAATGGCGGCTCTATATGGCGGTATATACCAACTCTGTTAGCTTCACAGAGTAACCGCGAGAGGAAAGCTCTGTGCCCTGTTAGACTTTCACAGAGGCACAGGCCAACTACCCAGATGTGAGCAGTGAGTGGTCATGCATGCATACAAAACTCCTCGCCGGAGATGCCAGCATTCTAGGGGCTTATTTCAGCCGGGTCCCTGAACACACTTAAACACAATCTCCTCGCCGGAGGTGCCAGCATTCTAGGGGCTTATTTCAGCCGGGTCCCTCAACACATTCAAACACATGACCACATTGGCGCAAAGCATATAGCATAAGACGATACTAGCGCATGGCCGTGCGGTCATGCGCAGATTATATAGTTGCAGCACAGGAAGCTGCTACTGAAGTTTTTGCCCTTTCAGGACCTTCCAGAAGGACCAATGGAAAGTGCTGCCGTACCTGAGCATGTTTTGCCCTTTCAGGACCTTCCAGAAGGACCAATGGAATGTACTGCAGCACCTGAGCATGTGACCGAACATGTGGCCCTCGACCTCCAATGGGAGACCCTGCCCTGGGCATGCTCAGTGTGAGTAAACAAGGACTTAGTCCCAGAGAGGCTCGCTCACCGCAGATCAGTGCAGGGTACCATAGGAAAGCCAGAAAAGGCAGTAGTGACCCTATGCACTGAATCAGCCCCAGCGAGACGCCGGGAGCGACGTCTCCGCTGAGCAGAGCCCACTGCGGCCGATACCGAATGGGAGACCGCAGCAGACACGGATCGAGATTCCCCCTGTGCAGCAGAGGAAACTCGACTCCTAACACACCCCTAACCCCAACAGACCCCTAACCCCAATCCCCACCCTAACCACAACCCTAATTCCAACACATCCCTAACCCTAATCCCAACCATAACCCTAACCACACCCCTAACCCTGACACCCCCCTAACCCTAATCCCAACCATAAATGTAATCCAAACCCTAACCCTAACTTCAGCCCCACCCTAACCCTAAATTTAGCCTCAACCCTAACCCAAACTTTAGCCCCAACCCTAACCCTAGCCCCAACCCTAACCCTAGCCCCAACCTTAACCCTATACCTAACCCTAACCCTAGCCCAAACCCTAGCCCTAACCCTAACCCTAGCCCCAAACCTAACCCTAGCCCTAACCATAATCCTAGCCCCAACCTTAGCCCCAACCCTAACCCTAGCTCCAACCCTAGCCCCAACCCTAACCCTAACCCTAGCCCCAACTCTAACCCTTACCCTAATGGGAAAATGGAAATAAATACTTTTTTTATTTTATTATTTTTCCCTAACTAAGGGGGTCATGAAGGGGGGTTTGATTTACTATTTATAGTGGGGTTTTAGCGGATTTTTATGATTGGCAGCTGTCACACACTAAAAGTGTCACACTTTTTATTGCAAAAAATAGATTTGGAATTTCCACTTTTTGAGCGCTATAATTTTTCCATATTCTGGTCCACAGAGTCATGTGAGGTCTTTTTTTTGCTGGACGAGTTCACGTTTTTATTGGTATCATTTTCGGGCATTTTTTGATCGCTTTTTATTCCGATTTTTGTGGGGCAGAATGACCAAAAACCAGCTATTCACGAATTTCTTTTTGGGGGGGGGCGTTTATACCATTCCACGTTTGGTAAAATTGATAAAGCAGTTTTATTCTTCGGGATAGTACGATTACAGTGATACCTCATTTATATCATTTTTTTGTTTTGGCGCTTTTATACAATGAAAACTATTTTATAGAAAAAATAATTATTTTTGCATCGCTTTTTTCTGAGAACTAAACTTTTTTATTTTTTCGTTGATGACACTTTATGGCGGGTCGCTTTTGTGGGACAAGATGACGCTTTCAGCGTTACCATGGTTATTTATATCCGTATTTTTGATCGCGTGTTATTCCACTTTTTGTTCGGCGGTAAGATAATAAAGCGTTGTTTTTTGCCTCGTTTTTTTTACGGTGATCACTGAAAGGGTTAACTAGTGGGACAGTTTTATAGGTCAGGTCGTTAAGGACACGGCGATACTAAATATGTGTACTTTTATTGTTTGTCTTCTTTTTACAAAGAAATGTATTTATGGGAACAATGTATATATTTTATTTATTTCAGTTTTTTTTTTTTTTTTACATATGTGAATATTTTTTTTTACTTTATAACATTGCCCCGGGGGGGCATTATGCTATAGGGTCAGATCGCTGATTTGACACTTTGCAGAGCAATGTGTCAGATCAGCGATCTGACAGGCACTGCAGGGAGGCTTCCCGGCACCTGCTCTGAGCAGGCGCTTGCAAGCCACCTCCAGCAGGTCCCGGAAGCAGCCCCATGGCCATATTGGATCCAGGGCCTGCAGGGAGAAGGAGGTAGGAGACCCTCGGAGCAATGTGATCACATCGCGTTGCTCCGAGGGTCTCAAGGAAGCATGCAGGGAGCCCTTTCCCTGCGCGATGCTTCCCTATGCCGCTGGAACACTGCGATCATGTTTGATCGCAATGTGCCGGGGATTAATGTGCCAGGAGTGGTCCGTGACCACTCCTGGCACATAGTGCCGGATGTCCGCTGCGATAGTCAGCTGACACCCGGGCGTGATCGGCCACGCTCCCCTCGCGAGCGCGGCCGATTGCATATGACGTACCATACCGTCACTGAGAATTAAGTCCCAGATCACCTTGACGGGATAGTACATCATATGGGATTAAGGGTAAACCCCTTTCCTGTGTGGGGTGTAATAATACGCTCAAGTCGGACTTCCGCCCTTTGATTTTGGCTCCGGCACTAAGCCCATATCTTTCCCTGCGCATGTCAGCTGTGTTGAATAGATGACATGTGCCTCTAACAGCCACGGGTAGAATCGAGATCCACTCGCTGCTGTTAATTTGTTAAATGCTTAAATCTCGGACAGAAGCATTTAACTCGCGCTTAATCTGCACACTAGAAAGCAGCATTTAACCCGCGCACTAGAAATTCCACTCATCATGACCCGGTAACATGATCGTGGGTCACCGATGGGTTGGCATGACAACCAGAGGTCTCCAGCAGACCTCTATGGTTGTCATAGCCAGATTGCCATGAGCGCCGCCCAATGGTCGGCACTCATAGCGAGTGAGCATTTCTGCTACATACAGGCGATCTGATCATGGCCTATATGTGGCAGAGTCGATCGGACAACTGCGGCTTCTAGTTTCCCATGGAGATTATTGAAGCATGCAAAAAGAATAAAATAAAAAAATATTAAAAAAAATAAAATCTATATAAAAGTTATAATCACCCCTTTTTATACCATTCAAAATAAAACAATGAAAAAAAAAAAAAACATGTGCATATTTAGAATCACCACGTTCAGAATTGTCTAATCTATTAAAATAAAAAAAGAATTAACGTGATCGCTAAATGTCATAATGAGAAAAAAAGTAAAAATGTCCGAATTGCATTGTTTTGGTCACCGTTAAATTGCATAAAAATGCAATAACAGGTGATCAAAAGATTGTATCTACATCAAAATGGTATAATTAAAAACGTCAGCTCGGCGCACAAAAAAATAAGCCCTCACTCAGCCTTCACATATCACAAAAAATTAAAACGGTACAGGTCTCGGAAAATGGCTCCATTTTGTTTTCTACCAAAGTTTGGATTTTTTTTCCACCATTTAAATAACAAAACACATAGACATGTTTGGTGTCTATGAACTCGTAATGACCTGGAGAATCATAACGTTAGGTTAGTTTTAGCATACAGCACACATAGTTAAAAAAAACAAACAAACAAACAACTGTGAAATTGCGCTTTTTTGCAATTTTACCGCACTTGGAATTTTTAGTGCACAATGTATTTAAACTAATGGTGTCATTCAAAAGTACAACTTGTCCTGCAAACAGCAAGCTCTCATATGGCCATTTTGACAGAAAAATAAAAAAGTTATGGCTCTGGGAAGAATGAAAATGCAAAAACGGATGGCTAGGGGATTAGGGGGTTAAGCTTATTTTCAGGTATACTAAAAGATCAGCATGCTTTTGATCAGGAACAGGAAAGGGGATGTTAATATCAAATCTTGATGACTTACATGCTCAAGTGCATTCGGAGTGGCAGAACATTCATGAAGCAACTATTATTAACTATACTCACAGCATACAAATTCATGTAAATGTTCATATTTCTATGTATAGTATTTATACACAATAATGAAAAAGTCAAAATGTTTTGGAAAACCTGTTTTCAAAAAAGTGTTTGGAAAAGATTACCAGACAAAAATTTTGATGCGAAGAAAACACACACCTTGAGCCTTGCTGATCTTGCTGATCACATTCATTCCTCCACGTGAGCAGGTGATGCTGTTTCATATGCTGACTAATATGACCATTGCACGGCCAATGTTGCCGAGATCACACATGCGAGAAATACGGCCGAGTTTCGCATGTTAATACCCAGCATTGCAGCCGTCAGTCAGGAACGGAGCATGGGGCTGCATATATTGCTATGCAACCGCATGCACCGCTCCTGAGTGACGGCGGCAATGCCGAGTATTATGCAAGCCTATGGGTGCGAGAAAAAAAATCGCACAGCACTCGGGCCATGCGAGTGCTGTCTGATTTGTGCCTATGGGTGTCCTTTGAAAAGCCAGCAAATCATGTTCCGCATAAAGTAAAACCCCAACAAAAAAGACAGCACTCTGTAGCGCCATAACGTGCAAACATTAAATATGAAAATTGAATTGCATCACTGCATTAGAAATATGAAAAAAATTGAGAAAGTTTAGCGCATAAATTGTCCAATTCATGTGTTCATGTATCATAGCAAGACCACTACCCCTCCACAGAGATATAGATTTTAGTCTAACAGAGGATTCATGTTCCCATACAGATGAAGACTAAGAGAGGAAAGGCATTGTTAGGTCCTGGAAATGAGAAATACGTTATCGTGGCTTCCAGGTACACATGAATTGGCCAATTTATACTCTAAACTTTCTCAATTTTTCATATTTCTAATGCAGTGAGGCATTTCAATTTTCACATTTCATGTTTGCATGCTGCATTTTTTGTTTGAGTGTACATGAGTTGGTGACTCAGGGTTCAGGACCCGTTCACAAAGGATGTGACGGTCAGTTTTCTGAAATCCACATACAGTAAAATCACACTGACAGGTTAGAATAGAATGGATATAATAAATATACACACATAGAATATATAGATCTATAGATGTCAGTGACATATATATATATATATATATATATATATATATATATATATATATATATAGTACAGACCAAAAGTTTGGACACACCTTCTCATTTAAAGATTTTTCTGTATTTTCATGTCTATGAAAATTGTACATTCACACTGAAGCCATCAAAATTATGATTTTACACATGTGCTAAGTATCTCTGGGAACTCCTTCAAGATTGTCGGAAAACCATTTCCGGTGACTACCTCTTAAAGGTCATCAAGAAAATGCCAAGAGTGTGCAAAGCAGTCATCAAAGCAAAAGATGGCTACTTTGAAGAACCTAGAATATAAGACATAATTTCAGTTGTTTCACACTTTTTTGTTAAGTATATAATTCCACATGTGTTAATTCATAGTTTTGATGCCTTCAGTGTGAATTTACAATCTTCATAGTCATGAAAATATAAAAAAATCTTTAAATGAGAAGGTGTGTCCAAATTTTTGGTCTGTACTGTACATATATATGTATTTATATTACATAGATAGATAGAAGAAAAGCCGATAATTTATATGCCCTGCTCTGTAAAATCACTGTAGGAACCGACAAGACAAAACAGATGGATTACATACAGTAAATACAAATAGAATAGTTAGATATCTGGATGTATGTGGCAAATACAATTAGTACAGTGTGTGTGCAAATTGCTGGACATGTATTTAATTAATAAAAGATTATTTTTTTTTTTTTAAATGGCGTGGGCTCCCATGCAAATTTTGTAACCAGCATAGGGAAAGCCTACGGCTGGGGTCAGATATTTATAGCCTGGGAAAGGGGTAATACCCATGTAGCTTCCCAGGCTACTAATATCAGCTCACAGCTGTATAATTAGCCTTTGCTGGATATTAAAATGGGGGACTCTAAAAAAAAGACGTACAGTCCTCCTATAATAATAACTAGCAAAAGCTAAGCATACAGTTTTGGGCTGATATTAATAGCCTAGGAGAGAGCTATAAATACTGGCCCCTCCAAGACATCAGCACTCAGCACTCAGCCCCGACAGAAAAGGCGCATCTCTTAGAAGTTTCAATTCTGGCACTTAGCCCTGCTCTTCCCACTTACTCTGTAGCGGTGGCAAGTGGGGTGATAGTTGTGGGGTTGATGTCACCTTTGAATTGTCAGGTGACATAAAGCTCAGAAGTTAGTAAGGGAGAGGCATCAATAAGACACCCCCATTACTAACCTCATAGTCACATTGTTAGAAAATACAGACACCCAGAAAAAAAGTCCTTTAATGAAATAATGAAACATATTCCTTTAACCCCTTCATGACCGGGGGATTTTTCGTTTTTCCGTGTTCGTTTTTCGCTCCCCTCCTTCCCAGAGCCATAACTTTTTTATTTTTCTGTCAATTTGGCCATGTGAGGGCTTATTTTTTGCGGGACGAGTTGTACTTTTGAACAACATCATTGGTTTTAGCATGTCGTGTACTAGAAAACGGGAAAAAAATTCCAAGTGCGGTGAAATTGCAAAAAAAGTGCAATCACACACTTGTTTTTTGCTTGGCTTTTTTGCTAGGTTCACTAAATGCTAAAAATGACCTGCCATTATGATTCTCCAGGTCATTACGAGTTCATAGACACCAAACATGACTAGGTTTTTTTTTATCTAAGTGGTGAAAAAAAATTCCAAACTTTGCTAAAAAAAAAAAAAAAAAAATTGCGCCATTTTCCGATACTCGTAGCGTCTCCATTATTCATCATCTGGGGTCGGTTGAGGGCTTATTTTTTGCATGCCGAGATGACGTTTTTAATGATAGCATTTCGGTGCAGATACGTTCTTTTGATCGCCCGTTATTGCATTTTAATGCAATGTCGCAGCGACCAAAAAAACGTAAATCTGGCGTTTCCAATTTTTTTCCCGCTACGCTGTTTAGCGATCAGGTTAATACTTTTTTTTAATTGATAGATCGGGCGATTCTGAGCGCGGCGATACCAAATATGCGTAGATTTGATATTTTTTTTATTGATTTATTTTGATTGGGGCGAAAGGGGGGTGATTTAAACTTTTATGTTTTTTTTATTTTTTTCACATTTTTTTAACCTTTTTTTTTTAACTTTTCCCATGCTTCAATAGCCTCCATGGAAGGCTAGAAGCAGGCACAGCACGATCGCCTCTGCTACATTGCAGCGATCTGCTGATCGCTGCTATGTAGCAGAATTGCACGTGTGCTGTGAGCGCCGACCACAGGGTGGCGCTCACAGCGACGGGCAATCAGTAACCATAGAGGTCTCTAGGACCTCTATGGTTACAATGGAGACGCATCGCCAACCCCCGATCATGTGACGGGGGTCGGTGATGACGTCATTTCCGGCCGCCCGGCCGAAAGCGGTAGTTAAATGCCGCTGTCTGCGTTTGACAGCGGCATTTAACTAGTTAATAGGTGCGGGCAGATCGCGATTCTGCCCGCACCTATTACGGGCACATGTCAGCTGTTCAAAACAGCTGACATGTCCCGGCTTTGATGCGGGCTCACCGCGGAGCCCTGCATCAATGCAAAGGAGCCGGCATCGGACGGTATAGTACGTCCGATGCCGGTAAGGGGTTAATATACTTCATTAAACTATATTTACAACATTGCTCATTCCCCCGATGCCCTCGTCATCTACAAAAGAGGTAAAAAAACAAACAACAGTATTCCTCACCTTTCCGCAGAGATGCTTTTAATCCATTTGTCATATGACGGGTCCAGCTCTGGTACATCTAGATGGCAGGTTGCATGAAGCGACCATGCAGCCTGTCATCCAGCAGAGAAACAGAGCACGTGTGCTCAGTGTCTTCTTGCGAACTGCTATTTCCTGTCTGAGGGCAACGAGAGTGTGAGAAAGTTCTCCTACTCTAGGTGCCGTCTTACAGGTCCTGCGAGTTCACAGCCAATGAACTCACTCATATATATATATACTGTATATATGTGTGTGTGTGTTTTGATGAAAATTTCCTTTGAAAATGATGTGTAGATTACATAGAGAATTGCTGTATGTAAAAACTCATGTTAAAATTGCATTGCAATCAGATAGCAATCGCATTGCACTCAGATGTAAATCAGATGCTAGGTATGAAAATTGGATTGTACTCGCATGACACTCGCATTACACTTGTGCGTCTCTCAGCAGGGAGACTTGGACCGATTTTTCATGCGTTTATTATCACTCCAGCCTAAATAGAACAGACTGAATAGCTATAGAGGTTATTGATGAAATTGAATGTCCAATATGTAAAAGATTAGTGTTTGGCAGTGGAGAGGTTTGGCTGTACAGAACACTGACTCAGGGCTCATACTCATTTGCGAGAAAATCAGACGAGTGCAATCCAAGAAAAAATTGGATTGCACTATGACCAATATTATTCAATGAGTTGCATCTCATCTGCGATCTTTTTCTCAGCTGATATCGGACTGATGGCATCGCTAATGATTGAAGCTGCCACTACCAGCATTGCTGAACTGGGATGACCTCTGGAGTAAGGTTGAGCGACCTTGACCTTTTTAGAGTCGAGCCGTGTTTTGCGAAACCCGACTATCTTAGAAGTCGAGTCGAGTGGAATCGGCCGATTATCGCGAAAAGTCGGGTATCGACCGAAACACGAAACCCAATGCAAGTCAATGGGGGAGCATAGTCGGCAGTGAATGGAGGCCAGGAAAACACCTACACTGCCCATTCTAATGGCAAAAACATCCATTCTTGTTACAGAAGCTTGTCAATCGTAATTTAGCTTATAATAATTGGAAGGCATTTGAAATTGGGGGTCATTTGGCTAAAGTTGTGGGGGGTAGGGCTGGTTCAAGTAATTAGTGGGCCCATTAAATCTGGACGACGTCACGGCAGTGGAGCAGGGAGAGGTAAGTATTTCAACTTTGCAAGTGCTGTGATCCTGAGCATGCAGGGGGGGCCCACTCGTTGGCATTGGCACTGGCACAGGGCCCCTCAAAGTACAGCGGTGTGTTTGCACGGCGGGGGCGCCTCCCACCGGCAGCAACACTTTTGCGTACTATGAGAGGCCCTGTGCCAGTGACGTCGCCAACTAGTATTCCTCCCCCCACCTGATGAAGGAACCTGCACTTTCATCTGCACCTTCCTCTTTGTCCCCGTGTAAGGTGGTATGGTATGCGGGTAGAGGAACCTGACTTTCAGCAGGGTCACAATCTTGCTGTGTAGCGTTATGGGTCAATGTACCAGCAGACTCATCTATCACTGGCTGGGCAATGGGCAGGATGAGGAGGAAACACAGATATAGGCCCAAAGAATAAAGTTGGCTAAATGCAGTTCAAAATTGGTAACACAGGACTAACCAGGGGGCATTGCAGTGGAGGACAACTGGAATGAGAGGCTGACACAGAGAGTAGGCCCAAATCAGTAAGTAGTCGAAATGCAGTTCAAAATTGGCAACCGTAGTAAACAGGCGGCACAGCTTCGTTCAGTGGAGGAGAACAGCAAGGAGTGGCAGACACCGATAGTAGGCCCCAACCCAACTAGTAGGCCAAATGCAGTCTAACATTAACAACTACTTAACGAGAGCCTGAAAATGGAATTTCAGGACAGGAAACCAGGAGAACAGCAAGGAGCGGCAGACACTGTTAGTAGGCCCCAAACCAACTAGTACGCCAAATGCAGTTGTTCCATTTAACCACTATTTAACAAGAGCCTGAAGATAGAAGCTCAGGAAAGGCAACCTGGAGAACACCATGGAGTGGAAGACACCGTCTCTACACCCCATACCCAATTTGTGGGCCTAATGCAGTGTAGTTTCCAACAACTACTAAACGAGAGTCGGAAGACCGAAGCAATGGCGAGGAAACCTGGGGAACACCTTGGAGTGGAACACACCGTCTCTACACCCTATACCCAATTTGTAGGCCTAATGCAGTGTAGTTTTCACCAACTACTAAACGAGAGTAGGAAGATCGAAGAAATGTGGACGAAACCTGGGGAACACCTTGGAGTGTAACACACCGTCTCTCTACACCCCATACCAAATTTGAAGGCCTAATGCAGTGTAGTTTGCAACAACTACTAAACGAGAGTAGGAAGATCGAAGCAATGTGGACGAAACCTGGGGCACACCTTGGGGCGGCAGACACCGTTAGTAGGCCCTGCCAAAGTTGTAGCCCCAATGCAGTTTTAAAATTCCTAGAGGCTGAAAACAAGACTATTGGCGCTCAGCTTTTTTCAAAGGAACACAGCTGTATTGAGTGGCGCAGACAGACACAGGTAGTAGGCCTTAAACCAAAAATGTGGCTCAATGCAGCTTAAAAAAGGTTACAGGGGTACACAGGCAGCATTGCTCTGGGCAGTGGAGGACAATTTCAATAGTGGACCGCAGACAGACTTTGTACGCCTACTATTAAAAAAAGGATGCTCTATGCAATTAAAAATAGGTTCCAGGGGTATACAGGCAGCAGTGGTCTGGTCAGTGGAGGAGTAGTAGAAAGAACGGGCCGCAGACAGGCTTCGAAGGCCTAACATAATAAAATATTGGACTTTAGGCACTTTAACATTGGTTCCATGGGTACACGGGCAGCAGTGGTCTGGTCAGTGTAGGAGTAGTAGAAAGAACGGGCCGCAGACAGGCTTCGAAGGCCTAACATAAAAAAATATTGGGCTGTAGGCACTTTTAAATAGGTTCCAGGGGTACACAGGCAGCAGTGGTCTGGTCAGTGTAGGAGTAGTAGAAAGAACGGGCCGCAGACAGGCTTCGAAGGCCTAACATAAAAAAATATTGGGCTGTTAGCACTTTTAAATAGGTTCCAGGGGTACACAGGCAGCAGTGGTCTGGTCAGTGTAGGAGTAGTAGAAAGAACGGGCCGCAGACAGGCTTCGAAGGCCTAACATAATAAAATTTGGCTGTAGGCAATTTAACATTGGTTCCAGGGGAACACGGGCAGCAATAGACAGGTCAGTGGAGGCCTAGTGGAAGTAGGGACCGCAGACAGGCTTCGAAGGCCTAACATAATAAAATTTGGCTGTAGGCAATTTAACATTGGTTCCAGGGGAACACGGGCAGCAGTAGACAGGTCAGTGGAGGCCTAGTGGAAGGAGGGACCGCAGACAGGCTTCGAAGGCCTAACATAAAAAAAATTGGGCTGTAGGCACTTTATAATTGGTTCCAGGGGTACACGGGCAGCAGTAGACAGGTCAGTGGAGGCCTAGTGGAAGGAGGGACCGCAGACAGGCTTCGAAGGCCTAACATAAAAAATTTGGCTGTGGGCAATTTAACATTGGTTCCAGGGGAACACGGGCAGCAGTAGACAGGTCAGTGGAGGCCTAGTGGAAGGAGGGAACGCAGACAGGCTTCGAAGGCCTAACATAAAAAAAATTGGGCTGTAGGCACTTTATAATTGGTTCCAGGGGTACACGGGCAGCAGTAGACAGGTCAGTGGAGGCCTAGTGGAAGGAGGGACCGCAGACAGGCTTCAAAGGCCTAACATAAAAAAAATTGGGCTGTAGGCACTTTAACATTGGTTCCAGGGGTACACGGGCAGCAGGAGACTGGTCAGTGTAGTAGTAGTAGAAAGAACGGGCCGCAGACAGGCTTCGAAGGCCTAACATAAAAAATACTGGGCTGTAGGCACTTTTAAATAGGTTCCAGGGGTACATCAGTAGACAGGTCAGTGGAGCCTGTTATGAATAGGTAATTCAGAACCACAATGGACCTTGAAGTTCAGAGCACACAAGTGACCTGACAAAAACCACAACACATAGGATGAGCTCTGAGACGTGGGAACTCTGCTGACCGCAATCCCTAAACCTATCAAACCACACTAGAGGTAGCCGTGGATTGCGCCTAACGCTCCCTATGCAACTCGGCACAGCCTGAGAAACTAGCTAGCCTGAAGATAGAAAAATAAGCCTACCTTGCCTCAGAGAAATTCCCCAAAGGAAAAGGCAGCCCCCCACATATAATGACTGTGAGTTAAGATGAAAATACAAACACAGAGATGAAATAGCTTTAGCAAAGTGAGGCCCGACTTACTGAATAGACCGAGGATAGGAAAGATAGCTTTGCGGTCAACACAAAAACCTACAAACAACCACGCAGAGGGGCAAAAAAACCCTCCTCACCGACTAACGGTACGGAGGTGCTCCCTCTGCGTCTCAGAGCTTCCAGCAAGCAAGTAAAACCAAAAAAGCAAGCTGGACAGAAAATATAGCAACAAAAGTAACACAAGCAGAACTTAGCTTATGCTGAGCAGACAGGCCACAGGAACGATCCAGGAGGAAGCAAGACCAATACTAGAACATTGACTGGAGGCCAGGATCAAAGCACTAGATGGAGTTAAATAGGGCAGCACCTAACGACTTAACCTCAACACCTGAGGAAGGAACCTCAGAAGCCGCAGTACCACTCGTGACCACAGGAGGGAGCTTGATCACAGAATTCACAACAGTACCCCCCCCTTGAGGAGGGGTCACCGAACCCTCACCAGAGCCCCCAGGCCGACCAGGATGAGCCATATGAAAGGCACGAACAAGATCGGCAGCATGGACATCAGAGGCAAAGACCCAGGAATTATCTTCCTGACCATAACCCTTCCACTTAACCAGATACTGGAGTTTCAGTCTCAAAACACGAGAATCCAAAATCTTCTCCACTATATATTCCAACTCCCCCTCCACCAAAACCGGGGCAGGAGGATCAACAGATGGAACCACAGGTGCCACGTATCTCCGCAACAATGACCTATGGAATACGTTATGGATGGAAAAAGAATCTGGAAGGGTCAAACGAAAAGACACAGGATTAAGAACCTCAGAAATCCTATACGGACCAATGAAACGAGGCTTAAACTTAGGAGAGGAAACCTTCATAGGAATATAACGAGATGACAACCAAACCAAATCCCTAACACGAAGTCGGGGACCCACACAGCGTCTGCGATTAGCGAAACGTTGAGCCTTCTCCTGGGACAAGGTCAAATTGTCCACTACATGAGTCCAAATCCGCTGCAACCTGTCCACCACAGTATCCACACCAGGACAGTCCGAAGACTCAACCTGCCCTAAAGAGAAACGAGGATGGAACCCAGAATTGCAGAAAAATGGCGAAACCAAGGTAGCCGAGCTGGCCCGATTATTAAGAGCGAACTCAGCCAACGGCAAAAAGGACACCCAATCATCCTGATCAGCAGAAACAAAACATCTCAGATATGTTTCCAAGGTCTGATTGGTTCGTTCAGTCTGGCCATTTGTCTGAGGATGGAATGCCGAGGAAAAAGACAAATCAATGCCCATTCTAGCACAAAAGGCTCGCCAAAACCTTGAAACAAACTGGGAACCTCTGTCAGAAACGATGTTCTCTGGAATGCCATGTAAACGAACCACATGCTGAAAGAACAATGGCACCAAATCAGAGGAGGAAGGTAATTTAGACAAGGGTACCAAATGGATCATCTTAGAGAAGCGATCACAAACTACCCAAATGACCGACATTTTTTGAGAGACGGGGAGATCCGAAATAAAATCCATAGAGATATGTGTCCAAGGCCTCTTCGGGATCGGCAAGGGCAAAAGCAACCCACTGGCACGAGAACAGCAGGGCTTAGCTCGAGCACAAATCCCACAGGACTGCACAAAAGAATGCACATGCCGCGACAGAGACGGCCACCAAAAGGATCTAGCCACCAAATCTCTGGTACCAAAGATTCCAGGATGACCAGCCAACACCGAACAATGAACCTCAGAGATAACTTTATTCGTCCACCTATCAGGGACAAACAGTTTCTCTGCTGGGCAACGATCAGGTTTATTAGCCTGAAATTTTTGCAGCACCCGCCGCAAATCAGGGGAGATGGCAGACACAATTACTCCTTCTTTGAGAATAACCGCCGGCTCAGGCAAACCCGGAGAGTCGGGCACAAAACTCCTAGACAGGGCATCCGCCTTCACATTTTTAGAGCCCGGAAGGTACGAAACCACAAAGTCAAAACGGGAGAAAAACAGCGACCAACGAGCCTGTCTAGGATTCAACCGTTTGGCAGACTCGAGATAAGTCAAGTTCTTGTGATCAGTCAAGACCACCACGCGATGCTTGGCTCCTTCAAGCCAATGACGCCACTCCTCGAATGCCCACTTCATGGCCAGCAACTCTCGATTGCCAACATCATAATTTCGCTCAGCAGGCGAAAACTTCCTGGAAAAGAAGGCGCATGGCTTCATCACCGAGCAATCAGCACCTCTTTGCGACAAAACAGCCCCCGTTCCAATTTCAGAAGCATCAACCTCAACCTGGAACGGAAGCGAAACATCTGGTTGACACAACACAGGGGCAGAAGAAAAATAACGCTTTAACTCTTGAAAAGCTTCCACAGCAGCAGAAGACCAATTGACCACATCAGCACCCTTCTTGGTCAAATCGGTCAATGGTTTAGCAATACTAGAAAAATTACAGATGAAGCGACGATAAAAATTAGCAAAGCCAAGGAACTTTTGCAGACTCTTCAGAGATGTCGGCTGAGTCCAATCATAAATGGCCTGGACCATTACAGGGTCCATCTCGATGGTAGAAGGGGAAAAAATGAACCCAAAAAATGAAACCTTCTGAACACCAAAGAGACACTTTGATCCCTTCACAAACAAAGAATTAGCACGCAGGACCTGGAACACCATTCTGACCTGCTTCACATGAGACTCCCAATCATCCGAGAAGACCAAAATATCATCCAAGTATACAATCAGGAATTTATCCAGGTACTCTCGGAAGATGTCATGCATAAAGGACTGATATACTGATGGAGCATTGGCAAGTCCGAATGGCATAACTAGGTACTCAAAATGGCCCTCGGGCGTATTAAATGCAGTTTTCCATTCATCGCCCCGTTTAATACGCACAAGATTACATGCACCACGAAGATCTATCTTGGTGAACCAACTAGCCCCCTTAATCCGAGCAAACAAATCAGATAGCAGCGGCAAGGGGTACTGAAATTTGACCGTGATTTTATTCAGAAGGCGGTAATCAATACAAGGTCTCAGCGAACCATCCTTCTTGGCCACAAAAAAAAAAACCCTGCTCCCAATGGCGATGACGACGGCCGAATATGACCCTTCTCCAAGGATTCTTTTACGTAACTCCGCATAGCGGCGTGCTCAGGTACAGATAAATTTAACAGTCGACCCTTAGGAAACTTACTACCAGGAATCAACTCGATAGCACAATCACAATCACTATGCGGAGGTAGGGCATTGGACTTGGGCTCATCGAATACATCCCGGTAATCAGACAAGAACTCTGGGACCTCAGAAGGGGTGGATGATGAGATAGACAGAAATGGAACATCACCATGTACCCCCTGACAACCCCAGCTGGACACAGACATTGATTTCCAATCTAATACTGGGTTATGGACTTGTAGCCATGGCAACCCCAACACGACCACATCATGCAGATTTTGCAACACCAGAAAGCGAATATCCTCCTGGTGCGCAGGAGCCATGCACATGGTCAGCTGGGTCCAATACTGAGGCTTATTCTTGGCCAAAGACGTAGCATCAATTCCTCTCAATGGAATAAGACACTGCAAGGGCTCCAAGACAAACCCACAGCGCCTAGCAAACTCCAAGTCCATCAAATTCAGGGCAGCGCCTGAATCCACAAATGCCATGACAGAATAGGAAGACAAAGAGCAGATCAAAGTAACGGACAAAAGAAATTTCGACTGTACCGTACCAATGGTGGTAGACTTAGCGAACCGCTTAGTGCGCTTAGGACAATCAGAGATAGCATGAGTGGAATCACCACAGTAGAAACATAGCCCATTCTGACGTCTGTGTTCCTGCCTTTCAGCTCTGGTCAAAGTCCTATCGCACTGCATAGGCTCAGGTTTATGCTCAAATAATACCGCCAAATGGTGCACAGATTTACGCTCACGCAAGCGTCGACCGATCTGAATGGCCAAAGACATAGACTCATTCAGACCAGCAGGCATAGGAAATCCCACCATGACATCCTTAAGGGCTTCAGAGAGACCATTTCTGAAGATTGCTGCCAAAGCACATTCATTCCATTGAGTGAGCACAGACCACTTTCTAAACTTCTGACAATAAATCTCTCTCATCCTGACCCTGACACAGAGCCAGCAAATTTTTCTCTGCCTGATCCACTGAATTAGGTTCATCGTACAGTAATCCGAGCGCCAGAAAAAACGCATCAATATTACATAATGCAGGATCTCCTGGCGCAAGGGAAAATGCCCAGTCTTGAGGGTCGCCACGTAATAAAGAAATAATGATCTTAACTTGTTGAACTGGGTCACCAGAGGAGCGAGGTTTCAACGCCAGAAACAGTTTGCAATTATTTTTGAAACTCAGAAATTTAGCTCTATCTCCAGAAAACAAATCAGGAATAGGAATTCTTGGTTCTAACATAGAATTCTGAGCCACAAAGTCTTGAATATTTTGTACTCTTGCAGTGAGAAGATCCACACATGAAGACAGACCTTTAATGTCCATCACCACACCTGTTTCCTGAACCACCCAAATGTCTAGGGGAAAAAAAAAGGCAAAACACAGTGCAAAGAAAAAAAAATTGTCTCAGAACTTCTTTTTTCCCTCTATTGAGAAGCATAGTACTTTGGGCCTCCAATACTGTTATGAATAGGTAATTCAGAACCACAATGGACCTTGAAGTTCAGAGCACACAAGTGACCTGACAAAAACCACAACACATAGGACGAGCTCTGAGACGTGGGAACTCTGCTGACCGCAATCCCTAAACCTATCAAACCACACTAGAGGTAGCCGTGGATTGCGCCTAACGCTCCCTATGCAACTCGGCACAGCCTGAGAAACTACCTAGCCTGAAGATAGAAAAATAAGCCTACCTTGCCTCAGAGAAATTCCCCAAAGGAAAAGGCAGCCCCCCACATATAATGACTGTGAGTTAAGATGAAAATACAAACACAGAGATGAAATAGCTTTAGCAAAGTGAGGCCCGACTTATTGAATAGACCGAGGATAGGAAAGATAGCTTTGCGGTCAACACAAAAACCTACAAACAACCACGCAGAGGGGTAAAAAGACCCTCCGCACCGACTAAAGGTACGGAGGTGCTCCCTCTGCGTCTCAGAGCTTCCAGCAAGCAAGTAAAACCAAAAAAGCAAGCTGGACAGAAAATATAGCAACAAAAGTAACACAAGCAGAACTTAGCTTATGCTGAGCAGACAGGCCACAGGAACGATCCAGGAGGAAGCAAGACCAATACTAGAACATTGACTGGAGGCCAGGATCAAAGCACTAGGTGGAGTTAAATAGAGCAGCACCTAACGACTTAACCTCAACACCTGAGGAAGGAACCTCAGAAGCCGCAGTACCACTCGTGACCACAGGAGGGAGCTTGATCACAGAATTAACAACAAGAGGCCTAGTGGAAGGAGGGACCGCAGACAGGCTTCGAAGGCCTAACATAAAAAAATTTGGCTGTAGGCAATTTAACATTGGTTCCAGGGGAACACGGGCAGCAGTAGACAGGTCAGTGGAGGCCTAGTGGAAGGAGGGACCGCAGACAGGCTTCGAAGGCCTAACATAAAAAAATTGGGCTGTAGGCACTTTAACATTGGTTCCAGGGGTACACGGGCAGCAGTAGACTGGTCAGTGTAGTAGTAGTAGAAAGAACGGGCCGCAGACAGGCTTCGAAGGCCTAACATAAAAAAATATTGGGCTGTAGGTTGTGCAAGTGGTTTAGCAATGTTTGAGCTGGGGGTGGGGGAACTCTCTTGTGGCCGGCGGTACAGGCCCAGGGCCCCTCATGTTACATGAGGGACCCAGTGGCAGTGCCATCGACCAAAAGCGGGCACACCCACCTCTTCAGACAAACAGCACTCTCACGGGTGCTGGCGCCAAGTGGCGATACCACGGCCCTGTGTGGGGAGTTTGGCCATTTAGGGAGGTGTAAACATGTCGTATGCTAAACAATCAGGTGCTGCAAATTACGAGATTGCGAAAGTCATTCAGAATAGCCCACAGGCAAGACCTTTTCATAGGAAAGCTAGGTGTCGGCCGGGCAAGGTGGGGCAAAAGATTTCAAAATCCGGTTGTGGTTCATTTTAATGAAGGTTAGATCATCTACATTTTGGGTAGCCAGACGAGTCCTTTTTTCAGTTAATATTGAACCTGCAGCACTGAATACTCTTTTGGATAGGACACTAGCTGCTGGGCAAGCAAGCTCCTGCAATGCATATTCTGCCAATTCTGGTCAGGTGTCTAATTTGGATGCCCAGTAATCAAATGGGAATGACGGTTGAGGGAGAACTTCGATAAGGGATGAAAAATAGTTAGTAACCATACTGGACAAATGTTGTCTCCTGTCACTTTGAATTGATGCTGCAGTACCTGTCCTGTCTGCGGTCATAGCAAAATCACTCCACAACCTGGTCAGAAAACCCCTCTGTCCAACACCACTTCTGATTTCTGCCCCTCTAACACCTCTGGTCTGCTGGCCCCTGCAGCTCGTGTGAGAACGATCACGGGCGCTGTGTGCTGGGAATGCCTGAAGCAAACGGTCAACAAGAGTTGATTGTTTGGTTGCTAATATTAGTTCCAAGTTCTCATGTGGCATAATATTTTGCAATTTGCCTTTATAGCGAGGATCAAAAAGGCAGGCCAACCAGTAATCGTCATCGTTCATCATTTTAGTAATGCGTGTGTCCCTTTTGAGGATACGTAAGGCATAATCCGCCATGTGGGCCAAAGTTCCAGTTGTCAAATCTGCGGTTGTGCTTGGTTGAGGGGCAGTTTCAGGCAAATCTACGTCACTTGTGTCCCTCACAAAACCAGAACCCGGCCTTGCCATGCCACCAATTTCCAGTGCCCCCGGGAAAGCTTCCTCTTTAAAAATATACTCATCCCCATCATCCTCTTCGTCCTCCACCTCCTCTTCGCCCGCTACCTCGTCCTGTACACTGCCCTGACCAGACAATGGCTGACTGTCAACAAGGCTTTCCTCTTCCTCTGGTGCAGACGCCTGATCCTTTATGTGCGTCAAACTTTGCATCAGCAGACACATTAGGGGGATGCTCATGCTCATTATGGCGTTGTCTGCACTAACCAGCCGTGTGCATTCCTCAAAACACTGAAGGACTTGACACATGTCTTGTATCTTCGACCACTGCACACCTGACAACTCCATGTCTGCCATCCTACTGCCTGCCCGTGTATGTGTATCCTCCCACAAAAACATAACAGCCCGCCTCTGTTCGCACAGTCTCTGAAGCATGTGCAGTGTTGAGTTCCACCTTGTTGCAACGTCTATGATTAGGCGATGCTGGGGAAGGTTCAAAGACCGCTGATAGGTCTGCATACGGCTGGAGTGTACAGGCGAACGGCGGATATGTGAGCAAAGTCCACGCACTTTGAGGAGCAGGTCGGAGAACCCAGGATAAGTTTTCAATAAGCACTGCACCACCAGGTTTAAGGTGTGAGCCAGGCAAGGAATGTGTTTCAGTTGGGAAAGGGAGATGGCAGCCATGAAATTCCTTCCGTTATCACTCACTACCTTGCCTGCCTCAAGATCTACTGTGCCCAGCCACGACTGCGTTTCTTGCTGCAAGAACTCGGACAGAACTTCCGCGGTGTGTCTGTTGTCGCCCAAACACTTCATAGCCAATACAGCCTGCTGACGCTTGCCAGTAGCTGGGCCATAATGGGACAACTGGTGTGCAACAGTAACAGCTGCCGATGGAGTGGTTGGGCGACTGCGGTCTGTGGAAGAGCTCTCCCTTCTGCAGGAGGACGAGGAGGAGGAGGGGGTGCAAACGCCTACAGCCAACTGTTTCCTAGACAGTGGGCTAGGCACAACTGTCCCGAAATTGATGTCCCCTGTGGACCCTGCATCCACCACATTCACCCAGTGTGCCGTGATGGACACGTAATGTCCCTGGCCATGCCTACTGGTCCATGCATCTGTAGTCAGGTGCACCTTTGTACTCACAGATTGCCTGAGTGCATGGACGATGCGCTCTTTAACATGCTGGTGCAGGGCTGGGATGGCTTTTCTCGAAAACAAGTGTCGACTGGGTAGCTCGTAGCGTGGTTCAGCGTACTCCATCAGGGCTTTGAAAGCTTTGCTTTCAACTAACCGGTAGGGCATCATCTCTAACGAGATTAGTCTAGCTATGTGGGCGTTAAAACCCTGTGTACGCGGATGCGAGGATAAGTACTTCCTTTTTCTAACCAGAGTCTCATGTAGGGTGAGCTGGACTGGAGAGCTGGAGATCGTGGAACTAGCGGATGTGCCGGTGGACATGGCAGACTGAGAGACGGTTGGAGACAATATTGTTTCCGCCGGTGCCCTAGATGCAGTATTTCCTCCTACGAAACTGGTGATTCCCTGACCCTGACTGCTTTGGGCTGGCAAAGAAACCTGCACAGATACTGCTGGTGGTGCGGAAAATGGTGGCCTCACAGTGACGGAAGGGATGTAGCGTTGCTGACTAGCTTCATTGGCCGAGGGTGCTACAACCTTAAGGGACGTTTGGTAGTTAGTCCAGGCTTGCAAATGCATGGTGGTTAAATGTCTATGCATGCAACTTGTATTGAGACTTTTCAGATTCTGACCTCTGCTTAAGCTAGTTGAACATTTTTGACAGATGACTTTGTGCGGATCAATTGGATGTTGTTTAAAAAAATGCCAGACTGCACTCTTTCGAGCCTCGGATCCCTTTTCAGCCATTGCAGACTGAGCTTTAACCGGATGGACACGCTGTCCTCCAACAGTTTTTGGCTTTGCCACATGTTTTGGGCCAGATACTGGCCCAGCAGATGGAACCTGTTGCGATGTTGATGCCTGCTGCGGCCCCTCCTCCTCCACTTCAGAACTACTGCCGCCTGCACCCTGTTCCCCCAATGGCTGCCAATCGGGGTCAACAACTGGGTCATCTATAACCTCCTCTTCTAGCTCGTGCGCAACTTCGTCTGTGTCACCGTGTAAGTCGGTGGTAGAGCGTTCGTGATGGGGCAACATAGTCTCATCAGGGTCTGATTCTGTATCAGTACCCTGCGAGGGCAATGTTGTGGTCTGAGTCAAAGGACCAGCATAATAGTCTGGCTGTGGCTGTGCATCAGTGCACTCCATGTCAGATTCAACTTGTAATGGGCATGGCCTGTTAACTGCTTCACTTTCTAAGCCAGGGATGGTATATGTAAAAAGCTCCATGGAGTAACCCGTTGTGTCGCCTGCTGCATCCTTCTCTGTTGTTGTTTTTGCTGAAGAGGACAAGGAAGCGACTTGTCCCTGACCGTGAACATCCACTAACGACGCGCTGCTTTTACATTTACCAGTTTCAAAAGAGGAGGCAAAAGAGCTAGAGGCTGAGTCTGCAAGGTAAGCCAAAACTTGCTCTTGCTGCTCCGGCTTTAAAAGCGGTTTTCCTACACCCAGAAAAGGGAGCGTTCGAGGCCTTCTGTAGCCAGACGACGAACCTGGCTCCACAGCTCCAGACTTAGGTGCAATATTTCTTTTCCCACGACCACCTGATGCTCCACTACCACTACCATCATTACCAGCTGACAATGAACGCCCACGGCCACGACCTCTTCCACCAGACTTCCTCATTGTTTTAAAAACTTAACCAAAGCAACGGTATTTGTTGCTGTCAAACAACTTACACGGTGAGCTATAACTTCAGTATGATTTCGATATCCCTTTACAGGTTGGTGAGACCGCAAGGAAAATCAGGCACAATGTTACACACTCTGTTTTCTGTGGCACCAAATCAGAGAGATGCCACACACGCAGGACTGTCACTCAAGCACAAATGTCAATATTAATCTCCCACTGTTTTTTTTTTTTTTTCAGGGAGACTTTAGAAACCAAAAAAAAGTAAAATGATTTTTTTCCGGGAGAATTTAGAAACCAAATTAAAAAAAATTGCCTTTCTATGGCCCAGTGCCCACTATTTGAGAGAGAGAGAGAGATGGCACACACAGGAGTCAAGACTGGCACACAAGCAGAAAGGACAATATTAATCTCCCATTTTTTTTCTTTTTTTTTTTCAGGGAGACTTTAGAAACAAAATAAAATAAAATGATTTTTTCAGGAAGAATTTAGAAACCAAAAAAAAAAAAATAGGCTTTCTATGGCCCACTGAGTGAGAGATGTCACACACAGGAGTCAGGAGTGGCACACAAGCCCAGAGGCCAATATTTATCTCCCACTGATTGCTTTATTGATTTTTTCAGGTAGAATTTAGAAACAAAATCAACAAAAAAATAAATAGGCTTTCTGTGGCCCACTGAGTGAGAGATGGCACACAAAGGAGTCAGGAGTGGCACACAAGCCCAGAGGCCAATATTTATCTCCCACTGATTGATTTATTGATTTTTTCAGGTAGAATTTAGAAACCAAATCAACAAAAAAAATTAATAGGCTTTCTATGGCCCACTGAGTGAGAGATGGCACACACAGGAGTCAGGAGTGGCACACATGCCCAGAGGCCAATATTTATCTCCCACTGATTGATTTATTGATTTTTTCAGGTAGAATTTAGAAACCAAATCAACAAAAAAAAAATAGGCTTTCTATGGCCCACTGAGTGAGAGATGGCACACACAGGAGTCAGGAGTGGCACACAAGCCCAGAGGCCAATATTTATCTCCCACTGATTGATTTATTGATTTTTTCAGGTAGAATTTAGAAACCAAATCAACAAAAAAATTAATAGGCTTTCTATGGCCCACTGAGTGAGAGATGGCACACACAGGAGTCAGGAGTGGCACACATGCCCAGAGGCCAATATTTATCTCCCACTGATTGATTTATTGATTTTTTCAGGTAGAATTTAGAAACCAAATCAACAAAAAAAAAATAGGCTTTCTATGGCCCACTGAGTGAGAGATGCAACACACAGGAGTCAGAAGTGGCACACAAGCCCAGAGGCCAATATTTATCTCCCACTGACTGATTTATTGATTTTATCAGGTAGAATTTAGAAACCAAATCAACCAAAAAAATAAATAGGCTTTCTATGGCCCACTGAGTGAGAGATGGCACACAAAGAAGTCAGGAGTGGCACAAAAGCCCAGAGGCCAATATTTATCTCCCACTGATTGATTTATTTATTTTTTCAGGTAGAATTTAGAAACCAAATCAACCAAAAAAATAAATAGGCTTTCTATGGCCCACTGAGTGTGAGATGACACACACAGGAGTCAGGAGTGGCACACAAGCCCAGAGGCCAATATTTATCTCCCACTGACTGATTTATTGATTTTTTCAGGTAGAATTTAGAAACCAAATCAACAAAAAAAATAAATAGGCTTTCTATGGCCCACTGAGTGAGAGATGGCACACACAGGAGTCAGGAGTGGCACACAAGCCCAGAGGCCAATATTTATCTCCTACTGATTGATTTATTGATTTTTTTCAGGTAGAATTTAGAAACCAAATCAACAAAAAAAATAAATAGGCTTTCTATGGCCCACTGAGTGAGAGATGGCACACACAGGAGTCAGAAGTGGCACACAAGCCCAGAGGCCAATATTTATCTCCCACTGACTGATTTATTGATTTTTTCAGGTAGAATTTAGAAACCAAATCAACCCAAAAAATAAATAGGCTTTCTATGGCCCACTGAGTGAGAGATGGCACACAAAGAAGTCAGGAGTGGCACACAAGCCCAGAGGCCAATATTTATCTCCCACTGATTGATTTATTTATTTTTTCAGGTAGAATTTAGAAACCAAATCAACCAAAAAAATAAATAGGCTTTCTATGGCCCACTGAGTGAGAGATGGAACACAAAGGAGTCAGGAGTGGCACACAAGCCCAGAGGCCAATATTTATCTCCCACTGATTGATTTATTGTTTTTTTCAGGTAGAATTTAGAAACCAAATCAACAAAAAAATTAATAGGCTTTCTATGGCCCACTGAGTGTGAGATGACAAACACAGGAGTCAGGAGTGGCACACAAGCCCAGAGGCCAATATTTATCTCCCACTGATTGATTTATTGATTTTTTCAGGTAGAATTTAGAAACCAAATCAACAAAAAAAAATAGGCTTTCTATGGCCCACTGAGTGAGAGATGGCACACACAGGAGTCAGGAGTGGCACACAAGCCCAGAGGCCAATATTTATCTCCCACTGATTGATTTATTGATTTTTTCAGGTAGCATTTAGCAACCAAATCAACAAAAAAAATAAATAGGCTTTCTATGGCCCACTGAGTGGGAGATGGCACACACAGGAGTCAGAAGTGGCACACAAGCCCAGAGGCCAATATTTATCTCCCACTGACTGATTTATTGATTTTTTCAGGTAGAATTTAGAAACCAAATCAACAAAAAAAATTAATAGGCTTTCTATGGCCCACTGAGTGAGAGATGGCACACACAGGAGTCAGGAGTGGCACACATGCCCAGAGGCCAATATTTATCTCCCACTGATTGATTTATTGATTTTTTCAGGTAGAATTTAGAAACCAAATCAACCAAAAAAATAAATAGGCTTTCTATGGCCCACTGAGTGAGAGATGGCACACACAGGATTCAGAAGTGGCACACAAGCCCAGAGGCCAATATTTGTCTCCCACTGACTGATTTATTGATTTTTTCAGGTAGAATTTAGAAACCAAACCAACAAAAAAATAAATAGGCTTTCTATGGCCCACTGAGTGAGAGATGGCACACACAGGAGTCAGGAGTGGCACACAAGTCCAGAGGCCAATATTTATCTCCCACTGACTGATTTATTGATTTTTTCAGGTAGAATTTAGAAACCAAACCAACAAAAAAATAAATAGGCTTTCTATGGCCCACTGAGTGAGAGATGGCACACACAGGAGTCAGGAGTGGCACACAAGCCCAGAGGCCAATATTTATCTCCCACTGATTGATTTATTGTTTTTTTCAGGTAGAATTTAGAAACCAAATCAACAAAAAAATTAATAGGCTTTCTATGGCCCACTGAGTGTGAGATGACAAACACAGGAGTCAGGAGTGGCACACAAGCCCAGAGGCCAATATTTATCTCCCACTGATTGATTTATTGATTTTTTCAGGTAGAATTTAGAAACCAAATCAACAAAAAAAAATAGGCTTTCTATGGCCCACTGAGTGAGAGATGGCACACACAGGAGTCAGGAGTGGCACACAAGCCCAGAGGCCAATATTTATCTCCCACTGATTGATTTATTGATTTTTTCAGGTAGCATTTAGCAACCAAATCAACAAAAAAAATAAATAGGCTTTCTATGGCCCACTGAGTGGGAGATGGCACACACAGGAGTCAGAAGTGGCACACAAGCCCAGAGGCCAATATTTATCTCCCACTGACTGATTTATTGATTTTTTCAGGTAGAATTTAGAAACCAAATCAACAAAAAAAATTAATAGGCTTTCTATGGCCCACTGAGTGAGAGATGGCACACACAGGAGTCAGGAGTGGCACACATGCCCAGAGGCCAATATTTATCTCCCACTGATTGATTTATTGATTTTTTCAGGTAGAATTTAGAAACCAAATCAACCAAAAAAATAAATAGGCTTTCTATGGCCCACTGAGTGAGAGATGGCACACACAGGATTCAGAAGTGGCACACAAGCCCAGAGGCCAATATTTATCTCCCACTGACTGATTTATTGATTTTTTCAGGTAGAATTTAGAAACCAAACCAACAAAAAAATAAATAGGCTTTCTATGGCCCACTGAGTGAGAGATGGCACACACAGGAGTCAGGAGTGGCACACAAGTCCAGAGGCCAATATTTATCTCCCACTGACTGATTTATTGATTTTTTCAGGTAGAATTTAGAAACCAAACCAACAAAAAAATAAATAGGCTTTCTATGGCCCACTGAGTGAGAGATGGCACACACAGGAGTCAGGAGTGGCACACAAGCCCAGAGGCCAATATTTATCTCCCACTGACTGATTTATTGATTTTTTCAGGTAGAATTTAGAAACCAAACCAACAAAAAAATAAATAGGCTTTCTATGGCCCACTGAGTGAGAGATGGCACACACAGGAGTCAGGAGTGGCACACAAGTCCAGAGGCCAATATTTATCTCCCACTGACTGATTTATTGATTTTTTCAGGTAGAATTTAGAAACCAAACCAACAAAAAAATAAATAGGCTTTCTATGGCCCACTGAGTGAGAGATTGCACACACAGGAGTCAGGAGTGGCACACAAGCCCAGAGGCCAATATTTATCTCCCACTGACTGATTTATTGATTTTTTCAGGTAGAATTTAGAAACCAAATCAACAAAAAAAATAAATAGGCTTTCTATGGCCCACTGAGTGAGAGATGGCACACACAGGAGTCAGGAGTGGCACCCAAGCCCAGAGGCCAATATTTATCTCCCACTGATTGATTTATTGATTTTTTCAGGTAGAATTTGGAAACCAAATCAACCAAAAAAATAAATAGGCTTTCTATGGCTCACTGAGTGAGAGATGGCACACACAGGATTCAGAAGTGGCACACAAGCCCAGAGGCCAATATTTATCTCCCACTGACTGATTTATTGATTTTTTCAGGTAGAATTTAGAAACCAAATCAACAAAAAAAATTAATAGGCTTTCTATGGCCCACTGAGTGAGAGATGGCACACACAGGAGTCAGGAGTGGCACACAAGCCCAGAGGCCAATATTTATCTCCTACTGATTGATTTATTGATTTTTTTCAGGTAGAATTTAGAAACCAAATCAACAATAAAAATAAATAGGCTTTCTATGGCCACTGAGTGAGAGATGGCACACACAGGAGTCAGGAGTGGCACACAAGCCCAGAGGCCAATATTTATCTCCCACTGATTGATTTATTGATTTTTTCAGGTAGAATTTAGAAACCAAATCGACAAAAAAAATAGGCTTTCTATGGCCCACTGAGTGAGAGATGGCACACACAGGAGTCAGAAGTGGCACACAAGCCCAGAGGCCAATATTTATCTCCCACTGACTGATTTATTGATTTTTTCAGGTAGAATTTAGAAACCAAACCAACAAAAAAATAAATAGGCTTTCTATGGCCCACTGAGTGAGAGATGGCACACACAGGAGTCAGGAGTGGCACACAAGTCCAGAGGCCAATATTTATCTCCCACTGACTGATTTATTGATTTTTTCAGGTAGAATTTAGAAACCAAACCAACAAAAAAATAAATAGGCTTTCTATGGCCCACTGAGTGAGAGATTGCACACACAGGAGTCAGGAGTGGCACACAAGCCCAGAGGCCAATATTTATCTCCCACTGACTGATTTATTGATTTTTTCAGGTAGAATTTAGAAACCAAATCAACAAAAATAATAAATAGGCTTTCTATGGCCCACTGAGTGAGATATGGCACACACACGAGTCAGGAGTGGCACACAAGCCCAGAGGCCAATATTTATCTCCCACTGATTGATTTATTGATTTTTTCAGGTAGAATTTAGAAACCAAATCAACCAAAAAAATAAATAGGCTTTCTATGGCTCACTGAGTGAGAGATGGCACACACAGGAGTCAGAAGTGGCACACAAGCCCAGAGGCCAATATTTATCTCCCACTGACTGATTTATTGATTTTTTCAGGTAGAATTTAGAAACCAAATCAACCAAAAAAATAAATAGGCTTTCTATGGCCCACTGAGTGAGAGATGGCACACACAGGAGTCAGAAGTGGCACACAAGCCCAGAGGCCAATATTTATCTCCCACTGACTGATTTATTGATTTTTTCTGGTAGAATTTAGAAACCAAATCAACAAAAAAAATAAATAGGCTTTCTATGGCCCACTGAGTGAGAGATGGCACACACAGGAGTCAGGAGTGGCACACAAGCCCAGAGGCCAATATTTATCTCCCACTGATTGATTTATTGATTTTTTCAGGTAGAATTTAGAAACCAAATCAACAAAAAAAATAAATAGGCTTTCTATGGCCCACTGAGTGAGAGATGGCACACACAGGAGTCAGGAGTGGCACACAAGCCCAGAGGCCAATATTTATCTCCTACTGATTGATTTATTGATTTTTTTCAGGTAGAATTTAGAAACCAAATCAACAAAAAAAATAAATAGGCTTTCTATGGCCCACTGAGTGAGAGATGGCACACACAGGAGTCAGGAGTGGCACACAAGCCCAGAGGCCAATATTTTTCTCCCACTGATTGATTTATTGATTTTTTCAGGTAGAATTTAGAAACCAAATCAACAAACAAAATTAATAGGCTTTCTATGGCCCACTGAGTGAGAGATGGCACACACAGGAGTCAGGAGTGGCACACAAGCCCAGAGGCCAATATTTATCTCCCACTGACTGATTTATTGATTTTTTCAGGTAGAATTTAGAAACCAAATCAAACAAAAAAAATAAATAGGCTTTCTATGGCCCACTGAGTGAGAGATGGCACACACAGGAGTCAGGAGTGGCACACAAGCCCAGAGGCCAATATTTATCTCCCACTGATTGATTTATTGATTTTTTCAGGTAGAATTTAGAAACCAAATCAACAAAAAAAATAAATAGGCTTTCAATGGCCCACTGAGTGAGAGATGGCACACACAGGAGTCAGGAGTGGCACACAAGCCCAGAGGCCAATATTTATCTCCCACTGATTGATTTATTGATTTTTTCAGGTAGAATTTAGAAACCAAATCAACAAACAAAATTAATAGGCTTTCTATGGCCCACTGAGTGAGAGATGGCACACACAGGAGTCAGGAGTGGCACACAAGCCCAGAGGCCAATATTTATCTCCCACTGATTGATTTATTGATTTTTTCAGGTAGAATTTAGAAACCAAATCAACCCAAAAAATAAATAGGCTTTCTATGGCCCACTGAGTGAGAGATGGCACACACAGCAGTCAGAAGTTGCACACAAGCCCAGAGGCCAATATTTATCTCCCACTGACTGATTTATTGATTTTTTCAGGTAGAATTTAGAAACCAAATCAACAAAAAAATAAATAGGCTTTCTATGGCCCACTGAGTGAGAGATGGCACACACAGGAGTCAGGAGTGGCACACAAGCCCAGAGGCCAATATTTATCTCCCACTGACTGATTTATTGATTTTTTCAGGTAGAATTTAGAAACCAAATAAAAAAAAAATAAATAGGCTTTCTATGGCCCACTGAGTGAGAGATGGCACACACAGGAGTCAGGAGTGGCACACAAGCCCAGAGGCCAATATTTATCTCCCACTGATTGATTTATTGATTTTTTCAGGTAGAATTTAGAAACCAAATCAACCAAAAAAATAAATAGGCTTTCTATGGCCCACTGAGTGAGAGATGGCACACACAGGAGTCAGAAGTGGCAGACAAGCCCAGAGGCCAATATTTATCTCCCACTGACTGATTTATTGATTTTTTCAGGTAGAATTTAGAAACCAAATCAACAAAAAAAATAAATAGGCTTTCTATGGTCCACTGAGTGAGAGATGGCACACACAGGAGTCAGGAGTGGCACACAAGCCCAGAGGCCAATATTTATCTCCCACTGATTGATTTATTGATTTTTTCAGGTAGAACTTAGGAAGCAAATCAACCAAAAAAATAAATAGGCTTTCTATGGCCCACTGAGTGAGAGATGGCACACACAGGAGTCAGAAGAGGCACACAAGTCCAGAGGCCAATATTTATCTCCCACTGATTGATTTATTGATTTTTTCAGGTAGAATTTAGAAACCAAATCAACAAAAAAATAAATAGGCTTTCTATGGTCCACTGAGTGAGAGATGGCACACACAGGAGTAAGGAGTGGCACACAAGCCCAGAGGCCAATATTTATCTCCCACTGACTGATTTATTGATTTTTTCAGGTAGAATTTAGAAACCAAATCAACAAAAAAAATAAATAGGCTTTCTATGGTCCACTGAGTGAGAGATGGCACACACAGGAGTCAGGAGTGGCACACAAGCCCAGAGGCCAATATTTATCTCCCACTGATTGATTTATTGATTTTTTCAGGTAGAATTTAGAAAGCAAATCAACCAAAAAAATAAATAGGCTTTCTATGGCCCACTGAGTGAGAGATGGCACACACAGGAGTCAGAAGAGGCACACAAGCCCAGAGGCCAATATTTATCTCCCACTGATTGATTTATTGATTTTTTTTCAGGTAGAATTTAGAAACTAAATCAACCAAAAAAATAAATAGGCTTTCTATGGCCCACTGAGTGAGAGATGGCACACACAGGAGTCAGGAGTGGCACACAAGCCCAGAGGCCAATATTTATCTCCCACTGACTGATTTATTGATATTTTCAGGTAGAATTTAGAAACCAAATCAACAAAAAAATAAAAAGGCTTTCTATGGCCCACTGAGTGAGAGATGGCACACACAGGAGTCAGGAGTGGCACACAAGCCCAGAGGCCAATATTTATCTCCCACTGATTGATTTATTGATTTTTTTCAGGTAGAATTTAGAAACCAAATCAACCAAAAAAATAAATCGGCTTCCTATGGCCCACTGAGTGAGAGATGGCACACACAGGAGTCAGAAGTGGCACACAAGCCCAGAGGCCAATATTTATCTCCCACTGACTGATTTATTGATTTTTTCAGGTAGAATTTAGAAACCAAATCAACAAAAAAAATAAATAGGCTTTCTATGGTCCACTGAGTGAGAGATGGCACACACAGGAGTCAGGAGTGGCACACAAGCCCAGAGGCCAATATTTATCTCCCACTGATTGATTTATTGATTTTTTCAGGTAGAATTTAGAAACCAAATCAACAAAAAAATAAATAGGCTTTCTATGGCCCACTGAGTGAGAGATGGCACACACAGGAGTCAGAAGTGGCACACAAGCCCAGAGGCCAATATTTATCTCCCACTGATTGATTTATTGATTTTTTCAGGTAGAATTTAGAAACCAAATCAACCAAAAAAATAAATAGGCTTTCTATGGTCCACTGAGTGAGAGATGGCACACACAGGAGTCAGAAGTGGCACACAAGCCCAGAGGCCAATATTTATCTCCCACTGACTGATTTATTGATTTTTTCAGGTAGAATTTAGAAACCAAATCAACCAAAAAAATAAATAGGCTTTCTATGGCCCACTGAGTGAGAGATGGCACACACAGGATTCAGAAGTGGCACACAAGCCCAGAGGCCAATATTTATCTCCCACTGACTGATTTATTGATTTTTTCAGGTAGAATTTAGAAACCAAACCAACAAAAAAATAAATAGGCTTTCTATGGCCCACTGAGTGAGAGATGGCACACACAGGAGTCAGGAGTGGCACACAAGTCCAGAGGCCAATATTTATCTCCCACTGACTGATTTATTGATTTTTTCAGGTAGAATTTAGAAACCAAACCAACAAAAAAATAAATAGGCTTTCTATGGCCCACTGAGTGAGAGATGGCACACACAGGAGTCAGGAGTGGCACACAAGCCCAGAGGCCAATATTTATCTCCCACTGACTGATTTATTGATTTTTTCAGGTAGAATTTAGAAACCAAACCAACAAAAAAATAAATAGGCTTTCTATGGCCCACTGAGTGAGAGATGGCACACACAGGAGTCAGGAGTGGCACACAAGTCCAGAGGCCAATATTTATCTCCCACTGACTGATTTATTGATTTTTTCAGGTAGAATTTAGAAACCAAACCAACAAAAAAATAAATAGGCTTTCTATGGCCCACTGAGTGAGAGATTGCACACACAGGAGTCAGGAGTGGCACACAAGCCCAGAGGCCAATATTTATCTCCCACTGACTGATTTATTGATTTTTTTCAGGTAGAGTTTAGAAACCAAATCAACAAAAAAAATAAATAGGCTTTCTATGGCCCACTGAGTGAGAGATGGCACACACAGGAGTCAGGAGTGGCACCCAAGCCCAGAGGCCAATATTTATCTCCCACTGATTGATTTATTGATTTTTTCAGGTAGAATTTGGAAACCAAATCAACCAAAAAAATAAATAGGCTTTCTATGGCTCACTGAGTGAGAGATGGCACACACAGGATTCAGAAGTGGCACACAAGCCCAGAGGCCAATATTTATCTCCCACTGACTGATTTATTGATTTTTTCAGGTAGAATTTAGAAACCAAATCAAGAAAAAAAATTAATAGGCTTTCTATGGCCCACTGAGTGAGAGATGGCACACACAGGAGTCAGGAGTGGCACACAAGCCCAGAGGCCAATATTTATCTCCCACTGATTGATTTATTGATTTTTTTCAGGTAGAATTTAGAAACCAAACCAACAAAAAAATAAATAGGCTTTCTATGGCCCACTGAGTGAGAGATGGCACACACAGGAGTCAGGAGTGGCACACAAGCCCAGAGGCCAATATTTATCTCCCACTGATTGATTTATTGATTTTTTCAGGTAGAATTTAGAAACCAAATCAACAAAAAAAAATAGGCTTTCTATGGCCCACTGAGTGAGAGATGGCACACACAGGAGTCAGAAGTGGCACACAAGCCCAGAGGCCAATATTTATCTCCCACTGACTGATTTATTGATTTTTTCAGGTAGAATTTAGAAACCAAACCAACAAAAAAATAAATAGGCTTTCTATGGCCCACTGAGTGAGAGATGGCACACACAGGAGTCAGGAGTGGCACACAAGTCCAGAGGCCAATATTTATCTCCCACTGACTGATTTATTGATTTTTTCAGGTAGAATTTAGAAACCAAACCAACAAAAAAATAAATAGGCTTTCTATGGCCCACTGAGTGAGAGATTGCACACACAGGAGTCAGGAGTGGCACACAAGCCCAGAGGCCAATATTTATCTCCCACTGACTGATTTATTGATTTTTTCAGGTAGAATTTAGAAACCAAATCAACAAAAATAATAAATAGGCTTTCTATGGCCCACTGAGTGAGATATGGCACACACACGAGTCAGGAGTGGCACACAAGCCCAGAGGCCAATATTTATCTCCCACTGATTGATTTATTGATTTTTTCAGGTAGAATTTAGAAACCAAATCAACCAAAAAAATAAATAGGCTTTCTATGGCTCACTGAGTGAGAGATGGCACACACAGGAGTCAGAAGTGGCACACAAGCCCAGAGGCCAATATTTATCTCCCACTGACTGATTTATTGATTTTTTCAGGTAGAATTTAGAAACCAAATCAACCAAAAAAATAAATAGGCTTTCTATGGCCCACTGAGTGAGAGATGGCACACACAGGAGTCAGAAGTGGCACACAAGCCCAGAGGCCAATATTTATCTCCCACTGACTGATTTATTGATTTTTTCTGGTAGAATTTAGAAACCAAATCAACAAAAAAAAATAAATAGGCTTTCTATGGCCCACTGAGTGAGAGATGGCACACACAGGAGTCAGGAGTGGCACACAAGCCCAGAGGCCAATATTTATCTCCCACTGATTGATTTATTGATTTTTTCAGGTAGAATTTAGAAACCAAATCAACAAAAAAAATAAATAGGCTTTCTATGGCCCACTGAGTGAGAGATGGCACACACAGGAGTCAGGAGTGGCACACAAGCCCAGAGGCCAATATTTATCTCCTACTGATTGATTTATTGATTTTTTTCAGGTAGAATTTAGAAACCAAATCAACAAAAAAAATAAATAGGCTTTCTATGGCCCACTGAGTGAGAGATGGCACACACAGGAGTCAGGAGTGGCACACAAGCCCAGAGGCCAATATTTTTCTCCCACTGATTGATTTATTGATTTTTTCAGGTAGAATTTAGAAACCAAATCAACAAACAAAATTAATAGGCTTTCTATGGCCCACTGAGTGAGAGATGGCACACACAGGAGTCAGGAGTGGCACACAAGCCCAGAGGCCAATATTTATCTCCCACTGACTGATTTATTGATTTTTTCAGGTAGAATTTAGAAACCAAATCAAACAAAAAAAATAAATAGGCTTTCTATGGCCCACTGAGTGAGAGATGGCACACACAGGAGTCAGGAGTGGCACACAAGCCCAGAGGCCAATATTTATCTCCCACTGATTGATTTATTGATTTTTTCAGGTAGAATTTAGAAACCAAATCAACAAAAAAAATAAATAGGCTTTCTATGGCCCACTGAGTGAGAGATGGCACACACAGGAGTCAGGAGTGGCACACAAGCCCAGAGGCCAATATTTATCTCCCACTGATTGATTTATTGATTTTTTCAGGTAGAATTTAGAAACCAAATCAACAAACAAAATTAATAGGCTTTCTATGGCCCACTGAGTGAGAGATGGCACACACAGGAGTCAGGAGTGGCACACAAGCCCAGAGGCCAATATTTATCTCCCACTGATTGATTTATTGATTTTTTCAGGTAGAATTTAGAAACCAAATCAACCCAAAAAATAAATAGGCTTTCTATGGCCCACTGAGTGAGAGATGGCACACACAGCAGTCAGAAGTTGCACACAAGCCCAGAGGCCAATATTTATCTCCCACTGACTGATTTATTGATTTTTTCAGGTAGAATTTAGAAACCAAATCAACAAAAAAATAAATAGGCTTTCTATGGCCCACTGAGTGAGAGATGGCACACACAGGAGTCAGGAGTGGCACACAAGCCCAGAGGCCAATATTTATCTCCTACTGATTGATTTATTGATTTTTTTCAGGTAGAATTTAGAAACCAAATCAACAAAAAAAATAAATAGGCTTTCTATGGCCCACTGAGTGAGATGGCACACACAGGAGTCAGGAGTGGCACACAAGCCCAGAGGCCAATATTTTTCTCCCACTGATTGATTTATTGATTTTTTCAGGTAGAATTTAGAAACCAAATCAACAAACAAAATTAATAGGCTTTCTATGGCCCACTGAGTGAGAGATGGCACACACAGGAGTCAGGAGTGGCACACAAGCCCAGAGGCCAATATTTATCTCCCACTGACTGATTTATTGATTTTTTCAGGTAGAATTTAGAAACCAAATCAAACAAAAAAAATAAATAGGCTTTCTATGGCCCACTGAGTGAGAGATGGCACACACAGGAGTCAGGAGTGGCACACAAGCCCAGAGGCCAATATTTATCTCCCACTGATTGATTTATTGATTTTTTCAGGTAGAATTTAGAAACCAAATCAACAAAAAAAATAAATAGGCTTTCTATGGCCCACTGAGTGAGAGATGGCACACACAGGAGTCAGGAGTGGCACACAAGCCCAGAGGCCAATATTTATCTCCCACTGATTGATTTATTGATTTTTTCAGGTAGAATTTAGAAACCAAATCAACAAACAAAATTAATAGGCTTTCTATGGCCCACTGAGTGAGAGATGGCACACACAGGAGTCAGGAGTGGCACACAAGCCCAGAGGCCAATATTTATCTCCCACTGATTGATTTATTGATTTTTTCAGGTAGAATTTAGAAACCAAATCAACCCAAAAAATAAATAGGCTTTCTATGGCCCACTGAGTGAGAGATGGCACACACAGCAGTCAGAAGTTGCACACAAGCCCAGAGGCCAATATTTATCTCCCACTGACTGATTTATTGATTTTTTCAGGTAGAATTTAGAAACCAAATCAACAAAAAAATAAATAGGCTTTCTATGGCCCACTGAGTGAGAGATGGCACACACAGGAGTCAGGAGTGGCACACAAGCCCAGAGGCCAATATTTATCTCCCACTGACTGATTTATTGATTTTTTCAGGTAGAATTTAGAAACCAAATAAAAAAATAAATAAATAGGCTTTCTATGGCCCACTGAGTGAGAGATGGCACACACAGGAGTCAGGAGTGGCACACAAGCCCAGAGGCCAATATTTATCTCCCACTGATTGATTTATTGATTTTTTCAGGTAGAATTTAGAAACCAAATCAACCAAAAAAATAAATAGGCTTTCTATGGCCCACTGAGTGAGAGATGGCACACACAGGAGTCAGAAGTGGCAGACAAGCCCAGAGGCCAATATTTATCTCCCACTGACTGATTTATTGATTTTTTCAGGTAGAATTTAGAAACCAAATCAACAAAAAAAATAAATAGGCTTTCTATGGTCCACTGAGTGAGAGATGGCACACACAGGAGTCAGGAGTGGCACACAAGCCCAGAGGCCAATATTTATCTCCCACTGATTGATTTATTGATTTTTTCAGGTAGAACTTAGGAAGCAAATCAACCAAAAAAATAAATAGGCTTTCTATGGCCCACTGAGTGAGAGATGGCACACACAGGAGTCAGAAGAGGCACACAAGTCCAGAGGCCAATATTTATCTCCCACTGATTGATTTATTGATTTTTTCAGGTAGAATTTAGAAACCAAATCAACAAAAAAATAAATAGGCTTTCTATGGTCCACTGAGTGAGAGATGGCACACACAGGAGTAAGGAGTGGCACACAAGCCCAGAGGCCAATATTTATCTCCCACTGACTGATTTATTGATTTTTTCAGGTAGAATTTAGAAACCAAATCAACAAAAAAAATAAATAGGCTTTCTATGGTCCACTGAGTGAGAGATGGCACACACAGGAGTCAGGAGTGGCACACAAGCCCAGAGGCCAATATTTATCTCCCACTGATTGATTTATTGATTTTTTCAGGTAGAATTTAGAAAGCAAATCAACCAAAAAAATAAATAGGCTTTCTATGGCCCACTGAGTGAGAGATGGCACACACAGGAGTCAGAAGAGGCACACAAGCCCAGAGGCCAATATTTATCTCCCACTGATTGATTTATTGATTTTTTTCAGGTAGAATTTAGAAACTAAATCAACCAAAAAAATAAATAGGCTTTCTATGGCCCACTGAGTGAGAGATGGCACACACAGGAGTCAGGAGTGGCACACAAGCCCAGAGGCCAATATTTATCTCCCACTGACTGATTTATTGATATTTTCAGGTAGAATTTAGAAACCAAATCAACAAAAAAATAAAAAGGCTTTCTATGGCCCACTGAGTGAGAGATGGCACACACAGGAGTCAGGAGTGGCACACAAGCCCAGAGGCCAATATTTATCTCCCACTGACTGATTTATTGATATTTTCAGGTAGAATTTAGAAACCAAATCAACAAAAAAATAAATAGGCTTTCTATGGCCCACTGAGTGAGAGATGGCACACACAGGAGTCAGGAGTGGCACACAAGCCCAGAGGCCAATATTTATCTCCCACTGATTGATTTATTGATTTTTTTCAGGTAGAATTTAGAAACCAAATCAACCAAAAAAATAAATCGGCTTTCTATGGCCCACTGAGTGAGAGATGGCACACACAGGAGTCAGAAGTGGCACACAAGCCCAGAGGCCAATATTTATCTCCCACTGACTGATTTATTGATTTTTTCAGGTAGAATTTAGAAACCAAATCAACAAAAAAAATAAATAGGCTTTCTATGGTCCACTGAGTGAGAGATGGCACACACAGGAGTCAGGAGTGGCACACAAGCCCAGAGGCCAATATTTATCTCCCACTGATTGATTTATTGATTTTTTCAGGTAGAATTTAGAAACCAAATCAACAAAAAAATAAATAGGCTTTCTATGGCCCACTGAGTGAGAGATGGCACACACAGGAGTCAGAAGTGGCACACAAGCCCAGAGGCCAATATTTATCTCCCACTGATTGATTTATTGATTTTTTCAGGTAGAATTTAGAAACCAAATCAACCAAAAAAATAAATAGGCTTTCTATGGTCCACTGAGTGAGAGATGGCACACACAGGAGTCAGAAGTGGCACACAAGCCCAGAGGCCAATATTTATCTCCCACTGACTGATTTATTGATTTTTTTCAGGTAGAATTTAGAAACCAAATCAACCAAAAAAATAAATAGGCTTTCTATGGCCCACTGAGTGAGAGATGGCACACACAGGATTCAGAAGTGGCACACAAGCCCAGAGGCCAATATTTATCTCCCACTGACTGATTTATTGATTTTTTCAGGTAGAATTTAGAAACCAAACCAACAAAAAAATAAATAGGCTTTCTATGGCCCACTGAGTGAGAGATGGCACACACAGGAGTCAGGAGTGGCACACAAGTCCAGAGGCCAATATTTATCTCCCACTGACTGATTTATTGATTTTTTCAGGTAGAATTTAGAAACCAAACCAACAAAAAAATAAATAGGCTTTCTATGGCCCACTGAGTGAGAGATGGCACACACAGGAGTCAGGAGTGGCACACAAGCCCAGAGGCCAATATTTATCTCCCACTGACTGATTTATTGATTTTTTCAGGTAGAATTTAGAAACCAAACCAACAAAAAAATAAATAGGCTTTCTATGGCCCACTGAGTGAGAGATGGCACACACAGGAGTCAGGAGTGGCACACAAGTCCAGAGGCCAATATTTATCTCCCACTGACTGATTTATTGATTTTTTCAGGTAGAATTTAGAAACCAAACCAACAAAAAAATAAATAGGCTTTCTATGGCCCACTGAGTGAGAGATTGCACACACAGGAGTCAGGAGTGGCACACAAGCCCAGAGGCCAATATTTATCTCCCACTGACTGATTTATTGATTTTTTCAGGTAGAATTTAGAAACCAAATCAACAAAAAAAATAAATAGGCTTTCTATGGCCCACTGAGTGAGAGATGGCACACACAGGAGTCAGGAGTGGCACCCAAGCCCAGAGGCCAATATTTATCTCCCACTGATTGATTTATTGATTTTTTCAGGTAGAATTTGGAAACCAAATCAACCAAAAAAATAAATAGGCTTTCTATGGCTCACTGAGTGAGAGATGGCACACACAGGATTCAGAAGTGGCACACAAGCCCAGAGGCCAATATTTATCTCCCACTGACTGATTTATTGATTTTTTCAGGTAGAATTTAGAAACCAAATCAAGAAAAAAAATTAATAGGCTTTCTATGGCCCACTGAGTGAGAGATGGCACACACAGGAGTCAGGAGTGGCACACAAGCCCAGAGGCCAATATTTATCTCCTACTGATTGATTTATTGATTTTTTTCAGGTAGAATTTAGAAACCAAATCAACAATAAAAATAAATAGGCTTTCTATGGCCCACTGAGTGAGAGATGGCACACACAGGAGTCAGGAGTGGCACACAAGCCCAGAGGCCAATATTTATCTCCCACTGATTGATTTATTGATTTTTTCAGGTAGAATTTAGAAACCAAATCAACAAAAAAAAATAGGCTTTCTATGGCCCACTGAGTGAGAGATGGCACACACAGGAGTCAGAAGTGGCACACAAGCCCAGAGGCCAATATTTATCTCCCACTGACTGATTTATTGATTTTTTCAGGTAGAATTTAGAAACCAAACCAACAAAAAAATAAATAGGCTTTCTATGGCCCACTGAGTGAGAGATGGCACACACAGGAGTCAGGAGTGGCACACAAGTCCAGAGGCCAATATTTATCTCCCACTGACTGATTTATTGATTTTTTCAGGTAGAATTTAGAAACCAAACCAACAAAAAAATAAATAGGCTTTCTATGGCCCACTGAGTGAGAGATTGCACACACAGGAGTCAGGAGTGGCACACAAGCCCAGAGGCCAATATTTATCTCCCACTGACTGATTTATTGATTTTTTCAGGTAGAATTTAGAAACCAAATCAACAAAAATAATAAATAGGCTTTCTATGGCCCACTGAGTGAGATATGGCACACACACGAGTCAGGAGTGGCACACAAGCCCAGAGGCCAATATTTATCTCCCACTGATTGATTTATTGATTTTTTCAGGTAGAATTTAGAAACCAAATCAACCAAAAAAATAAATAGGCTTTCTATGGCTCACTGAGTGAGAGATGGCACACACAGGAGTCAGAAGTGGCACACAAGCCCAGAGGCCAATATTTATCTCCCACTGACTGATTTATTGATTTTTTCAGGTAGAATTTAGAAACCAAATCAACCAAAAAAATAAATAGGCTTTCTATGGCCCACTGAGTGAGAGATGGCACACACAGGAGTCAGAAGTGGCACACAAGCCCAGAGGCCAATATTTATCTCCCACTGACTGATTTATTGATTTTTTCTGGTAGAATTTAGAAACCAAATCAACAAAAAAAAATAAATAGGCTTTCTATGGCCCACTGAGTGAGAGATGGCACACACAGGAGTCAGGAGTGGCACACAAGCCCAGAGGCCAATATTTATCTCCCACTGATTGATTTATTGATTTTTTCAGGTAGAATTTAGAAACCAAATCAACAAAAAAAATAAATAGGCTTTCTATGGCCCACTGAGTGAGAGATGGCACACACAGGAGTCAGGAGTGGCACACAAGCCCAGAGGCCAATATTTATCTCCTACTGATTGATTTATTGATTTTTTTCAGGTAGAATTTAGAAACCAAATCAACAAAAAAAATAAATAGGCTTTCTATGGCCCACTGAGTGAGAGATGGCACACACAGGAGTCAGGAGTGGCACACAAGCCCAGAGGCCAATATTTTTCTCCCACTGATTGATTTATTGATTTTTTCAGGTAGAATTTAGAAACCAAATCAACAAACAAAATTAATAGGCTTTCTATGGCCCACTGAGTGAGAGATGGCACACACAGGAGTCAGGAGTGGCACACAAGCCCAGAGGCCAATATTTATCTCCCACTGACTGATTTATTGATTTTTTCAGGTAGAATTTAGAAACCAAATCAAACAAAAAAAATAAATAGGCTTTCTATGGCCCACTGAGTGAGAGATGGCACACACAGGAGTCAGGAGTGGCACACAAGCCCAGAGGCCAATATTTATCTCCCACTGATTGATTTATTGATTTTTTCAGGTAGAATTTAGAAACCAAATCAACAAAAAAAATAAATAGGCTTTCTATGGCCCACTGAGTGAGAGATGGCACACACAGGAGTCAGGAGTGGCACACAAGCCCAGAGGCCAATATTTATCTCCCACTGATTGATTTATTGATTTTTTCAGGTAGAATTTAGAAACCAAATCAACAAACAAAATTAATAGGCTTTCTATGGCCCACTGAGTGAGAGATGGCACACACAGGAGTCAGGAGTGGCACACAAGCCCAGAGGCCAATATTTATCTCCCACGGATTGATTTATTGATTTTTTCAGGTAGAATTTAGAAACCAAATCAACCCAAAAAATAAATAGGCTTTCTATGGCCCACTGAGTGAGAGATGGCACACACAGCAGTCAGAAGTTGCACACAAGCCCAGAGGCCAATATTTATCTCCCACTGACTGATTTATTGATTTTTTCAGGTAGAATTTAGAAACCAAATCAACAAAAAAATAAATAGGCTTTCTATGGCCCACTGAGTGAGAGATGGCACACACAGGAGTCAGGAGTGGCACACAAGCCCAGAGGCCAATATTTATCTCCCACTGACTGATTTATTGATTTTTTCAGGTAGAATTTAGAAACCAAATAAAAAAAAAATAAATAGGCTTTCTATGGCCCACTGAGTGAGAGATGGCACACACAGGAGTCAGGAGTGGCACACAAGCCCAGAGGCCAATATTTATCTCCCACTGATTGATTTATTGATTTTTTCAGGTAGAATTTAGAAACCAAATCAACCAAAAAAAATAAATAGGCTTTCTATGGCCCACTGAGTGAGAGATGGCACACACAGGAGTCAGAAGTGGCAGACAAGCCCAGAGGCCAATATTTATCTCCCACTGACTGATTTATTGATTTTTTCAGGTAGAATTTAGAAACCAAATCAACAAAAAAAATAAATAGGCTTTCTATGGTCCACTGAGTGAGAGATGGCACACACAGGAGTAAGGAGTGGCACACAAGCCCAGAGGCCAATATTTATCTCCCACTGACTGATTTATTGATTTTTTCAGGTAGAATTTAGAAACCAAATCAACAAAAAAAATAAATAGGCTTTCTATGGTCCACTGAGTGAGAGATGGCACACACAGGAGTCAGGAGTGGCACACAAGCCCAGAGGCCAATATTTATCTCCTACTGATTGATTTATTGATTTTTTCAGGTAGAATTTAGAAACCAAATCAACAAAAAAATAAATAGGCTTTCTATGGCCCACTGAGTGAGAGATGGCACACACAGGAGTCAGGAGTGGCACACAAGCCCAGAGGCCAATATTTATCTCCCACTGACTGATTTATTGATATTTTCAGGTAGAATTTAGAAACCAAATCAACAAAAAAATAAATAGGCTTTCTATGGCCCACTGAGTGAGAGATGGCACACACAGGAGTCAGAAGTGGCACACAAGCCCAGAGGCCAATATTTATCTCCCACTGATTGATTTATTGATTTTTTCAGGTAGAATTTAGAAACCAAATCAACCAAAAAAATAAATAGGCTTTCTATGGCCCACTGAGTGAGAGATGGCACACACAGGAGTCAGAAGTGGCACACAAGCCCAGAGGCCAATATTTATCTCCCACTGACTGATTTATTGATTTTTTCAGGTAGAATTTAGAAACCAAATCAACAAAAAAAAAAAATAGGCTTTCTATGGCCCACTATGTGAGAGAGATGGCACACACAGGGATGGCACTCTAGCAGAAATGCCAATCTTAATCTCCCACAACTTATTTTTTGTAGGGAGAATTAAAAAAATAAATAAATAAAGGGACTGTCCTACAATTACTATCTCCCTGCAGTAATCTCAGCCAGGTATGGCAGGCAGCAATAAGAAGTGGACTGATGCACAAATTAAATAAAAAGTGTGGACAAACAAAAAAATAGCTGTGCAGAAAGGAAGGAACAAGAGGATTTGTGCTTTGAAAAAAGCAGTTGGTTTGCACAGCGGCGTACACACAGCAATGCAGCTATCAGGGAGCCTTCTAGGGCAGCCCAATGAGCTACAGCGCTGAGAAAAAAAAAAATGTAGCTTCCACTATCCCTGCACACCGAAGGTGGTGTTGGACAGTGGAAATCGCTACAGCACAAGCGGTTTGGGGGTTAATGGACCCTGCCTAACGCTATCCCTGTTTCTGACGAAGCAGCAGCAACCTCTCCCTAAGCTCAGATCAGCAGCAGTAAGAGGGCGGTCGGCGGGAACTCCCCTTTATAGCCCCTGTGATGCCGCAGACAGCAAGCCAATCACTGCAATGCCCTTCTCTAAGATGGTGGGGACCAGGACCTATGTCATCACGCTGCCCACACTCTGCGTTCACCTTCATTGGCTGAGAAATGGCGCTTTTCGCGTCATTGAAACGCGACTTTGGCGCGAAAGTCGCGTACCGCATGGCCGACCCCGCACAGGGGTCGGGTTTCATGAAACCCGACTTTGCCAAAAGTCGGCGACTTTTGAAAATGAACAACCCGTTTCGCTCAACCCTACTCTGGAGCATGGGAAAATGATCTGGCATTTTTCCATGCTCCAGAGTCCAGCGCAGGTCAGGCTGTGACGGAGCGCAGCTTCAGTGATGGCACTGCTAGTCACTGAAGCTGCACTGGCAGCATCTCCTTATTCATCAGTGGTTTTCAGCAGGAGCGGTCGCATCTTGGCACCATCCTGGTTGAAAACTGTATATATCCCAGATATGGATTACAGCGTGGGACACAAATATGCACAGGTATGGGTATATTGTTGGTTTATTATTTTAATTTTATCACAGGAGATCGAGGGCGTCACATGGATTAGGATTAACAATAAAATGGGAAAACTGTTGTCTTTTATTTCATTAAAAGACTTTATTCTGGCTGTGTCTTTATTTAACATGAACCAATTATAGGATTAGTAATGGATAGCTGTCTTACTGACACCTCTCCATTACTAAGCCATAGGCTTGAGGTCACCTTTCAATACAAAGGTGATATCAACCCCACAAATATTACCCCACTTGCCACCGCTACAGGGCAGTGGGAAGAGTGAGGCTAAGTGCCGGAATTGGCGCATCTCGGAGATGCGCCTTTTCTGGGGCGGCCGAGTGCTGATGTATTTTTAGCCAGGGGGGCAAATATCCATGGCCACTTCCTAAGCTATTAATATCAGCCCGCAGCTGTCTGCATAGCGTTTGCTGGCTATTAATTATGGGGGAACCCCATGTCATTTATTGGGGGGTCCCTCATTTTAATAGCCAGTAAAGGCTAAGTATACAGCTGTAAGCTGATATTAATAGTCTGGGAAGCTCCATGGGTATTACCCCATCTCAGGCTATAAACATCTGCCCCCTGTCGCTGACTATCCCTTTACTGGTTCCGAAAATTGTGCAGGAGCCCACGCCATTTTTTTCCAATAAATAAAAATTTATTAATTAAATACATGTCCAGTAATTTGCACACACACTGTACTAATTGTATTTGTCACTGACATCTATATATCTATTGTACTTATTCGGCATCTATTTACTATATGTAAACCATGTCTTCTATCCTATCCTTTCGGCTCGTGCAATGATTTTACAGAAGCCGACAAATGAATTACCGGCTGTTCTTCTATTTACCTCTCTGTGAAATATAGAGACATATATATACTGTACCTGTAGGGAGAACAGACAAATAGACATGCTGGTTAGAGTGTAATGGTGGCAGATGGCATGGCAGTCTGTATACATCCTTCTGGATTAATTCATATCTTACACTTGTATGATACACACTTATAGGATACACACTACAGACATATGTAACTATATATATATATATATATATATATATATATATATATATATGTATAATATATATATATATATATATATATATATATATATATATATATATATATATAAAGAGAAAAAAAAACCAACCAGCACTCCCAATGTGAACACATGCAAGCTGCAAGCTGCATCATATAGATATAAAGAAACACAGCAGCACATGTACATGAATCCAGGCCATGTGAAAACACACACAAATATTCGATAAGAATCATACTACTCAAAAATATTTTTTCATAAAAAAATTTTCAAAAATTTTTTTTTCATAAAACTTACAGTTATAGATAAAATGAAGATTCTTAGCGCATAAATTGGCCAATTCATGTGTGCCCATCAACCACGGCAAGGTGATCTCCCTCTGATGGGTCCTACTCTACTGTACATTCCACTCTTGGGCCACCAGCCTACAACTTAGGACAAACATGTCACTCTGGGCTAAACCTACAATTTATGGGCAAGTAGAGATGATTACCACCACCTGCAAGGTCAATGGGAGGAGTGCAAGATCAGTCTGGATGCAGCCACATCCATGCACTAAACAAAGAGAAAAAAAAACAACCAGCACTCCCAATGTGAACACATGCAAGCTGCAAGCTGCATCATATAGATATAAAGAAACACAGCAGCACATGTACATGAATCCAGGCCATGTGAAAACACACACAAATATTCGATATGAATCATACTACTCAAAAATATTTTTTCATTTATGGTCTGGATCCATGTACATGTGCTGCTGTGTTTCTTTATATCTATATGATGCAGCTTGCAGCTTGCATGTGTTCACATTGGGAGTGCTGGTTGTTTTTTTTTCTCTAGTGTATGGATGTGGCTGCATCCAGACTGATCTTGCACTCCTCCCATTGACCTTGCAGGTGGCGGTAATCATCTCTACTTGCCCATAAATTGTAGGTTTAGCCCAGGGTGACATGTTTGTCCTAAGTTGTAGGCTGGTGGCCCAAGAGTGGCATGTACAGTAGAGTAGGACCCATCAGAGGGAGATCACCTTGCCGTTGTTGATGGGCACACATGAATTGGCCAATTTATGCGCTAAGAATCTTCATTTTATCTATAACTGTAAGTTTTATGAAAAAAAATTTTTGAAAAATTTTTTATGAAAAAATATTTTTGAGTAGTATGATTCATATCGAATATTTGTGTGTGTTTTCACATGGCCTGGATTCATGTACATGTGCTGCTGTGTTTCTTTATATCTATATGATGCAGCTTGCAGCTTGCATGTGTTCACATTGGGAGTGCTGGTTGTTTTTTTTTTTCTCTTTGTTTAGTGTATGGATGTGGCTGCATCCAGACTGATCTTGCACTCCTCCCATTGACCTTGCAGGTGGCGGTAATCATCTCTACTTGCCCATAAATTGTAGGTTTAGCCCAGAGTGACATGTTTGTCCTAAGTTGTAGGCTGGTGGCCCAAGAGTGGCATGTACAGTAGAGTAGGACCCATCAGAGGGAGATCACCTTGCTGTGGTTGATGGGCACACATGAATTAGCCAATTTATGCGCTAAGAATCTTCATTTTATCTATAACTGTAAGTTTTATGAAAAAAAAATTTTTGAAAATTTTTTTATGAAAAAATATTTTTGAGTAGTATGATTCATATCGAATATTTGTGTGTCTTTTCACATGGCCTGGATTCATGTACATGTGCTGCTGTGTTTCTTTCTATCTATCTATCTATCTATCTATCTATCTATCTATCTATCTATCTATATATATATATATATATAGTATATCACTGTATCATAATATAGAGTGAGTTTTTGTTTGCATTTGTGTAAAGTTAAAGCATATATACCTCCTTTTAGGATGTATCAAAATCTTACAAATTGGATCAAAGTAAATTACTTTTCTATGATTATTTTTTCTATTGAAATTAAAAATGATGCTCAGCATAAATGTGAAGATTTATCTAAATAGTGTAAAACATAATCCTGAGAGAATAATAGAACTGTCAATTGCATTTATATTAGAGTCTTAAAATTTGACTGTTTTTTAACAAACTTGGCATCAATCAAAAGTACAAGAAAATATACTCTTCAGCATTGAAATTGAAAAACCAAGAAGGAAAAATCATGTAATTATGGGAATCACAAGATTGATAAACATGTTAATGATATGCACATGATAAAAAATGGAAACCAAATTTTTTAAATATGTTGATTTATTCAGTATGGAGCACAATGCACTATTAACCCCTTTATAACATGTACGGTGCAAGTCAGGCTGCTGTCACACTAGCAGTATTTGGTCAGTATTTTACATCAGTATGTGTAAGCCAAAACCAGGAGTGGAACAAATAGAGGAAAAGTATAACAGAAACATATGCACCACGTCTGCATATATCACCCACTCCTGGTTTTGGCTTACAAATACTGATGTAAAATACTGACCAAATACTGCTAGTGTGACGGCAGCCTCAGAAGTTGGTGTATAGAGCGGACTCATGAGATGAGCTTTCCCCTTAAGCAGTAGGTGATGGCTTTGTGTTACAATCAGGACCTGCCTCTGCCAATAATGGGTGGACTAAAGTCCACCCTTGATTGTTAACCTATTAAATGCTGCTGTCAAGCTATTAGCCGTGGGGTTGTAAACCTCCAAATAAATCAAATCGATGCCATGCAAAACTGTTTCCGACCTGTTTCCACCAAACAGGTGAGAGCGTTTCTTGGCATCATTGGGTATTACTGGAGGTTTACACCTAATTTCTCTGGGAGATCAACACCCCTAACCAATCACCTAAAGGGAAAGAAGTTGGTCATGGTACAGTGGCACCTACAAGCGGAGGAAGCATACCAGTCTATGAAGGTGGCGCTGTGCGGTCAGGTCATCCTTATCAGCCCCAACTTCAAAAGAGACTTCATCATACAGACGGACACCTCTAACATCGGTCTAGGAGCAGTCCTGTTGCAGGAGGTGAACGGAGAGGAACATACGGTCACCTACCTGAGTAGGAAATTTATCCCAGCCAAGAAGAATTATAGCGTAGTGGAAAAGGAGTGCCTGGCTATTAAGTGGGCCTTGGAGTCCTAACACTATTATATACACACACACATGGTCAAAATCGTTGGTACCCCACGTTTAATGACAGAAAAACTCACATTGGTCCCAGAAATAACTTGAATCTGACAAAAGTAATAATAAATATTTTTTTTAATATATTTTTTTTAATTCTGTGAAAGCTTCTTTGAAAAGCAATGTCTGACTTTCATTTGTTCATTTTCATAGATCTTTTATGTATTATTAATTTTGTCACATTCCAGTTATTCCTGTGACCAATGTGGGTTTTCTGGAACAACACCATTGACATTGTTCCAGAAAATTAAGGGGAATCTGTCACCTCAAAATTTGCCTATAAGCTAAGGCCATCGGCATCAGGGGTTTATCTACAGCATTCTGTAATGCTGTATATAAGCCCTCGATGTAACCTGAAAGATAAGAAAAACAAGTTAGATTATATTCACTCAGGGGAGGTCCCGGTGTGGTCCTGTCCGATGAGCATCGCGGTCCGGGTCCAGCGCCTCCCATCTTTATACGATGACGTCCTCTTCTTTGCTTCCTGCCACGGCTCCTGTGAAGGCATACTTTACCTGTTGAGGGCAGAGCAAAGTACTGCAGTACACAGACGCCGAGAAATGTTACAGAAATGTTTCTTTTTTGTGCATATTGGAACAACACAAAAACAGAGTAAAGAAAGCAAATTTGACATAATTTCACACAAAATCCCCCAAATCCCCAAAAATGGACCAGACAAAATTAACACCATAATCTTAATATTTAGTTGCACACCCTTTGGAATAACTAGCTACAATGAATTACTTTCTATAACACCAACAAGCTTCTTATACCTCTCAACTGGAATTTTTGACCACTCTTCTCATGTAAATTGCTCCAGGTGTCTATTATTTGAAGAGTGCTTTATGCCAACAGCAATTTTAAGATCACCCTACTGGTGTTCAATGGGATTTAAATCCAAATTCATTGCTGACCACTTCAGAACTGTCTAGCACTTTGTTTCCATCCATTTCTGGATCCTTGTTAAAGTATGTTCGGGGTCATTGTCCTGCTGGAAAACCCATGGCCTAGGATGCAAATCTAGCTTTCTGACACTAGGCACTACATTGCAACCAAAACTCCTTTGGCAGTCTTCAGATTTCATGATGCCTTGCATATACAGTAGTCTAGGCACCGAGTACCATCGACAGCAAATCAGGGCCAAAATATCTTTGAAGCTCCATCATATTTGACTGTAGGTACTGTGTTCTTTTCTTTGAAGGCTTCATTCCTTTTCTGGTAAGCAAGAGTTTAATGTGCTTTAACAAAAACTCTACATATGTCTCATTTGTCTACAGGATAAATTCCAAGAACGATTTTGGCTTACTAACATACTTTTTGGCAAACTGCAGTTTAGCTTTTTTCTTTGTGTAAGCAGAAGTGTCCTCCTGGGTCTCCTGCCATTACGTTTCATTTCATTCAAATGGCAATGGATAGTTCGCTCTAACACTGATGCACCCTGAGCCTGTAGGACAGCTTGAATTTCTTTGGAACTTGATTTGGGCTGCTCATCCACCATCATATCCTGCATTGCAGCTTTTCATCTATTTTTCTTTGCCATTCACATACAGAAAGATAGCTACAGTGCCATGGGTTGTAAACTTCTTGATTACTGTGCGCAAAGGAACATCAAGATTTCTGGAGATGGACTTGCATTCTTGAGATTGTTGATATTTTTCAACAATTTGGGTTCTCACATGCTCAGGAAGTCACGTTCTCCACTTTCTGTTCCCCATGCTTTGTGTAGCACACACAGAAACACAATGCAAATATTAAAGTCAATTTCTCCCTTTTTTATCTTGTTTCTGGTGTGATTATTCTTATTGCCGACACCTGTTACTTGCCACCTGTGAGTTTGAACGGGCATCACGAGCTTGAAACAACGTTGTTTACCCACAATTTTGGAAAGGTGGCAAAAAAGGATTTATTTCCTTGGAAATAAACATGTGTAATTGCAAAAATTCTCAGAGAGAAATACTTAGTTTTCAGGAACAACTTCAAGAGTGGCAATCGTGGCAGTCGCTTTCGGCCATTACTGTCTATATATATATATATATATATATATATATATATATATATATATATATATATATATATATATATATATATATATATATATACCTACACTGCTAGATATCACTGAATGAAATATTTCAGTTACAAATCTGTATTCATTACAAAGTTGAATGTGTTGAGAACAATGAAACATAAAAATGATCAATGTAAATCAAAATGAATATCCCATGGAGGTCTGGATTTAGAATGATACACAAAATCAAGGTGGAAAATCAAATTACAGGGTGATCTAACTTCAGTGGAAATGCCTCAAGGCAAGGAAATGATGTTCAGTTGTGTGTGTTGCATCCATGTGCCTGTGTGACCTCTCTACAATGCCTGGGCATGCTCCAGATGAGGCGACGGATGGTCTCCTGAGGAATCTCCTGCCTGACCTGGACTAAAGCATCCTCCAACTCCTGGATAGTCTGTGGTGCAACATGACATTGGTCGATTAGTGCGAGACATGATGTCCCAGATGTGTTCAATCGGATTCAGATCTAGGAAACGGGAAGGCCAGTCTATAGCTACAATGCCTTTATCTTTCAGGACTGCTGACACACTCCAGCCACATGAAGTCTGGCATTGTCCTGCATTAGGAGGAACTCAGGGCCAACTGCACCAGCATATGGTCTCACAAGGGGTCTGAGGATCTCATCTCGGTACCTAATGGCAGTCAGGCTACCTCTGTCAAGCACATGGAGGGCTGTACGGCCATCCAAAGAAATGCCACCCCACACCATTACTGACCCACTGCCAATTCGGTCATGCTGATGGATGTTGCAGGCAGCAGATTGCACCCCACGGCGTCTCCAGACTCTGTATCGTCTGTCACATGTGCTCAGTGTGAACATGCTTTCATCTGTTAAGAGCACAGGGCGCCAGTGGCGAATTTGCCAATCCTGGTGTTCTGTGGCAAATGCCAATCATCCTGCACTGTGTTGGGCCTTGAGAACAACCCCCATCTGTGGACGTCAGGCACTCAGTCCATCATCATGGAGTCAGTTTATAACCGTTTGTGCAGACACATGCACATTTGTGGCCTGCTGGAGGTCATTTTGCAGGGCTCTAGCAGTGCTCCTCCTGTTCCTCCTTGCACAAAGGCTGAGGTAGCGGTCCTGCTGCTGGGTTGTTGCCCTCCTATGGCCCCCTTCACGTATCCTGGTGTACTGGCTTGTCTCCTAGTAGCGCCTCCAGCCTCTTCTCACTACGCTGACAGACAGACCTTCTTGCCACAGCTCGCATTGATGTGCCATCCTGGATGATCTGCACTACCTGAGCCCTTGTGTGAGTTGTAGAGTCCGTCTCATGCTACCAGGAGTGTGAAAGCACAACCAACATTCAAAAGTGACCAAAACATCAGCCGGAAAGCAATGGTAGTGAGATGTGGTCTGTGGTCCCCACCTGCAGAACCACTACTTTATTGAGTGTGTCTTAATAATTGCCAATAATTTCCATCTGTTGTCTGTTCCATTTGCACAACAGCATGTGAAATTTATTGTCAACCAGTGTTGCTTCCTAAATGGACAGTTTGATTTCACAGAAGTTTGATTTACGTGGAGTTATATTCTGTTGTTAAGTGTTCTCTTTTTTTTTTGAGCAGTGTATATTTTAAGGTTAATTTTCTCCTATTACCCTTTAAAAATTTGCAGCTGAATCAACATTTTAGAGAAAAAATGTGATTTTTCTTTTTTTTTTAAATCAACTTTTTCTTAATTGCTGTGTTATAGCAGAAGAGTTAAAATTTGTTATTACAACAGTGTAGAATAAGTTTGCAGTTTTTAAATTCATGTAACTTCTGGAGGTTCTCCAGTAAATATGCCCCTTAAGGTCATTTACAATTTATACATGTCCTTAAAACAAAAGAAATATTGCTGCTAAATTTATACCCATGAAACATTGTAACAAACATTGTAACAAAGTAAAAGGACATTTTACAACGATGTTGATATAAAGTAGTCATATGGAAGATTTTATTTGTTAACTATTTTGTGTAATATTACTATCTAGTTTAACCCTTTCGCTCCAGAGCCTGTTTTTGCATACCTGACCAGGCCAATTTTTTTCAATTCTCACCAGTGTCAATTTATAAGGTAACAACTCTGGAGCGGTTCAACGCATCTTACTGATTCTGATAAGATTTTTTCATGACAAATTGTACTTCATGATAGTAGTAAAATTTGTTCGTTATAACTTACGTTTATTTCTGAAAATATCAGAAATTTAGCAAAAATTTAGAAAACATTGAAATTTTCAAATATTTAATTTTTATGCCCTTAAACCATATCATACAAAATAATTAAGAAATAACATTTTTCACTTGTGTTCTTTACATCAGAACACTTTTTGAAACACTTTTTTTAGTTAGGAAGTTATAATTGTTACAAGTTGATCAGCAATTTCTCATTTTTTCAACAACATTTATGAAACCATTTTTAAATGGACCACATCTAGTGATGAGCGAATATACTCGTTACTCAAGATTTCTTGAGCACGCTCGGGGGTCCTCCGAGTATTTTTTAGTGCTCGGAGATTTAGTTTTTCTTGCCACAGCTGAATGATTTACATCTGTTAGCCAGAATAAGTACATGTGGGGGTTGCCTGGTTATAGGGAATCCACACATGTACTTATGCTGGCTAACAGATGTAAATCATCCAGCTGCAGCAAGAAAAACTAAAACTCAGAGCACTAAAAAATACTCAGAGGACCCCCGAGCATGCTCGAGAAATCTCGAGTAACGAGTATATTCGCTCATCACTAACCACATCTCATTTAAAGTGACTTTGAAGGGCCTATATGACAAAAAATATTCAAAAGTGACACAATTCTAAAAACTACACCCCTCAATGTAATCAAAAGCACATTCAAGAAGTTTATTAACCCTTCAGGTTCTTCACTGGAGTTAATGAAATGTGAAAGGAAAAAACTAAAGTTTTTCTTTTTCCAACAAAAATGTTATTTTAGCCCCAAATTTTTCATTTTCACAGGAGGAAATGCACCATAAAATTTGTTGTGCAATTTTATTTGAGTACCTCGATATCCCGTATGTTGTGGAAAGCTACTGTTTGGGTGCACAGCAGGGCTAAGAAGAGAAGGAGCACCGTTTAACTTTTGGAACACAAAATTGGTTGGAATCGATAGCAAACACCATGTTGCGCTTGAAGAGCCCCTGAGGTGCCTAAATGACAGAAGCCCTCAATAAGTGACCCTATTTTAGAAACTAGACCCCTCAAGGAATTTACATACAGATGCATCTCACAAAATTAGATTATCATCAAAAAGTTAATTTATTTCAGTTCGTCAATGCAAAAAGTGAAACTCATATATTAGATAGAGTCATTACAAATGTGATCTATTTCAAATGTTTATTTCTGTTAATGTTGATGATTATAGCTTACAGCCAAAGAAAAGCCAAAAAATACTTTATAACACCAGAAAAAATGATTTTAAAATCCCAAATGTTGGCCTATTGAAATATATGTTCAGTAAATGTAATCAATACTTGGTCCGGGCTCCTTTTGCATCAATTACTGCATCAATGCGGCGTGGCATGGATGCAATCAGCCTGTGGCACTGCTGAGGTGTTATGGAAGCCCAGGATGCTTTGATATCAGTGTTCAGCTTGTCTGCATTGTTGGGTCTGGTGTCTCTCTTCTTCCTCTTGACAATACTCCATGTATTCTCTATGGGGTTAAGGTCATGTGAGTTTGCTGGCCAATCAAGCACAGTGATACTGTTGTTTTCAAACCAGGTATTTGTACTTTTGGCAGTGTGGACAGGTGCCAAGTTCTCCTGGAGAATGAAATTTCCATCTCCAAAAAGCTTGCCGGAAGAGGGAAACATAAAGTGCTCTAAAATTTTCAGGTAGATGGCTGCGCTGACTTTGGTCTTGATAAAACACAGTGTACCTATACCAGCAGATGTGAGATGCAACTGTAGATGTTTGATGAGCACCTTCAACCATCAGGGGCTTCACATAATTTGATAATGTTAAGCCGTGAAATTTAAGAAACTCATTTATCCCCATTTTTATTTTAGCCCCATTTTTTATTTTCATAAGGGTAGAAAGAAAAAATGGACCAAAAAATTTGTTGTGCATTTTCTCATGGGTACGTCGATACCCCGTATATGGTGGAAAACTATTGTCTGGGAGCATGACAGGGCACTGAAGGGAAGGAGCACCATTTGACTTTTGGTATGCAAAATTGGCTGGAATAGATAGCAGACACCCTGTAGCACTTGGAGAGCCCCTGAGGTGCCTAAACATTGGAAACCTCTCCCACAAGTGAACACATTTTGGAAAGTAGAATCCTTGGTGAATCCATCTGCTAGTGTGATGACCATCTTGATACCACCGGTGCCTCACAGAATTTTATAATATTGGGATGTGAAAATGAAATCTTTTTTTTTTTCATAAAAAAGCTGATTTAGCCTCAAATTTCTCATTTTCACAAGGGTAAAGTGAGAAAATGGACCCAACAGTTCATTGTGCAATTTCTTGTGAGTATGTGAATACCACATATGTGGTCGGAAACTACCCTATATACTCAAGTATAAGCCGAGATTTTCAGCCCATTTTTTAGGATGAAAGTGCCCCTTTCAGATTATACTCGAGTCACCGCCACCGATCTGTCTCCTGTCAACCCCACCGGCGCGGTCCCTGCTTCTCCGATGGTCTCTGGGCGCTGGCAGCTCTTCTTGTGTTCAGCGGTCATGTGGTACCGCTCATTAAAGTGATGAATATGGACACAACTCCACTCCCATAGGGGTGGAGTGCATATTCATTACTTTAATGAGCGGTACCATGTGACCGCTGAACAGAGGAACAAGATACCGATGCCGGAGAGACCTTTGCATCAGAGAAGCTGCTAGGGACCGTGCCGGGAGGGAGAGTATGATGGGGGAGGGTGAGCATTGCGATATTCATCTGTCCAAGTTCCACCACCACGTGCCGCTCTGTCTTCCCCGTCCTCTGACTGTGACGTTCAGGTCAGAGGGCGTGATGACGTGTTTAGTGTGCATGTCACCCACTGCCTGAACAGTCACTGCAGAGAGCCGGAAGATGGAGCAGCTCGCAGCTGTGGAATGGGGACAGGTGAATATCACAAGTGCCGATGTCCCCGTCTGCTCAAGACAATAGGTGAGTATGTCATTTAAAAAAAAAAAAATTGCAGCAGCATATGAGGCCATTGTTTCTATGGAGCATCTTATGGGGCCATAATCAACCTTTGTGCAGCATTATATGGGGCAAATGTTTCTGTTTGTTTTAAACATCTTTTTATTAAGTTTAATAAAAATAACAGCCAAAAAGCAATAATAAAGATATATTGTTGTGGTAACATACATAGTATTGGAAGTAATCTGTTCATATTAACAATAAAATATCCTTGTTGGACCGCCTGATATTGATAACAATTAGAACAGGATACATCCTATAGTGAGGTCGGTGATCGGCGGGATGTAGCAACATAGAGACTTCCTTTAAAAATAGAGTTATTAATTCATCACTAGTGTTGAGCGATACCTTCCGATATCGGAAAGTATCGGTATCGGATTGGATCGGCCGATATTCAAAAAATATCGGATATCGCCGATACCGATACCCGATCCCAATGCAAGTCAATGGGACCAAAATATCGGAATTAAAATAAACCCTTTCTTTCCTTGTAGGTTCATTCTACATGAAGGAAAACAACAAAAAATAATGCAGGATGTATTTGGGGAGGTGGCGGAGACATTAAAGTCATAGAGGTTTATCCCAATCAAATAGAATAGCCTTATTTTTTTTTTTTTAAAGACGTTCGGAGTGACAAAGATATTGACTATTTAATTTTTTTTTTTATTTTGTCAGATATTGATGTTTCACTATTCCACGCCCTTCCCCTTCTTTTTTTTTTACTTTTCCCACACTTTCATCTTCTTCATCATCAGCATCTTTGACATCAACTTCTTCACCTTATTCATATTCTTCTTCATCTTCTACCTATTTTTTTTTATTACATTCTTCATATTCATTTTATTCAACTATTATTATTCTTCCTATTCTACTTCTTCATCATATTCTCAATTGTGACAGGCATTCCCGTAGTTGTTATCTATAAAAGTTTGAAGATTACACCTTCCGTTCTGCCAGTCACAAAAGTTAAATTTGTCCGCGTTCAGTTTGGCCTGCAGCATCAGGCTTTATCCAGGGGCACCACGAGGAGGAACGGACTCACCCCCATACACTGCTTAGTCTTCTTCTGCATATAATTTAGATAATATCTTTTGCTCTGATATTAAGTGTTATGCTTAATGTTCTTCTGCTCTTTGTTCTGCAGCCTCTTGTTCTTCTGCTTCTCGGTCTTCCATGTCGTCGTCTCCAGGGTCGTCGTCTACGCCGTCGTCGTGTCCGCCGTCGTCGTCGTCATCGGGGTGGTCTTCCGGGTCGTCGACTTTAGGGTCTTCAACTTGGAAATGTAGCAGAAGGTACAAGAAGTCTGAGAAAATGCCAAGAACCAGCTGATGGAACTGGAACTCGGATGGCTACCCGAAGGTTCAAGAGCCTATGGAACTACCGAGGACCAGCTGACGTTACTGGAACCCGGTTACTAAGCAGGAGGTACCCGTGCTAAAAAGCACTACCAAGGACCGCCTGACGTTGGCGGAACTCGGATACCCAGAAGGAGGCACCTAAGCCAAAGGCTCTGCCCGGAACCAGCTGACGGTACTGGAACCAGAATGGGGAGCAGAAGGTACAAGAGCAAAAGACACTGCCGAGAACCAGCTGATGGTGCTGGAACCAGGATGTGGAACAGAAGGTCCACAGGAGAGGAGAGAACAGCTAGGCCGCGAGGCAGCCGCAGTTACCGAACCCCAACAGTCCTACAGGGGGAGCTTGGCCTACTGGCACTACAGAACCAGCCTTGACTACCAATTCACGCAGCCCACATAGGAAGCTCCTAAACTGGAGGCACCCTGGAGTTGGCTAACTCGACCGCAACACGACGGGGCAACGCATAGGTGTCTCAGTGAGTTTGACAGTACCCGGAAACAGCTGACGGTGCTGGAACCAGGCAGGGCACAAGGGAGTACCCGTGACAAAAACACTGCCGAGAACCAGCTGGTGGTGCTGGAACCTGGATGCGTCGCCCCAGTGTGCAAGAGCCAATGGCACGACCGAGGACCAGCTGACGGTGCTGGAACCCGGTTACTAAGCTGTAGGTGCCCGCGCTTAAAAGCACTACCAAGGACCGCCTGACGTTGGCTGAACTCGGATACCCAGGAGGAGGCACCTAAGCCAAAGTCTCGGCCCGGAACCAGCTGACGGTGCAGGAACCAGGTGGTGGACCCGAAGGTCCACAGGAGAGGAGAGAACAGCTAGGCCGCGAGGCAGCCGCAGTTACCGAACCCCAACAGTCCTACAGGGGGAGCTTGGCCTACTGGCACTACAGAACCAGCCTTGACTACCAATTCACGCAGCCCACATAGGAAGCTCCTAAACTGGAGGCACCCTGGAGTTGGCTAACCCGACCACAACACGACGGGGCAAGCATAGGCGTCTCAGTAAGCTTGACACTACCCGGAAACAGCTGACGGTGCTGGAACCAGGCTGGGCACGTAGGAGTACCCGTGACAAAAACACTGCCGAGAACCAGCTGGCGGTGCTGGAACCCGGATGCGTGGCCCCAGTGTGCAAGAGCCAATAGCACGACCGAGGACCAGCTGACGGTGCTGGAACCTGGTTACTAAGCTGTAGGTGCCCGCGCTTAAAAGCACTACCAAGGACCGCCTGACGTTGGCGGAACTCGGATACCCAGGAGGAGGCACCTAAGCCAAAGGCTCGGCCCAGAACCAGCTGACGGTGCTGGAACCAGGTGGTGGACCACAAGGACCACAGGAGAGGAGAGAACAGCTAGGCCGCCGACGGGGCAAGCATAGGCGTCTCAGTGAGCTTGACACTACCCGGAAACAGCTGACGGTGCTGGAACCAGGATGCGTTGCCTAATAAAGATTGTCTTCCTACAGCCCCAACTAGCGGTGTTGGAGCAAAGGGTAAGCAGGGGGAGCAGAGTGTAGGCCGAAGCCTGCACTGGAGGCAGCTTTGTGTCTGCGTTGCGTTTGCAGGACACTTTGCCGGCCACACAGTGGGGAAACAGCTGGCGTTGCTGAACCCCACTGACACAATGGCGGGTGTTTTTCTCTGTGCAGCTAGCACTTCCGGGCAAAAACTAGCGGTGTTAGAGCCCAGGGGCAGCAGGAGGAGGAGAGGAGCAGGTTGTAGGCCGAAGCCTAGTTGAACCAATTTCAAAGGAAACCTTTAACCCCCCCTCAGGTGTTACAAAGTACAAGAGCCACACCTTGTGCAGCATTAATGCTGCACAAGTGAAAGGTTGCTCTATTAATTTGTCTACTTGCACACGCTGAATGAAAGACGTACACAATTTAGCCCATTCTACAGTCAAACTGTAGTGGAGGCGTGACTTGTCTTTTTAAGGAGACGCAGCACAGGTGTCCCAAATAACGCCTTGGTGCTTGGCGCAGCTTCCTGAGCGTTGTTATTTGCTGTACAGGAGTCTGCGCTCTTGTGTTATCCCTTGGCAATGCCCTGTTAGCGCTGCCCGGCTTATGACCTCATTTCATGTTGGCCGGTGCAGTTAACGATGGCCATAAATCCCAGACCCACAGAGCCTTATCATAAAGTCACACTGCGTGGCTGGGATTCATGGCCTTGTGCAGTAAATATGTTTGCCGCTCACACATGTCCTTACACCTGCTTCAGACTGGGCGGCCTCAGCTGATCCCTTATCGCCTACCACGGCCATGAGGCCGCACAGTCTGAAGAAGGCGGAAGGAGATGAGTGAAGACAGGCGAACATATGCACTGCACATGCCCATCAATCACACCCTCGCAGCGAAAATATATGAGACAACGAGGGGGGTTGTGTCGGGCAGGGCGGACGCACAGGCACAGGCAGCCAACCAATGATGTCAGAAGACGGGCAGCGCTACCAAGGGTGGTGCTGCGTACCATTAGAAAGGAAAGTCACACCTCAGGGACAGTGGAATGGTCTCAATGAGACACATTTTGTACGTGTTGAGTTCCACGTTGGCAAGGAGAAAAAGTCAGCCACCTTGTACAAATGCAGCATTACTGCTGTACAAGGTGGCTATTATAGATAGAAACACCTTGGGGTGGGTGGCAGGGTCCCTTTAATTTCAGTTCATGTGCCTGCATGGCGTTTGCAGGTCACGTTGCCGGCTACACAGCAGGGGAACAGCTGGCGGTGCTGAACCCCACTAACACATTGGCTGGTGTTTTTCTCTGTGCAGCTAGCAGTTCCGGGCAAAAACTGGCGGTGTTAGAGCCCAGGGTCAGCAGGAGGAGGAGAGGAGCAGAGTGTAGGCCGAAGCCTGCACTGGTGGCAGCTTTTGTTCTGTTGTGCCAGTGTGGCTTGTGCTGGACACGTTGCCGACTACACAGCATGGGAACAGCTGGCGGTGCTGAATCCCACTGACACATCAGCTAGTGTTTTTTCTGTGTAGAAAACACTTCCAGGTGGCAACTGACAGTGTTGAAACCCAGGGAATCAAAGAGGAGCAGAGTGTAGGCCGAAGCCTGCAGTGGAGCAAGTTGAAAGGGAACCTTTAACCCCCCCCCCCCAGGCATTTGTTGCTGAAAGAGCCATCTTGTACAGCAGTAATACTGCACATGGAAAATGGTGGCTCCTAAAATTATGCTCCTTGCAAACGCTGAAGTACACACTCATATAATGTGTCCCCTCACACCGTCAAACCGTCACGGAAGTGGGACTTTCCTTTGTAATGTGACACAGCACAGCCGTCATTCCAACCCCCTTGGTGCCGTGCGCCACCTCCTCAACGTTGTTTGGTTCTGTCACGGAGCCCGCGCTGTAATGTTATCCCTTGGCCATGCACAGTTAGCGGTGCCCGTCTTCTGACATCATTTAGGTGTCAGGCTGGCAGTGCCTGTGCGTCAAAGCTGCCCGAGATACAACCTCGCAGTGTCATCTAATGTAATCCCACTGCGGGCCAGGGATCCATGGGCATGCGCAGTGCATATCATCGCCTCTCACTCACCTCCTTCCTGCTTCTTCAGACTGTGCGGCGTCACGGCCGTGGCATGCTATTAGGGATCAGCTGACGCCGCCTAGTCTGAAGAAGCGTGAAGAAGGGGAGTGAGAGGCTAGTATATGCACTGCGCATGGCCAAGGATACCAGGCCCACTGTGCGATCACATTAGACGACACTGCGAGGTGGCATTTCGGGCAGCGTGGACGCACAGGCGCAGCCAGGACGACAACAAATGATGTCAGAGGACGGGCAGCGCAAACTGTGCATGGCCAAGGGATAACATAACAGCGCAGGGTCCATGACGGAATCAAACAACGCTAAGGAGGCAGCGCACGGTGCCAAGGGGCTAGCAATGACGGCTGTGCTGCATCACATTACAAAGGAAAGTCCCACCTCCGGGACGGTTGGACGGTGTGAGGGGACACATTACATGAGTGTGTAGTTCAGCGTTTCCAAGGAGCATAATTTCAAGAGCGACCTTTTCCTTGTGCAGTATTAGTGCTGCACAAGGTGGCTCTTTCAGTAACAAACGCCTAGGGGGGGGGGACAGGTCCCCTTACATTTTAGTTGTGCCAGCGTGGCGGTCGCATGACACATTGCCGGATACACAGCTGGGGATCAGCTGACGTTACTGAACCCCAATAACAGAGGAGCGACTGTTGACTGTGCAGACAGCACTTCCAGGCACCAACTGGCGGTGTTAGAGCCCAGGGACAACAGGAGGAGCAGATTGGAGGTATTGCCGCACACACAGCTGGGGATCAGCTGACGTTACTGAACCCCAATAACAGAGGAGCGACTGTTGACTGTGCAGACAGCACTTCCAGGCACCAACTGGCGGTGTTAAAGCCCAGGGACAGCAGGAGGAGCAGATTGGAGGTATTGCCGCACACACAGCTGGGGATCAGCTGATGTTCTGAACCCCAATAACAGAGGAGCGACTGTTGACTGTGCAGACAGCACTTCCAGGCACCAATTGGCGGTGTTAGAGCCCAGGGACAGCAGGAGGAGCAGATTGGAGGTATTGCCGCACACACAGCTGGGGATCAGCTGACGTTACTGAACCCCAATAACAGAGGAGCGACTGTTGACTGTGCAGACAGCACTTCCAGGCACCAACTGGCGGTGTTAGAGCCCAGGGACAGCAGGAGGAGCAGAGGAACAGAGTGTAGGCCGAAGCCTGATTGGAGCAAGTTGAAAGGGAACCTTTAACCCCCCCCCAAGACGTTTGTAGCTGAAAGAGCCATCTTGTGCAGCACTAAGGATGCAAAAGGAAAAGGTTGCTCTTTTAATTATGCTCCTTGCAAACACAGAAGTAAACACTAAAAATGTGTCACCTTATACCGTAAAACCGTCCCGGAGGTGGGAATTTCCTTCGTAATGGGACGCAGCACAGCTGTCATTCCTATCCCCTTGGTGCCGTGCGCTGCCTCCTCAGCGTTGTTTTAAGCTGTCACGGAGCCTGCGCTGTTCTGTTATTCCTTGGCCATGCCCAATTAGTGCTGCCTGTCTTCTGACATAATTTGGTGTCAGGCTGTCAGTGCCTGTGCGTCCACGCTGCTCCAGATCTCACCTCGCAGTGTCATCTAATGTAATCCCACTGCGGGCCTTGGATCCATGGGCATGCACAGTGCATATCCTCGACTCTCACTCCCCTCCTTCCCTCTTCTTCAGACTGTGCAGCGTCATGGCCGTGGCATGCTATTAGGGATCAGCTGACGGCGCACAGTCTAAAGAAGGCGGAGGGAGATGGGCGAGAGCCCGAGGTGAAGATATGCACTGCGCATGCCCATGGATCCCAGGCTCGCAGTGTGATTCAATCAGAAGACACTGCGAGGCGGGTTCTCGGGCAGCGCGGGCGCACAGGCGCAGCCATCCTGACACCAAATTATGTCAGAAGACAGGCAGCGCAAACTGGCCATGGCCAAGGGATAACAGAACAGCGCAGGCTCCGTGACAGCTTAAAACAACGCTGAGGAGGAAGCGCATGGCACCAAGGGGGTAGGAATGACGGCTGTCCCAGCTCCGGGACGGTATAACGGTATCAGTGAACACATTTTATAAGTGTTAAGTTCTGCGTGTGCAAGGAGCTAAAATAAAAGAGCTACCTTTTCCTTGTGCAACATTACTGCTGCACAAGATGGCTCTTTCAGTAACAAACGCCGAGGGGGGGGGGGACAGGTTCCCTTACATTTAGGTTGTTGTGCCAGCGTGGCGGTCGCAGGACACATTGTCGGCTACACAACTGGGGATCAGCTGACGTTACTAAAACCCAATAACACTGGGTCGTATGTTTTGACTGTGCAGCCTGCACTTCTGAGCCACAACTGGCAGTGTTGGAGCCCAGGAATAGCAGTTCAGGTGGTAGAAAGATGAACACATCAGGAGACCTGGATGACACCCAATTACTTAATCAGGCAGAGGAGTGGCAAATTCCTGCGAGATCCAGGCCTGGTTCATTTTCAGGAAAGTAAGCCGGTCAACGTTATCGGAGGATAGTCGCATGCGACGGTCTGTTAGTACACCACCTGCGGCACTAAAGACACGTTCCGATAAGACACTAGCCGCAGGGCAAGCCAGCACCTCCAATGCATACTGGCTTAGCTCTGGCCATGTATCCAGCTTAGAGACCCAAAACTTGAACGGGGAAGAGCCATCTGGGAGTACACTAAGAGGGCGAGCCATGTAGTCTGTCACCATCTGATGGAACCGTTGCCTCCTGCTGACTGGAGCCTCCAGTGATGGTGTAGACATTTGGGGCGGGCACACAAAAGTTTTCCACAGTTGTGCCATACTGGGCTTGCCTTGGGCAGAGGCACTGCTTCTGCTCCCTCTTTGTGCAGAGCCTCCTCCTCCACTGCCTCGATGCACTGAGCTGCTTTGTAAAGCACTAGCAGCACTCCTCTCAGTTGGACTGGAGAAGATGATGGAATTCACCAGTGTGTCGTGGTACTCCCGCATGTTACGCTCCCGTGTCAACGCCGGGATGAGGTTTTGGACATTGTCACGGTAGCGAGGATCGAGGAGGGCGTACACCCAATAATCAGGCACGTTGAGAATGTGGTCGATGCGGCAGTCGTCTCTCAGGCACTGCAACATGAAATCAACCATGTGCTGCAGACTGCCAACTGGCCCAGAAACGCTGTCCCCTGCTTGAGACATGATCTCTGCCCGCTCTTCATCACCCCACCCTCGCTGTACACACTGACCACTGGACAATTGTGTCGCTCCCTCCTCTGGACGGAGCTCTTCCTCCTCCATTGACTCCTCCTCATCCTCCTCACAAATTGGCCCCTGCGTACCCCTTTGTGAGGAACCACGTGGCGCTGACTCTCCAGAAGCTGATGGAAAAGGTGACTCCTCATCCTCCACCTCTTCCACATCATCCCTTATCCCTTGCAGGGTTTCTTGAAGCAAGCAGATAAGGGGGACAGTCATGCTGACTAGTGCATCATCTGCACTTGCCATCCGCGTGGAATAATCGAAAGGACGCAAAACCTGGCAGACGTCCTTCGTAGTGGACCACTCTGTGGTTGTGAAGTCTGAGCGGCGCTGACTGCGACTTTTTTGCGCCTGATGCAGCTGGTACTCCATTACTGCTTGCTGCTGCTCACACAACCGCTCCAACATATGTAACGTGGAATTCCACCTGGTAGGTAGGTCACATATGATGCGATGTTCAGGAAGGCGAAACCGACGCTGCAGAGCAGCAATGCGGGATCTTGCCAAGCTGGAACGCTGCAAGTGAGCACACTCTAGGTGGGCCTTGTGCAGAAGTGCATCAAGATCCGGATAGTCCCTCAGAAAACTCTGCACAACCAAATTGAGCACATGTGCCAGACATGGGATGTGAGTGAGGTTGCCAAGGGCTAAAGCTGCCACCAGATTTCGGCCATTGTCACACACTACCATGCCTGGCTGGAGATTCGCTGGCACAAACCACACATCGCTCTCCTGCTTTAGGGCATTCCAGAGCTCCTGCGCTGTGTTGCTTCGATTCCCCAAAGAAACTAATTTCAAGACGGCCTGCTGACGTTTGGCCACAGCTGTGCTCATGTCAGTCGTAACAGGTAAACGTTCACGGGTCCATGTGGAGGTGGACTGTGACGGATCCTGCAGCGATGAATCTGAGGAACTGGTGTAAGAGGAGGAGTCAATGCGTACAGACTGGATTCCTGCAATCCTTGGAGTGGGCAGGACACGTCCTGCGCCACTCGCACGGTCTGTACCCGGCTCAACAACATTAACCCAATGGGCAGTGACGGAAAGATATCGCCCCTGTCCATGTTGACTGGTCCACGCATTGGTGGTGAGGTGGACCTTGCTACTGACGGCGTTCAGTAGCGCGTGTTTTATTTGTCCCTCCACATGCTTGTGCAGGGCAGGGACAGCTTGCCTGCTGAAGTATAAGCGGCTGGGCACCTTGTACTGTGGGACTGCCAATGCCATCAAGTCACGGAAGCTCTCAGTCTCCACCAGCCTGAATGAGAGCATTTCCAGTGACAGAAGTTTGGCAATGCCTGCATTCAGAGCCTGTGCTCGGGGGTGGTTTGCCGAGAATGCCCGCCTTTTCTCCCATACCTGTACTACCGATGGCTGTAGACTAGGCTGGGAGTGTGAGGATGACTGGGAACGTGGTACTGTGGGTGGAATTACACTAGGTCTCTGGACAACAGTGCCAGAGGTTCTTCCATGGCGATCCAAGGAGGAAGCCAAACCAGCTGTGCGTGAGCTGGAGGAAGAAGCAACACGAGCTGAAGAGGTGGTAGCTGCCGCTGTTGGTTGACCTAGGTCTTCAGTGTGTTTTTGTAACTCCACCGCGTGCCTGGTCCGCACATGTTTCCACATATTTGTGGTATTGAGGTTGCTGACACTTTTACCTCTTTTTACTTTCTGATGACACAGCTTGCATTTGACAAAACAAATGTCATCTGCAACTGTGTCAAAAAAGGACCAGGCACTGCAAGTCTTGGGAGCACCCTTATTGGCTTTTGAAAGAGACAGGCTCCTAACTGGTGCCAAAGTGGAGGTTACAGGCTCCGCAGTCTTCCCCCTCCCTCTTCCTCTTTGGCCCGTTAGGGGAATCTCTTCCTCTGAGCTGCTCCCACCACCTTCCTGTTCCTCGCGCCACGATGGGTCAAGGACCTCATCATCTCCACTACCCTCTGCCACCAACTGCTCCTCCTGGGTAGTCTCGGCAGCACAGTACGCACCAGAAAGCGGCACCTGAGTTTCATCATCAGATGCGTACTGCGCTGTGGTCACCGCAGGCACTGACCCACCCGCCTCTTCAGAGTCAGAGAGACAAAGCTGTTGAGCATCACTGCACACTGCCTCTTCTTCCATTTCTCCAATACTGCTTGGCTGGCCCCCTGTTTCCAAGCCAAGAGATTCAGAGAACAGAAGTAGAGACGGCTCCTGTCCTGGGCTCTCTGACTGCCTGGCCAATTTGGCAGGTGGTGAAGAGACAGATGGCTGCTCTCCAGTGGTCTGTGCCTGAGAGGATGTGGCACTAATTGAAGTCGATGCGTTAGCTGCCATCCATCTGACAACGGCTTCAATTTGATCTTCACGCAGCAGCGGTGCACGGCGCTCTCCGACAAAGCTGCGCATGAAGGACTGTTCCCTGCTGAAACTGGGTGATGATGAGTCACCGGTGCCCGCAGCAGGCACAGAATCACCACGTCCTCTCCCTGCTCCTCTCCCTGCTCCACGCCCACGCCCACGACCCTTCCTCCCTGCCCTCTTCATCTTGGTTGACAGATAAAGATAAGCAGAAAAGTACTAAGGCCTTAGTGTGCTTATTCCTGAAATGCTCCTCCTAACAGGTGTAAGAAACACTAATGTTGTAAAGTGTGGACTAGACTTTATTATTGATAAAATGTGGCCTACAGAAGTGTTAAGTGGTGTTTGGTGAACTTTACTTTTTTTTTGTGCAGATCGGGCTACAGAGCGAGTTTAACTCACACGGAGACCATGCAGACAGCCGTAAACGGCGCTGCAAGGCCCAAAAACCCTCCTCTAGGTTATCCTATCTAGTGTTTTTCCACTATTTTGCTGGAGACGGGTGGAAAGACACTAATAGGAAATTGTTTACAAAATTTTCAACAGGCTGCACTAGTTGAAAAAAAAGGACAAGTTATTTAACGGTATGAGGCAGTGACAAACCCTGAGCTGAATACAACCGGCTGTGGCTGCACACAGACTACAGGGCGAGCTGCGCTCACACGGAGACCGTGCAGACAGCCGTAAACGGCGCTGCAAGGCCCAAAAACCCTCCTCTAGGTTATCCTATCTAGTGTTTTTCCACTATTTAGCTGGAGACGGGTGGAAAGACACTAATAGGAATTTTTTAAATAATTTTTAAACAGGCTGCACTAGTTGAAAAAAAGGACAAGTTATTTAACGGTATGAGGCAGTGACAAACCCTGAGCTGAATACAACGGGCTGTGGCTGCACACAGACTACAGGGCGAGCTGCGCTCACACGGAGACCGTGCAGACAGCCGTAAACGGCGCTGCATGGCCCAAAAACCCTCCTCTAGGTTATCCTATCTAGTGTTTTTCCACTATTTAGCTGGAGACGGCTGGAAAGACACTAATAGGAATTTTTTAAATAATTTTTAAACAGGCTGCACTAGTTGAAAAAAAGGACAAGTTATTTAACGGTATGAGGCAGTGACAAACCCTGAGCTGAATACAACGGGCTGTGGCTGCACACAGACTACAGGGCGAGCTGCGCTCACACGGAGACCGTGCAGACAGCCGTAAACGGCGCTGCAAGGCCCAAAAACCCCCCTCTAGGTTATCCTATGTTAGGACTGGCGGAATGCACCAAGACAGATGATATAGATGCGTTCGCAGTCCGGGGTCCACCGTGCAGGTGAAAACCTGCTGCTAGCAATTTGCAGACTATATGGCGGTACACTAAAGTATACACGCGTGGGTTAAACCTCACCCAGCGTGAAAGAAGCAATCCTGTTAAGTCACAGTACCGCGGTACCGCACCTAAAGCGCGAGCAAGTAGTCAGCGAACTCAACCCCAACTAGGATTGAAGTCCGATTAGACCCTTGCTGGCACAACACCACAACTGGGTGTGTAAGGAAACAGAATAACAATATTAATGCACAAGAGTGCATGCGGTGCCGCACTGACGAACGCCACTAACCACCCAGGCTTGGGTAAGGAAAGCACAAAGGAAGTGCACGGCGCCGTACTGGCGGTCACAGCAACTGGACGCTGTAATGTGTGATTCGTGCTGTAGGATAAGTCGGGCGCTAGATAGCAACCATACACCTTCCACGAACAGACATTCAATAGGGTAGGGGTATCCAAGGACGACTTGCACTCACAACATACACACATTAGCAATTGTAAGACAATACTAGCGCATGGCCGTGCGGTCATGCGCAGTTTATATAGTTGCAGCACAGGAAGTGGCTACAGCACTTTTGCCCTTCCAAGACCTGCCAAGAGGACCAATGGAATGTGCTGCAGAGCCTGAGCACATGACCCTCGATCTCCAACGGGAGATCTTACCCTGGGCATGCTCAGTACGTGCAGACAAGGACTTAGTCCCAGAGAAGTCCGCTCGCTGCTGACCAGCACTGACTTTAATGGCAGAGACTGGAGAAGCAGCAGTAACTCTCAGAACAGAGTGAGAATGAGCAAGACGCTGGGACCGACGTCTTTGCTGAGCAGACTCCACTGCGGCCGGATAAGAATGGGAGACCGCAGCGGAGGTGGTTCGAGATTCCCCCTGTGCAGAAGCTGGAACTCGACCCCTAACATCACCCCCCCTCCTAGGGCCTCCCCTCCTTGGGCCTCGCTACGCTCGAAGGCAGCAATGAGCTGTGGAGCCCGAATGTGCTCAGCAGGCTCCCAGGATCTATCCTCAGGACCGTAACCCCTCCAGTCCACCAAATAAAATTTTTTGCCACGAACCACCTTGTACCCCAAGATAGCGTTCACCTCGTAATCATCCGTAGACGAACCCGACGTCCCAGTAGATGACTCAGAAAACCGGGATATGTAAACGGGCTTAAGGAGGGACACATGAAAGGTGTCGGTGATACCTAGGCGTGGAGGAAGGGCCAAACGGTAAACCACAGGATTAACCTGTTTGAGGACCTTAAAAGGCCCTAAGTAGTGAGGTGTAAACTTGGTAGACTCAACTCGCAGCCTGATGTTACGGGCGGAGAGCCACACTAAGTCGCCAGGAGCAAAGGTTGGAGCGGGGCGCCGATGTGCGTCGGCGGAGGACCTCATTCTCTCCTTGGAAGCCTGAATGGCATCCTGAGTGCGATCCCAAATGTCCCGTGCCTCCACAGCCCAGTCTGCCACCCTGGAATCGGCGGAAGACACGGGCATGGGCACAGGTACCCGCGGATGCTGACCATAGTTAAGGAGGAATGGAGTCTGTCCAGTGGAATCAGCGACAGCATTGTTAAGAGCAAACTCTGCCCATGGTAGCAAAGATGCCCAGTCATCCTGCTTAGCAGAAACAAAATGTCGCAGATATGTGACCAAGGTCTGGTTGGCTCTCTCTACCAACCCATTCGTCTCGGGATGATAAGCCGAAGAGAGATTCAACTCGATGCTGAGAAGACGACAAAGCTTTCTCCAGAACCGAGACGCAAACTGGGGACCTCAGTCACTGACAATTTTGTCTGGCATACCGTGAAGACGAAAGATGTGTTTGACAAACAACGCTGCCAAGGCCCGTGCAGAAGGTAACCGGGGAAGCGGCACCAAATGCACCATTTTAGAAAAATGGTCGGTGATTACCCAAATAATGGTACAGCCACGAGACTTGGGCAGACCCACAACAAAATCCATCCCGACCATCTCCCAGGGCCTGTCTGCCACCGGCAGAGGGTATAACAGAACCATATGTGGCCACCAGTACATTCTCGCCAGTAACTCAGATGTCCTTTTTGCCCCAAAGTGTCCACCCACTCTGGACGAATGAGCCCAAGAGAGAACCTCCGGATGCAAATTGATGGGAACAAAAGTCTTGCCCGGAGGCACAGACTCTAGCGAAACCGGAGCTACAGTTCTCAGACTCTCCGAAGGGACAATGAGCCGAGGCTCGTCCTCCTCCTCCTCAGCTGACACGAAGGAGCGAGAGAGAGCGTCAGCACGAATGTTCTTCTCCCCGGCGAGATAATGTAGGGTAAAATGGAACCGGGAGAAAAACAAGGACCATCTGTCCTGACGAGAATTCAGCCGCTGGGCTGTTTGTAAATAGGAATAGCTAGAGCCTATAAACGAACTGGCCCCGTCTATATCCTCAGGAAAAATACAAGAATTAGCTATGGAGGATATCCACTAGATTAAAACATAACCTTTAATAAATGTTACTTAAAAGCTCGGATCCTAATAAGACACATATAACAACAAAAACAAAAAGTGCTCAGGTGAACCAGTGCTCAAAGTAAAAATTGGATCGGTCTTACCATATCAAACGGACATATGGAAACAGTCCCTCATAGTCCATGAGGGTGGTGGTTCCAAATAAATGGGGGCCAAGGATAGGGAAGGGTACACCGCAGCTATCTTCCCTGTAAACCCTTAAAAGGACTCCTGTCCTAACAAGGACAGGCCCCAAGTGAGCCCTGCTATGGGAATCCACCAACCAACGTGTAGTCCTAAAGATATTCCTTCTCCCTACGCGTTTCAACTCCAATGAGGGAGCATCATCAGGGGAGTTAAGTAGTCCGAAGAAGATACCAGTGGGTCCCCTCCGTAGTCCCAGAAGGACAATCCAGAAAGGTCCAAACACATTCGTGTACGTATCAGTCCGTATTGCCTGGGTCCCGCAGTGGCTGGGACATCCCAGGGAGCTTCAGGAATTCTAGCTGTGTCTGAAGTTAGAGTAAGTCCTGACCCACTGACCAAACACATCCCCCTTATATAAGTACTTACTATACAGCTGAAGAGAATACCCCTCTAATCGGCAGCAATAGCGTTCCTGGATGGCGAGCGCGCATAACCGGAAGTACCGGCCGCCTTGCCCGCTATAGCGTTCCAAAACAGCGAGCGCGCATGACCGGAAGTCCCGCCGGCGTCTTTGATGCGTCCCTTCCGCCCACCATACTCGGCAGCAATACCGTTCCTAAGTGGCGAGCGCGCATAACCGGAAGCACCGGCCACCTCGCCCGCAATAGCGTTTCCAAACAGCGAGCGCACATGCCCGGAAGTACCACCGGCGTCTATAATGCGTCCCTTCCGCCCACCATACTCATGGAGTCCCATATCATAGTAACCAGCAAGAGTGTACTTCCGGAAGTGACGCTGCCATGTCCGACGCGTCACTTCCGCCCACCATTTTCCCGGGGTATAATGTAAAATAAGAATAGATAATACACAAATTGCCCTGGTCTCCCTTCCGCCCACCATACTCATGGAGCCCAGTGTCATAGCAACCAACGAATGTGTATTGCCGGAGGTGATGCCGCCATGTCCAACGTCTCACCTCCGCCCACCATTTTACCGGAGCATAGTGTGAGATAAAGAAAAACCCTACGTACATTGTCCCGGTCTCCCAATTCATTAATAAAAAGGTACGAGCGCCGCAGACTTCAATGAAACCCACCCAGTTACATACCCCAGTGACACTATATAAGGGTCAGTGATGATATATTCTATAGATCACTTATATATTGATCTACCACATATCTCTGCTGCCAGCATGTATATATCTTAGGGCATTATTTTCCACCTCTCCCTTCTATTTTTCTTTCCCCTTCCCCCTTCCCCCCCCCTCTTCCCTTTTTGTTATGCTATGATTTTGGTACTCACAATAATTGGTACACATGGCAGATACATTACGGCGCCGGGATTTAATATATACAATCTGGATTTTCTAATATGGCGCTTGTTACCCAATATATAAGTGATCTATAGAATATATCATCACTGACCCTTATATAGTGTCACTGGGGTATGTAACTGGGTGGGTTTCATTGAAGTCTGCGGCGCTCGTACCTTTTTATTAATGAATGGGGAGACCGGGACAATGTACGTAGGGTTTTTCTTTATCTCACACTATGCTCCGGTAAAATGGTGGGCGGAGGTGAGACGTTGGACATGGCGGCATCACCTCCGGCAATACACATTCGTTGGTTGCTATGACACTGGGCTCCATGAGTATGGTGGGCGGAAGGGAGACCAGGGCAATTTGTGTATTATCTATTCTTATTTTACATTATACCCCGGGAAAATGGTGGGCGGAAGTGACGCGTCGGACATGGCGGCGTCACTTCCGGGAGTACACTCTTGCTGGTTACTATGATATGGGACTCCATGAGTATGGTGGGCGGAAGGGACGCATTATAGACGCCGGTGGTACTTCCGGTCATGTGCGCTCGCTGTTTGGAAACGCTATTGCGGGCGAGGTGGCCGGTGCTTCCGGTTATGCGCGCTCGCCACTTAGGAACGGTATTGCTGCCGAGTATGGTGGGCGGAAGGGACGCATCAAAGACGCCGGCGGGACTTCCGGTCATGCGCGCTCGCTGTTTTGGAACGCTATAGCGGGCGAGGCGGCCGGTACTTCTGGTTATGCGCGCTCGCCATCCAGGAACGCTATTGCTGCCGATTAGAGGGGTATTCTCTTCAGCTGTATAGTAAGTACCTATATAAGGGGGATGTGTTTGGTCAGTGGGTCAGGACTTACTCTAACTTCAGACACAGCTAGAATTCCTGAAGCTCCCTGGGATGTCCCAGCCACTGCGGGACCCAGGCAATACGGACTGATACGTACACGAATGTGTTTGGACCTTTCTGGATTGTCCTTCTGGGACTACGGAGGGGACCCACTGGTATCTTCTTCGGACTACTTAACTCCCCTGATGATGCTCCCTCATTAGAGTTGAAACGCGTAGGTAGAAGGAATATCTTTAGGACTACACGTTGGTTGGTGGATTCCCATAGCAGGGCTCACTTGGGGCCTGTCCTTGTTAGGACAGGAGTCCTTTTAAGGGTTTACAGGGAAGATAGCTGCGGTGTACCCTTCCCTATCCTTGGCCCCCATTTATTTGGAACCACCACCCTCATGGACTATGAGGGACTGTTTCCATATGTCCGTTTGATATGGTAAGACCGATCCAATTTTTACTTTGAGCACTGGTTCATCTGAGCACTTTTTGTTTTTGTTGTTATATGTGTCTTATTAGGATCCGGGCTGTTTGTAAATAGACCAAATTCTTGTGATCCGAGAAAACTTGGAAAGGGAACCGAGCACCTTCCAAGAGATGTCTCCACTCCGAAAAGGCCAACTTCATTGCCAGCAACTCCCTATCCCCGATAGAGTAATTTCTCTCCGCTGGTGTGAAGGTCTTTGAGAAAAAGAAGCATGGGTGCTTCCGACCCTGAGCATCCTTTTGATAGAGGACTGCTCCAGCACCAACGGATGAGGCATCCACTTCCAAAAGGAATGGCTTACCCACATCGGGACGATGTAGGATGGGAGCGCTAGCAAAATGGGACTTTATAGAAGTGAAGGCCTTGGAGACCCCTTCGGACCACGATTTGGGATTCGCTCCCTTCTTGGTGAGGGATACCAAGGGAGCTACCAAAGTTGAGAAGTGGGGAATGAACTGGCGATAGTAATTTATGAACCCCATAAAGCGCTGCACCGCTTTAAGAGAATGGGGTTCCTGCCAGTCCATCACTGCTTGTAGTTTGGCAGGATCCATAGCCAATCCATGGGCCGAGATGATATAGCCCGGGAAAGGCAAGGACTCCTGCTCAAACACACACTTCTCCAACTTTGCATATAAGGAATTCGCCCGTAAGAGTTCGAAGACTCTGCCAACATCTCTCCGGTGGGAGTCGATATCTGGAGAGAAGATGAGAATATCATCCAGATAGACTAAGACCGAGGTAGAAAGCATATCCCGGAAGATATCGTTGACAAAGTCCTGAAAAACGGCTGGGGCATTACAGAGCCCGAAAGGCATCACCAGGTACTCATAGTGCCCATCCCTGGTATTGAAAGCCGTTTTCCACTCGTCCCCCTCACGGATGCGAATCAGATTGTAGGCACCCCGCAGATCTAATTTGGTGAATATTTTAGCTCCCCTTAATCTGTCAAAGAGCTCCGATATCAGGGGCAACGGGTATTTGTTCTTAATAGTGATAGCATTGAGACCCCTGTAATCGATGCAAGGACGTAACTCCCCGTTCTTCTTTTGCACGAAGAAGAATCCCGCCCCTGCCGGAGACACTGACTTCCTTATAAACCCTCTTGTCAAATTCTCCTGAATGTATTGAGACATAGCCTCCGTCTCAGGGAGAGAGAGGGGATATACCCTTCTCCGAGGAGGTTCGGCTCCAGGCAAGAGGTCGATAGGACAGTCGTAAGGGCGATGGGGCGGTAGAGTCTCAGCAGCCTTTTTAGAGAACACGTCTGCATAACACCAATAATACCTGGGAAGTGATGAAAGATCTGCGGGTACCTCGGTAGTAGAGACCTGTACACACTCACTCACACACCTGCCCAAACAAGACTTACTCCAACCCAATATTCTCCCTGAGGACCACTCAATATGTGGGGAGTGGAAACGGAGCCAGGGTATTCCCAGCAAAATCTCATCCATTCCCTCAGGAAGGACAAGAAGGGAAATAATCTCCTGGTGGGAAGGAGATATGGACAGCGAGAACGGAACTGTCTGGTGTGTGATTTGCAGTGTGAGTGTCGCCCCATTCACAACTCTAACCATTATTGGTTTGGCGAGCATGACTAGTGGTATAGCATGACGTGTAGCAAAAGCAGAGGACATGAAGTTTCCCTCTGCTCCTGAATCCACACAAAGCTCGACTGTTAGAGTGGAGGAGCCTAACAGGATTGTCCCTTTTAAAGGACAGTTTGGAGGAGAATGCTGCTGTGTCTAGTGAACCTCCCCCAATGGTTACTAGACGCGATCGTTTCCCGACCGCCGCGGACATTTATTGGCGTAATGTCCATGTTGTTGACAGTTATTACAAACCACGGGTACTCGAGTGGCTAGAGATTTAGGTCCCGCTTGAGAAACCTCCATGGCCTCATGGGAATCTGACGCCAAGACAGGGGATTCCAGAGGTCTGGCGAAAGTTGGAGCCAGCCGAAACCTCTGCCTACACTGGGTCCGCTCCAACCTCCGCTCGTGAAAACGGAGGTCGATGCGGGTAGACACAGAGATAAGTTCCTCCAGTGTGGCCGGTATCTCCCTAGTGGCCAAGGCGTCCTTCACATGGTCTGCCAGTCCCCTCCAGAACACCGGAATAAGAACTTTGTCTGGCCACTCTAACTCTGAAGCTAGAGTCCGGAACTGGATGGCAAACTGGCTGACCACGGACGTACCCTGTGTAATAGACAACAATTGGAGTGCGGTGTCGTGGGTAACCCGAGGCCCTAAAAAGACCTGCTTCAGAGTGTCCAAGAAGAGAGGAGCACTCTGTACCACACGATCATCTCGCTCCCAGAGTGGCGTTGCCCACTCCAACGCCCTGCCCGACAAGAGAGCTAGGATAAATCCCACTCTTGCCCGCTCCGTAGGAAAACGTGACGCCAGGAGCTCAAGATGTATAGAGCACTGGCTCACGAATCCGCGACAATGTTTAGGCCATGTTCACACAGTGCGTTTTTTACTGCGGAACTGCAGCGGTTTTGCCGCTGCGGTTCCGCAGCTGTTTTCCATGCAGGGTACATAACAATGTAACCCTATGGAAAACAGTCACTGCTGTGCACATGATACGGAATTTCGTTTAAAAAGCCGCGCAGAATAGCTGCGGCAAAAAAGAAGCAGCATGTCACTTCTTTTTCCTGAACCGCAGCGGTTCTGCACCCATAGACCTCCATTGTGAGGTCAAAACCGCAGTAAAACCCGCAGATCAAAAATATATCTGCGGGTTTTACTGCGATTTGATGTGCAGAACCGCTGCAGCAGGAAGTGCGGGGGAGCGGGCGGAAGTGCGTGGGCGGAGTGTGGCTGCCCCCCCGTGCTCCGATCCCGCCCCCCGTGCTCCGATGCCCCCCCCGTGCTCCGATGCCCCCCCCCAGTGCTCCGATGCCCCCCCCGTGCCCTAATCTCCCCCCCTTAGGCCGGCGTCACACTTGCGAGTTTTACGGACGTAAGAGCGCAGAATCTACGTCCGTAAAACTCGCAAAAAATACGGCACAATTATTCTCTATGCCCCTGCTCCTATTTGCCGAATTTTACTGATCAGTATTATACGGCTTTCTACGGCCGTACAAAATCGCAGCATGCTGCGTTTGTCACCGTACTGCGCAAGAAATACGCCAATGAAAGTCTATGGAAGTGTGAAAAATACGGATTACACACGGACAAGCAGTGTGACTTGCGAGAAATACGCAGCGCTGTTAGAGAGAAAAGCCGGCAATTCAGTGCGGTGTACAGTAAAATCACACTGACAGCTTACAGTCCAATAGGTAGAATAAATGTGTACACATAGAATAGGTATATATATATATATATATGTCAGTGAGACACATATATGTATATATATTAATATTTATTCCAGCGCTATACAGCTTGAAAGCCGGTAATTCCAATACCGGCTTTTTCTTTCTCCTTCCTAAAACCCGACATGATTTGAGACATGGTTTACATACAGTAAACCATGTCTTCTCTCCATTTTTTTTGCAGATTCCACACTACTAATGTCAGTAGTGTGTATCTGCAAAATTTGGCCGTTCTAGCTCTTAAAATAAAGGGTTAAATGGCGGAAAAAATTGGCGTGGGCTCCCGCGCAATTTTCTCCGCCAGAGTAGTAAAGCCAGTGACTGAGGGCAGATATTAATAGCCTGGAGAGGGTCCACGGTTATTGGCCCCCCCCTGGCTAAAAATATCTGCCCCCAGCCACCCCAGAACAGGCACATCTGGAAGATGCGCCTATTCTGGCACTTGGCCACTCTCTTCCCATTCCCGTGTAGCGGTGGGATATGGGGTAATGAAGGGTTAATGCCACCTTGCTATTGTAAGGTGTCATTAAGCCTAATTAATAATGGAGAGGCGTCAATTATGACACCTATCCATTATTAATCCAATTGTAGTGAAGGGTTAAATAAAACACAAACACATTATTTAAAATTATTTTAATGAAATAAAAACAATGGTTGTTGCAGTATTTTATTCAACGCCCAATCCAGTCACTGAAGACCCTCGTTCTGTGAGTAAAAAAACATAATAAACCAACAATATACTTACCCTCCGCAGATCTGTAACGTCCAACGATGTAAATCCTTCTGAAGGGGTTAAAACATTTTGCAGCAAGGAGCTGTGCTAATGCAGGCTGCTCCTCGCTGCAAAACCCCAGGGGATGAGGCTAAAAATAGATCAATGATCTATATTTAGCATTATTTGCGGTGAGGCGCCCTCTGCTGGCTGTTCATAGATCGTGGGAAATTACCTAGAAAGCCAGGGAGCAGAGGGCGCCTCACCACAAATAAAGCTAAATATAGATCATTGATCTATTTTTAGCCTCATTCCCTGGGGTTTTGCAGCGAGGAGCAGCCTGCATTAGCACAGCTCCTTGCTGCAAAATGTTTTAACCCCTTCAGAAGGATTTACATCGTTGGACGTTACAGATCTGCGGAGGGTAAGTATATTGTTGGTTTATTATGTTTTTTTACTCACAGAACGAGGGTCTTCAGTGACTGGATTGGGCGTTGAATAAAATACTGCAACAACCATTGTTTTTATTTCATTAAAATAATTTTAAATAATGTGTTTGTGTTTTATTTAACCCTTCACTACAATTGGATTAATAATGGATAGGTGTCATAATTGACGCCTCTCCATTATTAATTAGGCTTAATGTCACCTTACAATAGCAAGGTGGCATTAACCCTTCATTACCCCATATCCCACCGCTACACGGGAATGGGAAGAGAGTGGCCAAGTGCCAGAATAGGCGCATCTTCCAGATGTGCCTGTTCTGGGGTGGCTGGGGGCAGATATTTTTAGCCGGGGGGGGGCCAATAACCGTGGACCCTCTCCAGGCTATTAATATCTGCCCTCAGTCACTGGCTTTACTACTCTGGCGGAGAAAATTGCGCGGGAGCCCACGCCAATTTTTTCCGCCATTTAACCCTTTATTTTAAGAGCTAGAACGGCCAAATTTTGCAGATACACACTACTGACATTAGTAGTGTGGAATCTGCAAAAAAAATGGAGAGAAGACATGGTTTACTGTATGTAAACCATGTCTCAAATCATGTCGGGTTTTAGGAAGGAGAAGGAAAAAGCCGGTAATTGAATTACCGGCTTTCAAGCTGTCTAGCGCTGGAATAAATATTAATATATATACATATATGTGTCTCACTGACATATATATATATATATATACCTATTCTATGTGTACACATTTATTCTACCTATTCTACTGTAAGCTGTCAGTGTGATTTTACTGTACACCGCACTGAATTACCGGCTTTTCTCTCTAATATATGTGTCTACTGACACATATATATATATATATATATATATATATATATATATATATAGATATATATAGATATATATATTTTCTTTTCTTTTTGGGACACATGGATCACTTCTATAGCGGTATGTTGGTTTTGCTAGCCTGCGAGAAAACCACGCAGTACGGATGCCATACGGATTACATACGGAGGATGCCATGCGCAAAAAACGCTGACACACCCTGCCTACGGAGGAGCTACGGACCACTTTTTTCGGGACTTTTCAGCGTATTACGGCCGTAATATACGGACCGTATTGTTTTACGCTGTGTGTGACGCCGGCCTTATACTTACCCGGCGTCCCGGTGTCCGTCCGGCCGTCTTCTCCCTGGGCGCCGCCATCTTGCAAAATGGCGGGCGCATGCGCAGTGCGCCCGCCGAATCTGCCGGCCGGCAGATTCGCTCCAAAGTGCATTTTGATCACTGAGATAGGTTATATCTCAGTGATCAAAATAAAAAAATAGCAAATGACACCCCCCCACTTTGTCACCCCCATTGGTAGGGACAATAAAAAAAATTAAGAATTTTTTTTTTTTTTTTCACTAAGGTTAGAATAGGGTTAGGGGTAGGGTTAGGGGTAGGGTTAGGGTTAGAAAACTGCATTAAAAAAAAGGATCAAAAAACGCATCAAAAAACGCATCAAAAAAGGACAAAAAAGGACCAAAAAAAGGACCTGCGTTTTCTGCCAAGAGCTGCAGTTTTTTTAAAAAAACAGTCCTGAAAAAAAAAGGATGGAAATCCTGAACGTGTGAACATACCCTAACTGTCGCCAGCAAACTTGTCAGGAAGCGGGAGACGGGATAAAGTCGGAGCAGGGGTGGCAGCGGACAGACTGGCTGCGGCTACACTTGCAGCCTGCACAGCTACAGCAGTGACATCCACAGCTGAGGTTGTACACTCAAGAGCCGCCAACCTTCCCTCCAGCTGCTGGATGTACCTCTGTAAACGCTGGTCGTCCGCCATTTTACTAGCCAGACCCTGGCGCTAGTATTATGTTAGGACTGGCGGAACGCACCAAGACAGATGATATAGATGCGTTCGCAGTCCAGGGTCCACCGTGCAGGTGAAAACCTGCTGCTAGCAATTTGCAGACTATATGGCGGTACACTAAAGTATACACGCGTGGGTTAAACCTCACCCAGCGTGAAAGAAGCAATCCTGTTAAGTCACAGGACCGCGGTACCGCACCTAAAGCGTGAGCAAGTAGTCAGCGAACTCAACCCCAACTAGGATTGAAGTCCGATTAGACCCTTGCTGGCACAACACCGCAACTGGGTGTGTAAGGAAACAGAATAACAATATTAATGCACAAGAGTGCATGCAGTGCCGCACTGACGAACGCCACTAACCACCCAGGCTTGGGTAAGGAAAGCACAAAGGAAGTGCACGGCGCCGTACTGGCGGTCACAGCAACTGGACGCTGTAATGTGTGATTCGTGCTGTAGGATAAGTCGGGCGCTAGATAGCAACCATACACCTTCCGCGAACAGACATTCAATAGGGTAGGGGTATCCAAGGACGACTTGCACTCACAACATACACACATTAGCAATTGTAAGACAATACTAGCGCATGGCCGTGCGGTCATGCGCAGTTTATATAGTTGCAGCACAGGAAGTGGCCACAGAAACTTTGCCCTTCCAAGACCTGCCAAGAGGACCAATGGAATGTGCTGCAGAGCCTGAGCACATGACCCTCGATCTCCAACGGGAGATCTTACCCTGGGCATGCTCCTTGAGACCTCTATGGTTACTGATCGCCGGTAGCTGTGAGTGAGTGCCACCCTGTGGTCGGTGCTCACAGCACACCTGCAATTCTGCTACATAGCAGCGAACAGCAGATCGCTGCTATGTAGCAGAGGCGATCGTGCTGTGCCTGCTTCTAGCCTCCCATGGAGGCTATTGAAGCATGGCAAAAGTAAAAAAAAAGTTAAAAAAAATGTGAAAAAAATATAAAAGTTTAAATCACCCCCCTTTCGCCCCAATCAAAATAAATCAATAAAAAAAAATCAAATCTACACATATTTTGTATCGCCGCGCTTAGAATCGCCCGATCTATCAATTAAAAAAAAGCATTAACCTGATCGCTAAACAGCGTAGCGAGAAAAAAATTTGAAACGCCAGAATTACGTTTTTTTGGTCGCCATGACATTGCATTAAAATGCAATAACGGGCGATCAAAAGAACGTATCTGCATCAAAATGCTATCATTAAAAACGGCATCTTGGCACACAAAAAATAAGCCCTCAACTGACCCCAGATCATGAAAAATGGAGACGGTACGTGTATCGGAAAATGGTGCAATTTTTTTTTTTTAGCAAAGTATGGAATTTTTTTTCACCACTTAGGTAAAAAATTAACCTAGTCATGTTAGGTGTCTATGAACTCGTACTGACCTGGAGAATCATAATGTCAGGTCAGTTTTAGCATTTAGTGAACCTAGCAAAAAAGCCAAACAAAAAACAAGTGTGGGATGGCACTTTTTTTGCATTTTCACCGCACTTGGAATTTTTTTCCCGTTTTCTAGTACATGACATGCTAAAACCAATGATGTCGTTCAAAAGTACAGCTCGTCCCGCAAAAAATAAGCCCTCACATGGCCAATTTGACAGAAAAATAAGTAATAAGTCAGTAATGTGTGGTAGTGATATCAGCGAAGCCATGCTAAGATGCCACTGAACACAACAGTTATGGAGAATACTGATAATTTAAGTATACAAATAAGTAAGCTGAAAAAAACCCCACATAGACAGATTTAATATTAATATCTATGACTTTTTTAGATCAATATGTGTGCTCTTTGAAAGCAGACAGTGTAAATGGTGCTAAGAATTACACATGACTTTTCAAAATAAAGCATTGTATTCAGATAAAAGAAACTAATCTTAATATCTCAAGAGTAAGACTGTAATGCCTCTTGTAATAATGTTTTATTTCTTGATCACACAAGGGATTCAAAGCATATCAAAAAGCCAAGGAATAAAGCCATGGGTGAGGGGAGATTTATCTAGCTATTTCTTACATGCTTTATCCAAGTTTAATTATTTTGACTGGAACCCACTGGCAGACCAGGAATTATATTGTGTAGAAGCATGAGCAGTATTATCTGTTCTCTTTTTATGTAATCTTTGATATATGTGAAGCAGTTGTTTAAATAGTGATTCTGCATTTCACATAATATAAGTTTGTTAGCTATATGTGTGTGTGTGTGTGTTCGTGTGTGTGTGGTGCAGATCCAAGCCCATATTTACCAATAGGCATTTTAGGTCACAGGTCAAGTGCCTAGGTCAGCAGGTTTCAAGGACAGCCCCAGGAAAATTGTAGTTTTTTAAATCTCTCCTTAAATCTGCCAGACAACATAACGAAACCAACGTCCATTCTGACGGAGAGCAGTTGAATACAAATGAACTTCCAAGCGTAACAGCACTTTTAGGGTCAGAACCGATCCATCGGTTCCCCGGCCAGGCTTGCAGGAACATGCATATGCTGCTGACATCACTGGAACATGATGTGGTCAACTAATAATGCTGGAGACATCATTAAAGCGCATGGGGGTTCATTATAGAAAGATAACCATAGGTGGCTCATTCTGGAGAGAGGGCAGCATGGAAACTCGTTATGGAGGAGGGGTAGCAGACTAGACTCAATGTGGTGAAAGATTAGAATGAATGGCCAGCATGAGGGGCTCAGTGTGGAGTAGGGGCAGTATGGTGGCTTAGTATCGAGAAGGGGCAGCATGGGAGACACAGTATGGAGAGTGAGGCAATTATTGGAGCTCAGTATGGAGAGTTATTCCCCATATATGACTTAGTATGGAGAAAGGGCAGCAGCATGGGTTACTCAGTATGGAGAGAGGGCAGCATAAGTGTGATATTTTCAAATAAGGGTTTGTTATGGAGAGGGTCAGGGTGGGGGACAATGTGAAAAAGGGGTTCAATATGGATAGGGGCAAAGGGGTGACAGTGTGAAACGCATGATCAGTTTTAGATTGGGGCATCATGAGGGCGATAGTGTAAAGAGTGGGTAGAATGGGGGAAATCATGAAAAAGGGGCAGCATGGGGGAACTTTGTGGAGAACACATTTCATAAGTGAGGAAGATGTGATGGGTATGATTTATAAGGAAGGTATTTTGGCTGATGAAGTTTAGAATGGAAAAGAGTTGCAGTCATTGTTCAAAAGGGCGGACAGTGTGCTAGTCATAGTATAATAGGAGGATATGTGACTGTCAGAGTTTATAAAGGGGAGGTATAGTGGCAACTAGTGTTGAGCGATACCGTCCGATATTTGAAAGTATCTGTATCGGATGGTATCGGCCGATATCCGAAAAATATCGGATATCGCCGACGCCGATATCCGATACCAATACAAGTCAATGGGACACAAATATCGGAAGGTATCCTCTATGGTTCCCAGGGTCTGAAGGAGAGGAAACTCTCCTTCAGGCCCTGGGATCCATATTCATGTGTAAAATAAAGAATAAAAATAAAAAATATTGATATACTTACCCTCGGACGCGCCCTGGTTGTCACCTCTGCAACCGCCATGCTTCCCTTTCTAAGAATGAGCGCGTTAAGGACCTTCGATGACGTCGCGGCATGTGATTGGTTGCTGAGCAGTCATGTGACTGCTCACGCGACCAATCACAAGCCGCGACATCATCGAAGGTCATTAACGCGCTCATTCTTAGGAACGGAAGCATGGCGGTTGCAGCGGTGACAACCAGGGCCCCTCGGAGGGTAAGTATATCAATATTTTTTATTTTTATTCTTTATTTTACACATGAATCTTAATCCCGATACCGATTCCCGATATCACAAAAATATCGGAACTCGGTATCGGAATTCCGATACCGCAAATATCGGCCGATACCCGATACTTGCGGTATCGGAATGCTCAACACTAGTGGCAACACTTTATAGAAGAAAATACTTTAAGTTTGATATTATGTGGTGATACTTAGGGTTGAGCGAAACGGATCGTTCATTTTCAAAAGTCGTGGACTTTTGGCAAAGTCGGGTCTCATGAAACCCGACCCGACCCCTGTGTGGGGTCGGCCATGTGGTACACGACTTTCACGCCAAAGTCACGTTTCAATGACGCGAAAAGCACCATTTCTCAGCCAATGAAGGTGGACGCAGAGTGTGGGCAGCGTGATGACATAGGTCCTGGTCCCCACCATCTTAGAGAAGGGCATTGCAGTGATTGGCTTGCTGTCTGCGGCGTCACAGGGGCTATAAAGAGGCGCTCCCGCCGACCGCCATCTTACTGCTGCTGATCTGAGCCTAGGGAGAGGTTGCTGCCGCTTCGTCAGAAGCAGGGATAGCGTTAGGCAGGGTCCATTAACCACCAAACCGCTTGTGCTGTAGCGATTTCCACTGTCCAACACCACCTTTTGTTTGCAGGGACAGTGGAAGCTACTTTTTTTTTTTCTCAGCGCTGTAGCTCATTGGGCTGCCCTAGAAGGCTCCCTGATAGCTGCATTGCTGTGTGTACGCCGCTGTGCAAACCAACTGCTTTTTTCAAAGCACAAATCCTGTTGTTCCTTCCTTTCTGCACAGCTATCTTGTTTGTTTGTCCACACTTTTTATTTAACTTGTGCATCAGTCCACTCCTTATTGCTGCCTGCCATACCTGGCTGAGATTACTGCAGGGAGATAGTAATTGTAGGACAGTCCCTGTTTTTTTTTTTTTTAATTCTCCCTAAAAAAATAAGTTGTGGGAGATTAAGATTGGCATTTCTGCTAGAGTGCCATCCCTGTGTGTGCCATCTCTCTCACATAGTGGGCCATAGAAAGCCTTTTTATTTTTCTGCTTTTTTTTGTGGGGTTTATAAATTCAGTGGGAGATTAATATTGGCCTTTGGGCTTGTGTGCCAGTTCCGAGTGTGCCATCTCTCTCTCAAATAGTGGGCCATAGAAAGCCTATTTATTTTTTTTATTTGGTTTCTAAATTCTCCCTGGAAAAATAAAAAAAAAATCAGTGGGAGATTAATATTGGCCTTTCTGCTTGTGTGCCACTCCTGACTCCTGGGTGTGCCATCTCTCTCTCTCAAATAGTGGGCCATAGAAAGCCTATTTATTTATTTATTTATTTGGTTTCTAAATTCTCCCTGAAAAACAAAAAAAATCAGTGGGAGATTAATATTGGCCTTTCTGCTTGTGTGCCACTCCTGACTCCTGGGTGTGCCATCTCTGTCTCTCAAATAGTGGGCCATAGAAAGCCTATTTTTTTTTTATTTGGTTTCTAAATTCTCCCTGAAAAAATAAAAAAAAAATCAGTGGGAGATTAATATTGGCCTTTCTGCTTGTGTGCCAGTCTTGACTCCTGGGTGTGCCATCTATCTCTCTCAAATAGTGGGCCATAGAAAGCCTTTTTTTTTGTTTGTTTGTTTCTAAATTCTCCCTGAAAAAATCATTTTTTTTATTTGGTTTCTAAAGTCTCCCTGTAAAAATAAAAAAAAAATCAGTGGGAGATTAATATTGGCCTTTCTGCTTGTGTGCCAGTCTTGACTCCTGGGTGTGCCATCCCTGTCTCTCAAATAGTGTGCCATAGAAAGCCTATTTTTTTTTTTTTTTTTTTTTGGTTTCTAAATTCTCCCTGAAAAAAATCATTTTTTTTAATTTGGTTTCTAAATTCTCCCTGAAAAAATCATTTTTTTTAATTTGGTTTCTAAATTCTTCCTGAAAAAAAAAAAAAAAAAAGGGGGAGATCAATATTGACATTTGTGCTTGAGTGACAGTCCTGCGTGTGTGGCATCTCTCTCATTTGGTGCCACCGAAAACAGAGTGTGTAACATTGTGCCTGATTTTCCTTGCGGTCTCACCCACCTGTAAAGGGATATCTAAATCATACTGAAGTAATAAGCTCACCGTGTAAGTTGTTTGACAGCAACAAATACCGTTACTTTGGTTACGTTTTTAAAACAATGTGGAAGTCTGGTGGAAGAGGTCGTGGCCGTGGGCATTCATTGTCAGCTGGTAATGATGGTAGTGGTAGTGGAGCATAAGGTGGTCGTGGGAAAAAAATATTGCACCTAAGTCTGGAGCTGTGGAGCCAGGTTCGTCGTCTGGCTACAGAAGGCCTCGAACGCTCCCTTTTCTGGGAGTAGGAAAACCGCTTTTAAAGCCGGAGCAGCAAGAGCAAGTTTTGACTTACCTTGCTGACTCAGCCTCTAGCTCTTTTGCCTCCTCTTTTGAAACTGGTAAATGTAAAAGCAGCGCGTCGTTAGTGGATGTTCACGGACAGGGAAAAGTCGCTTCCTTGTCCTCTTCAGCAAAAACAACAACAGAGAAGGATACAGCAGGCGACACAACGGGTTACTCCATGGAGCTCTTTACACATACCGTCCCTGGCTTAGAAAGTGAAACAGTTAACAGACCATGCCCATTACAAGTTGAATCTGACATGGAGTGCACTGATGCACAGCCACAGCCAGACTACTATGCTGGTCCTTTGACTCAGACCACAACATTGCCCTCGCAGGGTACTGATCCAGAATCAGACCCTGATGAGACTATGTTGCCCCGTCACGAATGCTCTACCACCGACTTACACGGTGACACAGACGAAGTTGCACACGAGCTAGAAGAGGAGGTTATACATGACCCAGTTGTTGACCCCGATTGGCAGCCATTGGCTGAACAGGGTGCAAGCGGCAGTAGTTCTGAAGCGGAGGAAGAGGGGCCGCAGCAGGCATCAACATCGCAACAGGTTCCATCTGCCGGGCCCATAGATAGGACAAAACGCGTGGCAAAGCCAAAACCTGTTGGAGGACAGCGTGGCCATCCGGTTAAAGCTCAGTCTGCAATGCCTGAAAAGGGATCCGAGGCTCGAAAGAGTGCAGTCTGGCATTTTTTTAAACAACATCCAATTGATCAGCGCAAAGTCATCTGTCAAAAGTGTTCAACTACCTTAAGAATAGGTCAGAATCTGAAAAGTCTCAATACAAGTTGCATGCATAGACATTTAACCACCATGCATTTGCAAGCCTGGACTAACTACCAAACGTCCCTTAAGAATGTAGCACCCTCGGCCAATGAAGCTAGTCAGCAACGCTACATCCCTGCCGTCACTGTAAGGCCACCATTTTCCGCACCACCTGCAGTATCTGAGCAGGTTTCTTTGCCAGGCCAAAGCAGTCAGGGTCAGGGAATCACCAGTTTCGTAGTAGGAAACACTGCATGTAGGGCACCAACAGAAACAATACCGTCTCCAACCGTCTCTCATTCTGCCATGTCCACCGGCACACCCGCTAGTTCCACGATCTCCAGCTCTCCGGTCCAGCTCACCCTACATGAGACTCTGGTTAGAAAAAGGAAATACTTATCCTCGCATTCGCGTACACAGGGTTTGAATGCCCACATAGCTAGACTAATCTCGTTAGAGATGATGACCTACCGGTTAGTTGAAAGCGAAGCTTTCAAAGTCCTGATGGACTACGCTGAACCACGCTACGAGCTACCCAGTCGACACTTCTTTTCGAGAAAAGCCATCCCAGCCCTCCACCGGCATGTTAAAGAGCGCATCTTCCATGCACTCAGGCAATCTGTGAGTACAAAGGTGCACCTGACAACAGATGCATGGACCAGTAGGCATGGCCAGGGACGTTACGTGTCCATCACAGCACACTGGGTGAATGTGGTGGATGCAGGGTCCACAGTGGACATCAATTTCGGGACAGTTCTGCCTAGCCCACGGTCTAGGAAACAGTTGGCTGTAGGTGTTCGCACCCCCTCCTCCTCCTCCTCGTCCTTCTGCAGAAGCGAGAGCTCGTCCACAGACCGCAGTCGGCAAACCACTCCATCCGCAGCTGCCACTGTTGCACACCAGTTGTCCCATTATGGGCCAGCTACTGGCAAGCGTCAGCAGGCTGTATTGGCTATGAAGTGTTTGGGTGACAACAGACACACCGTGGAAGTTCTGTCCGAGTTCTTGCAGACAGAAATGCAGTCGTGGCTGGGCACAGTAGATCTTGAAGCAGGCAATGTAGTGAGTGATAATGGAAGGAATTTCATGGCTGCCATCTCCCTTTCCCAACTGAAACACATTCCTTGCCTGGCTCACACCTTAAACCTGGTGGTGCAGTGCTTCCTGAAAAGTTATCCGGGGTTATCCGGCCTGCTCCTCAAAGTGTGTGGACTTTGCTCACATATCCGCCGTTCGCCCGTACACTCCAGCCGTATGCAGACCTATCAGCGGTCTTTGAACCTTCCCCAGCATCGCCTAATCATAGACGTTGCAACAAGGTGGAACTCAACACTGCACATGCTTCAGAGACTGTGCGAACAGAGGCGGGCTGTTATGTTTTTGTGGGAGGATACACATACACGGGCAGGCAGTAGGATGGCAGACATGGAGTTGTCAGGTGTGCAGTGGTCGAAGATACAAGACATGTGTCAAGTCATTCAGTGTTTTGAGGAATGCACACGGCTGGTTAGTGCAGACAACGCCATAATAAGCATGAGCATCCCCCTAATGTGTCTGCTGATGCAAAGTTTGATGCACATAAAGGAGCAGGCATCTGCAGCCGAGGAAGAGGAAAGCCTTGATGACAGTCAGCCATTGTCTGGACAGGGCAGTGTACAGGATGAGGTAGCGGGCGAACAGGAGGAGGAGGACGAGGAGGATGATGGGGATGAGTATTTTGTTAATGAGGAAGCTTCTCCGGGGCCACTGGAAATTGGTGGCGTGTCAAGGCCGGGTTCTGGTTTTTTGAGGGACATAAGTGACGTAGATTTGCCTGAAACTGCCCCTCAACCAAGCACAACCGCAGATTTGACAACTGGAACTTTGACACACATGGCGGATTATGCCTTACGTATCCTCAAAAGGAACACACGCATTACGAAAATGATGAACGATGACGATTACTGGTTGGCCTGCCTCATTGATCCTCGCTATAAAGGCAAATTGCAAAATATTATGCCACATGAGAACTTGGAACTAATATTAGCAACCAAACAATCAACTCTTGTTGACCGTTTGCTTCAGACATTCCCAGCACACAGCGCCCGTGATCATTCTCACACGAGCTGCAGGGGGCAGCAGACCAGATGTGTTAGAGGTGCAGAAATCAGAAGTGGCATTGGACAGAGGGGTTTTCTGACCAGGTTGTGGAGTGATTTTGCTATGACCGCAGACAGGACAGGTACTGTTGCATCAATTCAAAGTGACAGGAGACAACATTTGTCCAGTATGGTTACTAACTATTTTTCATCCCTTATCGATGTTCTACCTCAACTGTCATTCCCATTTGATTACTGGGCATCCAAATTAGACACCTGGCCAGAATTGGCAGAATATGCATTGCAGGAGCTTGCTTGCCCGGCAGCTAGTGTCCTATCAGAAAGAGTATTCAGTGCTGCAGGTTCAATATTAACCGAAAAAAGGACTCGTCTGGCTACCCAAAATGTTGATGATCTAACCTTCATTAAAATGAACCACAACTTTATTTCGAATTCTTTTGCCCCACCTTGCCCGGCCGACACCTAGCTTTCCTATGAAAAGGTATTGCCTGTGGACTACTCTGAATGACTTTACCAATCTCGTAATTTGCAGCAGCTGATTGTCCAGCATACGACATGTTTACACCTCCCTAAATGGCCAAACTCCCCACACGGGGCCGTGGTCTCGCCACTTGGTGCAAGCACCCGTGAGAGTGCTGTTTGTCTGAAGAGGTGGGTGTGCCCGCTTTGGGTCGACGGCACTGCCACTGGGTCCCTCATAGTACAATAAAGTGTCTCTGGCGGTGGTGGTGCGCACCCAAAGTCAGACACACTGTTGTAACATGAGGGGCCCTGGGCCTGTACCGCCAGCCACAAGAGAGTTCCCCCACCCCCAGCTCAAACATTACTCTACCACTTGCACAATTATCTCTCACAGTTCCACCAATGTTTAGTCTATGCACTGACATCCGTAAATTCCTGCCACTGACAATACCATTGTGTTGACATGTATGATGGTACTTAACATAGTCAGGGGCAGTGTCCTATATTTACCCAAGTAAATACTTTGAGCCAAATTACTAGGTCTGAAACTACGCAGAGGAGCCCACCCCTGTACCTAATGATTGCATCCTTTTGTGTTTTCGTTTTGTTGTAATGCGAGACATTAACATGTATGTATTGTTTGGGACTACTAACTGGCAGACACTCATTACAATCGGCCTCCGCTGACAACACCAATGCTGCCTGTGTACCCCTGCAAGAGAATTCAAAGTGCCTACAGCCCAATTTTATTATGTTAGGCCTTCGAAGCCTGTCTGCGGTCCCTCCTTCCACTAGGCCTCCACTGACCAGACCACTGCTGCCCGTGTACCCCTGGAACCAATTATAAAGTGCCTACAGCCCAATTTTATTATGTTAGGCCTTCGAAGCCTGTCTGCGGTCCCTCCTTCCACTAGGTCTCCACTGACCAGACCACTGCTGCACGTGTACCCCTGGAACCAATTATAAAGTGCCTACAGCCCAATTTTATTATGTTAGGCCTTCGAAGCCTATCTACGGTCCCTCCTTCCACTAGGTCTCCACTGACCAGACCACTGCTGCATGTGTACCCCTGGAACCAATTATAAAGTGCCTACAGCCCAATTTTATTATGTGAGGCCTTCGAAGCCTGTCTGCGGTCCCTCCTTCCACTAGGTCTCCACTGACCAGACCACTGCTGCCTGTGTACCCCTGGAACCAATTATAAAGTGCCTACAGCCCAATTTTATCATGTTAGGCCTTCAAAGCCTGTCTGCGGTCCCTTCTTCCACTAGGCCTCCACTGACCTGTCTACTGCTGCCCGTGTACCCCTGGAACCAATTATAAAGTGCCTACAGCCCAATTTTATTATGTTAGGCCTTCGAAGCCTGTCTGCGGTCCCTCTTTCCACTAGGCCTCCACTGACCTGTCTACTGCTGCCCGTGTACCCCTGGAACCAATTATAAAGTGCCTACAGCCCAATTTTATTATGTTAGGCCTTCGAAGCCTGTCTGCGGGCCCTCCTTCCAATAGTTCTCCACTGACCAGACCAATGCTGGCCGTGTACCCCTGGAACCCAGCTGAAAGTGCATGGAGCCTACTTTTTTTCTTTGTTTTATATTTATAAAGCCCAGATGAACTTCTCTGTACCACGGTTCAAGCTACCCAGTCGTCACTTCTTTTGCGAGAAAAGCCATCCCAGCCCTCCACCGGCATGAAAAATTCTGCATTGTCATAGCACTCAGGCAATCAAACAGTAGAAAGGTGCACCTGACCTGACAAGAGATGCATGGACCAGTAGGCATGTCCCCAAAAAGTTACGTGTCCATTACAGCGCACTGGGTTAATGTGTTGGATGCATGGTCCACAGGGGACAGCCTACAAAGTCTGTCTGCAGTCCCTAATTCAAATTGTCCTCCGTTGACCTGGAACCAATTTTAAAGTGCCTACAGACAAATTTTGTTATGTTAGGCCTACTACGCCTGTTTGTGGTCCCTCCTTCCAATACTCCTCCACTGACCACACCATTGCTGCCCGTGTACCCCTGGAACCTATTTTTAATTGCATAGAGCATCCTTTTTTTAATAGTAGGCGTACAAAGTCTGTCTGCGGTCCATAATTGAAATAGTCCTCCACTGACCAGACCAATGCTGCCTGTATACCCCTGTAACCTTTTTTAAACTGGATTGAGCCACATTTTTGGTTTAAGGCCTACTACCTGTGTCTGTCAGCGCCACTCAATACAGCTGTCCTCCTTTGAAAAAAGCTGAGCGTCAATAGTCTGGTTTTCAGCCTCTAGGAATTTGAAAACTGCATTGGGGCTACTACTTCGGTATTGCCTACTAACGGTGTCTGCCACTCCAAGGTGTTCCCCAGGTTTCCTCGCCATTGCTTCAATCTTCTGACTCTCGTTTAGTAGTTGTTGAAAACTACACTGCATTAGGCCTGCACATTGGGTATGGGGTGTAGAGACGGTGTGTTCCACTCCAAGGTGTTCCCCAGGTTTCGTCTACATTGCTTCGGTCTTCCGACTCTCGTTTAGTAGTTGTAGAAAACTACACTGCATTAGGCCTACAAATTGGGTATGGGGTGTAGAGACGGTGTGTTCCACTCCAAGGTGTTCCCCAGGTTTCCTCTCCATTGCTTCGGTCTTCTGACTCTCGTTTAGTAGTTGTTGCAAACTACACTGCATTAGGCCTACAAATTGGGTATGGGGTGTAGAGACGGTGTGTTCCACTCCAAGGTGTTCCCCAGGTTTCCTCTCCATTGCTTCGGTCTTCCGACTCTCGTTTAGTAGTTGTTGCAAACTACACTGCATTAGGCCTACAAATTGGGTATGGGGTGTAGAGACGGTGTGTTCCACTCCAAGGTGTTCCCCAGGTTTCCTCGCCATTGCTTCGATCTTCCGACTCTCGTTTAGTAGTTGTAGAAAACTACACTGCATTAGGCCTACAAATTGGGTATGGGGTGTAGAGACGGTGTGTTCCACTCCAAGGTGTTCCCCAGGTTTCGTCTACATTGCTTCGGTCTTCCGACTTTCGTTTAGTAGTTGTTGAAAACTACTCTGCATTAGGCCTGCAAATTGGGTATGGGGTGTAGAGACGGTGTGTTCCACTCCAAGGTGTTCCCCAGGTTTCCTCTCCATTGCTTCGGTCTTCCGACTCTCGTTTAGTAGTTGTTGAAAACTACACTGCATTAGGCCTGCACATTTGGTATGGGGTGTAGAGACGGTGTGTTCCACTCCAAGGTGTTCCCCAGGTTTCCTCTCCATTGCTTCGGTCTTCCGACTCTCGTTTAGTGGTTGTTGAAAACTACCCTGCATTAGGCCTACTAGTTGGGTTGGGGCCTTCTATCTGTGTTTGCCGCTCCTTGCTGTTCTCCTACAGTGAACAAAGCTGTGCCGCCTGTTTACTACTCTTGCCAATTTTGAACTGCATTTAGACTACTTACAGATTTGGGCCTACTCTCTGTGTCAGCCTCTCATTCCAGTTGTCCTCCACTGAACAAAACAATGCCCCCTGGTTAGTCCTGTTAACAATTTTGAACTGCATTTAGCCCACTTTATTCTTTGGGCCTATATCTGTGTTTCCTCCTCATCCTGCCCATTGCCCAGCCAGTGATAGATGAGTCTGCTGGTACACTGACCTATAACGCAACATTCCCCGTGCACGCTACACTGCAAGATTGTGACCCTGCTGAAAGTCAGGTCCCCCTTCCCGCATACCATACCACTAGGGTTGAGCGAAACGGGTCGAAAATTTTCATGAAACCGACCCGACCCCTGTGTGGGGTCGGCCATGAAGTCGGCGATCTTCTGAATCTGGAATCGGAATTCCGATACCGATTCCCAATATGTTTAAGATATCGGGAATTGGTATCGGAATTCAGATTTAAGTGTAAAATAAAGAATTAAAATAAAAAATATCGCCATACTTACCCTCTGACGCGCCCTGGTACTAACCGGGAACCTTCCTTCCTTAGAATCAGCCTTCCAAGACCTTGCGGTGACGTCGCGGTGACGTCACGGCTTGTGATTGGTCACGCGGCCGCACATGTGACCGCTCACGCGACCAATCACAAGCCGCGACGTCACCGCGACGTCACCGAAGGTCCTGGAAGGGCTGATTCTTAGGAAGGAAGGCTGCCGGAAAGAAGCAGGGCGCGTCCGAGGGTAAGTATATACCTAATAGGAATATACTCACCCTTGGACGCGCCCTGCTTCTTTCCGGCAGCCTTCCTTCCTAAGAATCAGCCCTTCCAGGACCTTCGGTGACGTCGCGGTGACGTCGCGGCTTGTGATTGGTCGCGCGAGCGGTTACATGGGCGGCCGCGCGACCAATCACAAGCCACGACGTCACCGCGACGTCACCGCAAGGTCCTGGAAGGCTGATTCTAAGGAAGGAAGGTTCCCGGTTAGTACCAGGGCGCGTCAGAGGGTAAGTATGGCGATATTTTTTATTTTAATTCTTTATTTTACACTTAATTATGGATCCCAAGGCCTGAAGGAGAGTTTCCGCTCCTTCAGACCCTGGGAAAAATTGGAAACCCAATGCACTGCATTGGGTTTCGAGTTTCGGCCGACCCCGACTTTTTTATAGGATCGGCCGATTTCACTCGACCCGACTTTTGAAAAAGTCGGGTTTCATGAAACCCGACCCGATCCTATAAAAGTAAAGGTCGCTCAACCCTACATACCACATTACACGGGGACAAAGAGGAAGGTGCAGATGAAGGTACACAAATGTACAGAGCATGGGAAACAAACAAGAAGAATTGAAGCTGGTGGAAACTTGTTGGAATGATTTATTAAAAACAGGATTAACAAGAGGGGTGGAAGTGTTGCATTGTATGTTAGGAAAACTAGCACTGTAGCTCTATAGACACTATTTGGATAAGAATACTGTCAGGACCAGCTACCTGACGGGCACTTACCACTACAGCCCAAGAGGCTTGCCTGGATGTCTGGTGCCTAGGACAGCCTGTGACACCGAGGAGCTGTGAACGAGAGTGGTAGCAGCGGCCCTGAAGGGCTAGCCGCTCTCCAGAGAAGGCAAACAAGACTTGCGGTCACATGACCGTGTGTCAGAGGGGGTGGGCGGAGCCTAGCATCGCTGCTTGAGCCTGCAGCGTGGGGCTGCAGCCGCTCTGGGAGAAAGAGTAAGAAAGAGAGGAACCCCCAAGGATGTTAAAAGGGGTAACAGGAAAAAATGTTATCACACATTCCAAGGCCATACACAGAGAGGGTGGAGCAGTGCACAGGGGCAGTCAGAAGAATAGTCAATATGTAGCAAGAGATCAGTAAACCAGAACAGGCAATAGACGGTACAGAAACAGCAGACAAGAATCACAACAGGGACGGAACCAGATCAGAAACCAAACAGACAAACAATAGTACATGCACAAAGCAGAGGCACACCAGCGCAGACACACTCAGCCAAGGGTCAGAATATAAACGACAAGGATTGACCTCACAGTGAGGCTATAAAAAGCTTCCCATGACCCAGAAAGAGGCCATCCGAGTTAACCCTGCAACTACCTGACCCGAGAACCCAGTAAACCATGACAAATACAAGGAGAAAATAAAACAGAAAGGACACTATGTACACACGTGGTCAAAATTGTTGGTACCCTTCGTTTAATGACAGAAAAACCCACAATCTGAGAAAAGTAATAATAAATAAAAAAAATCTATGAAAATGAACAAATGACAGACATTGCTTTTCAACCATGCTTCCATAGAATTTAAAAAAAATACAACTCATTAAATAGGCCTAGACAGAAATGATGGTACCCTTAACTTAATATTTTGTTGCACAACCTTTTGAGGCAATCACTGAAATCAAATGATTCCTGTAACTGTCAATGACATTTCAGCACCTCTCGACAGGTATTTTGGCCCACTTCTCAGGAGCAAACTGCTCCAGTTGTCTCGTGTTTGAAGGTTGCCTTTTCCAGACAGCATGTTTCAGCTCTTTCCAAACATGCTCAATAGGATTTAGGTCAGGACTCATGGAAGGCCACTTCAGAATAGTCTAATGTTTTCCTCTTAGCCATTGGGTGTTTTTAGCTGTGTTTTGGGTCATTATCCTGTTGCAAGATTCATGACCTCCATGTTTCACAGTAGAGACAGTATTCTTTTCATGATATGCTTAATTTTTCCATCTGTGAACATAGAACTGATGTGCCTTGGGGGAAAAAGTTCAATTTTTGTCTCATTTGTGCATAGGACATTCTCCCAGAAGCTTTGTGGCTTGTTAACATGTAGTTTGGCAAATTCCAGTATGGGCTCTTTTGTTACCATTTGTATTATCCATCTGTTTGATTTGTCATAATTCTGAATTTTCCTCCTGCGGCCACATCCAGGGAGGTTGGCTACAGTCCCATGGCTCTTAAATTTCTGAATATTATGTGTAACTGTCACAGGAATATTAAGCTGCTTGGAGAAGGTCTTATAACTTTTACCTTTAACATGTTTGTCTATAATTTTCTTTCTACTCTCCTGAGAACTCTTTCCTTTGCTGCCTCTGGGCCATGTTGAGTGTGGTACACACCATGTCACCAAACAGCACAGTGAGTATCTGTAGTCCTATATACAGGCCACTCACTGATTCCAAGATTGTAGACACCTGTGATGCTAGTTATTGGACACATCTTGAGTTAACATGTCCCTTTTGTCACATTATTTTCAGGGGTACCATCATTTCTGTCCAGGACTATTTCATGAGTTTTATTGTTTTTTTTTGTTAAATTCTGTGGAAGCCTGGTTGAAAAGCAATGTCTGACTTTCATTTGTTCATTTTCATGGATCTTTTATTTATTATTAATTTTGTGAGATTCAAGTTGCTTCTATGACCATTGTGGGTTTTTCTGTCACCAAACGAGGGGTACCAACAATTTTAACCACATGTGTAGGTGTTAACTATAGGCCACCTGGATAGGCTAAAGACATGGATGAACTCTTTTTACATCAGATGTTTCTCTTCTCAAAAAACTATGCCGTTGTGTGTTAGGCACTGGGATTCTCCCACTGCAAAGGAAGAATCCCAAGCCTTATCTTTTTCTGCTGGCTCCCATTTGGTCTCAACCACAATAGATGCAGCTCAGCAAAGACATTGGTCTCAGTGTCTTGCTCAGACTCAGGCTGTGTGCATTGTTACCGCTGCTTCTCCAGGTTCAGCTATGGTAACTAACAATAGACAGCAGCGAGCAGCCATTCCTGAGACTAATTCCAGGATTTGCTCTACTAAGCATGCTCATGAGGTGGCAACCTCTCATTGGTGGTTGGTCGTCAGCTGCTCAAGTCCTGTGCCAGCTCTGGATTGGCCTGCGAGCAAGGTCCTCTCTGATTGGCACAGTCTATAAAAGGATCTTTGGCGCACCCGGTGGCGCGCCAAGATCATTTATGTTTTGTGACTGTGTGGAACCTAATGGTAGTGTGGACTTGTCTGCTTGTGCTCAGGCAGGCGTATATGCTTTAGAATTCTGGCACATCTGGAGAGGAGTTTGAGCGAATTCAGGGCAGGCATTAAGCCTTTAGAATTCTGGCACCTGCGGAGAGGAGTTCTTGTGCATGCGCACACTGTACTTGTGTCCACTACCTGTACCCTTGCCCCAGTGAGGGTAGTGTTCTCCCTGGAAGTTAACAGGGCTCATGTTTAGCACTATATCTGCTCTGTTTCTGTATGCGAGTGACACAGCTCTACTGCAGAGCATCTTTTCTGTTGCTGTGTGTGATTAACACAGTTTTGTGTGCTATACACTGAGTGACATTTAACTCAGAGCGAGCTAACCAGCGCTCGCTGTCTTGTTTCGCCATTGTTCATATTAGCTGCAGTTTTTTTATCTCTGCACAGTGGACCCCGGGTTGCGATTGCACTTCACCTTAGCTTATATTTAGTGCAATCCACCAACCCTAACATAGTGGTCATGAGAGAATTTAACTATCCAGATATTTATTGGGAATCTCTCTCAGGCAAAAATAATGTATGCAGAAAATTCTTATTTTCTCTTAGTGACATCTTTATCTTTCAAGAGGTAGAAGAGAGAACAAGAGGATCTGCATTCTTGGACCTAATTTTTACCAACAGGGAGGAAATGGTTGAGGAAGTAATGTGGCTCAGAATTTAGGAGGCAGCAATCATGCTATCCACAAATTTTTGATTACAAGAGGAGGAAGACCAGGAAGGATTCAAACTTCAGAAAGGCAGATTTCATTGGACTCAGAAAAAGGGTAGGAAAGGTCCAATGGCTGGATGTTCTAAAGGACTCAAAGTCCAAGAAGGATGGGAGATTTTGCTAAATGAAATTCTCAATGTACAATTGGTAACAATCCCAAAAAGAAGGAAGAATTGGAAGCATTTTAAGAGACCAGGATGGATGAACACATAACTTAATAAATGTATTTTAAATTAAAGAGGGGGATATTTCTAAAGAAGAATATAATGCTGCTTGCAGAAAATGCAGAACAAGCGTTAGAAGAGCTAAAGTCAGCAATTAAGTGAGGTTTAACCCCTTAGTGACAGAGCCAATTTGGTACTTAATGACCAGGCCAATTTTTACAATTCTGACCACTGGTATTTTATGAGGTTATAACTCTGGAACGCTTCAACGGATCCCGCTGATTCTGAGTTTGTTTTTTCGTGACATATTGTACTTCATGTTAGTGGTAACATTTATTTGATATTACTTGCTTTTATTTATTAAAAAAATGGAAATATGGCGAAAATTTTGAAAATTTCGCAATTTTAAAAATGTGAATTTTTATTCCCTTACATCAAAGAGATATGTCACACAAAATGGTAAATAAATATTTCCCATATGTCTACTTTACATCAGCACAATTTTGGAAAAAAATATTTTTTTATTAGGGAGTTATAAGGGTTAAAATTTGACCAGCAATTTCTTATTTTTACAGCAAAATTTACAAAACCATTTTTTTTAGGGACCACCTCACATTTGAAGTCAGTTTGAGGGGTCTATGTAGCAGAAAATGCCCAAAATTGACACCATTCTAAAAACTGTACCCCTCAAGGTGCGCAAAACCACATTCAAGAAGTTTATTAACCCTTCAGTTGCTGCACAGGAACTGAAGCAATGTGGAAGGAAAAAATGAACATTTTACTTTTTTTCACAAACATTTTAATTCAGAACCAATTTTTTTTATTTTCACAAGTGTAAAAAAAGAAAATGAACCACACAATTTGTTGTGCAATTTGTCCGGAGAATGCCGATACCCCATATGTGGAGAGGGACCACTGTTTGGGTGCACAGTAGAGCTCAGAAGGGAAGGAGCGCCATTTGGCTTTTTCAACATAGAATTCCCTGGAATTGAGATCGGACACCATGTCGCGTTTGGAGAGCCGCTGATGTGCCTAAACAGTGGAAACCCCCCACAAGTGACACCATTTTGGAAACTAGACCCCCTAAGGAACTTATCTAGGTGTGTGGTCAACACTTTGAACCCCCAAGTGCTTCACACAAGTTTATAACGTAGAGCCGAAAAAATTAAAAATCATTTTTTTTTCACAAAAATGATCTTTTCACCCCCAATTTTTTATTTTCCCAAGGGTAGCAAGACAAAATGGACCCTAAAAATTGTTGTGCAATTTGTCCTGAGTATGTCGATACCCCGCATGTGGGGGTAAACCTCTGTTTGGGTACACAGTAGAGCTCAGAAGGGAAGGAGCGCCATTTGACTTTTTCAACATAGAATTCTCTGGAATTGAGATCGGACACCATGTCGCGTTTGGAGAGCCCCTGATGTGCTTAAACAATGGAAACCCCCCACAAGTGACACCATTTTGGAAACTAGACCCCCTAAGGAACTTATCTAGGTGTGTGGTCAACACTTTGAACCCCCAAGTGCTTCACACAAGTTTATAACGTAGAGCCGAAAAAATTAAAAATCAATTTTTTTTCACAAAAATGATCTTTTCACCCCCAATTTTTTATTTTCCCAAGGGTAGCAAGACAAAATGGATGCCAAAAGTTGTTGTGCAATTTGTCCTGAGTATGTCGATACCCCGTATGTGGAGGTAAACCTCTGTTTGGGCGCACTGCGGAGCTTGGAAGGGAAGGCGCGCCGTTTGACTTTTTAATCTCTTAATTGTGAGAGCGGACGCCATTTTGGGTATGTAGATGTGCCTAACAGCAGAAACCCCCCACAACTGACCCCATTTTGGAAACTACACCCCTCAAAGATTTTAATCAGGGGTATATTGAGCAATTTGAACCCACATGTATGACACAGAGTTTGATAACATTAGGTCGTCATATTGAAAAAATTCATTTTTTTCCACGAGAATCTTGTTTTAGACCTGAATGTCTCACTTTTTCAGAAATAACATCAAAAATTGGACCCCACAATTCGTTACCCACTTTATTATGAGTGCAGCGATATCCCATATGTAGTAAAAAAGTTCTGTTTGGACAAATGGCAGGGCTTGGACAGAAAGGGGCACAATGGGCAGCACGGTGGCGCAGTGGTTAGCACAGCAGCCTTGCAGCGCTGGAGTCCTGGGTTCTAATCCCACCCAGGACAACATCTGCAAAGAGTTTGTATGTTCTCTCCGTGTTTGCGTGGGTTTCCTCCGGGCACTCCGGTTTCCTCCCACATTCCAAAGACATACTGATAGGGATTCTAGATTGTGAGCCCCATCGGGGACAGTGATGATAATGTGTGCAAAACTGTAAAGCGCTGCGGAATATGTTAGCGCTATATAAAAATAAAGATTATTATTATTATTAATGTGACAAATTTGGCTTTATTTGAAATTGAAGACCCATTCAAAGCTTCTAGAGACATTGAGCAAAAAAGAAAATCCTTCCAGGAATTATTACTCACAGAGGGAGGCATGTTCCTAAAACACAATGGCAGACTATAAAATTGGTCTTGCTAACAAAACAGTTGTCCCGCATTTGCGTATATTGTAGCAGGAAGAATAAACTGTACTGGAATGAAGGGCAAAATGTGTAGGAAAATGCAGCCAACTATGTGGCAAAGCGGAGTTTGTTCCAAAGATGAAAGAACACCATCAGGGCTAGAATGGCAGACACTTTCAGAGACTGGTCGTACAACGTCCTTTTAGTTCCATCAATCCCTATATGAGAGACGAATGTGACAATAGACGTGGTACACCATAGCAAGCTCCCACCCGCCAAGGTCAGAACCGCTATACGCACAAAACAACCAGTTCTCTATAGAAAGCATTGTCTGGTACCAGAGGTTCGGCAAGAACCATAAAGTAAAGCCCATAGTGTATATGTACGGAACTTCCTCATTTTTTAGAAATCCTACAATAAAATGATCATGCCCGTATCATCAACATAAATATAAGTAATATAAATGGAAGCCAAAGTTTTGTGTAGCAAGACAATTATAAAAACAGTCAAAGTTAGATAAATGGTCAAAAATGTTTGTGAGTAATCAAGTCCTAGAATTCATTTTCAGATAATCTCACTTTTCAAGATCATTTCTGGGGTCCACATTCCAACGCTTATTGACATAGGTACGTGGACGAGAATTTGTTGGAATAGTAGTTAGGTATGGGATTGATCGAGTCGTAGAATTTTCAGATGACCTGACTTTGCAAGAACATTTGTGGGGTCCACACTCTAGAGCGTACAGACGTGGGTACGTGGATGAGAATTTGTTGGGATAGTAGTTTGGTATGGGATTGATCAAGTTCTGGAATTAATTGTGAAATGGGGTAAAATGCGATCTACTAATTAAAATATTATTTATCAATTGTTCCAAATTGTACTACTGGGGCCACTAAGCAGAAAATAAAAATTATTGAAAAAAAACAAACTAATAATTGTAGGTGGTGTGGTAGGTCTCAAAACAGGGGGAGATACAAAGGCCTGGTTGGGATGGGCATGTGGGGCAATAGAATCGGGAATCACTCCGTCTGCCATGCATTCTGCAAACTCGGCACCTTTTTTGAGGATACCTTTGGGTGGGAGTGACAGGGACAGGGTGAGGAAAATGGCGTTCTGAAAGTCTCTGGGAATCCTCAGAGTCGAAGGCTTCCCCCGGTGCCATGGACTCAAATATGAGGCTCTCTACTACTTTTTCCTGAAAGTGCAGGAAAGTTAGCGGTCCTTGAGATTTTTTATATAGGACAAAACTGTTATATGTGGCAGTCTGAATTAGATAGATTGCCACTTTTTTATACCACGCCCTGGTCTTCCTCTTGACCAGGTATGGTTGCAGAACCTGGTCTGACAGGTCTACGCCACCCATATGTCTGTTATAGTCTGTGACGCAGACAGGTTTTTCTTTGTCCCTGGTGGCACCCCTCTCTCTGACCGTCACAGTGGTGTCCGTATGCAGTGTGGAAAGCATATAGACGTCCTTCCTGTCTTTCCACTTCACTGCAAGTAGTTGGTCGCTTGCAAGTGAAAATGACGCCCCCCTCTCCAAACGTCTGGACACCAACTGTGACGGAAACCCCACTCTGTTTTTCCTCACTGTCCCACAGGCCCCTGTATTTGCAGCATGGAGGGATTTGTATAGGGGGATGCCCGTGTAATAGTTGTCGGTATACACGTGGTACCCTTGATTGAGAAAGAGCGTCATTAGCTCCCAGACAATTTTGCCTGGGATACCAATTGTCTGGGGGCAGTTTGGGGGGTTTATTTGGCGGTCCCTACCTTCATAAATTAGGAAGGTGGACGTGTACCCTGATGAGCTCTCGCAAGTTTTATATAATTTTACGCCGTATTTGGCTCTCTTGGAGGGAATAAATTGGCGGAATAACAGACGGCCCTTGTAGCTCATCAAGGACTCGTCGACTGCCACATTTTGCTCTGGGATATAGGAATTTAGAAAGGAAGTTTTTAGGAGGGAAATTAGGGGTCTTAATTTATTTAGCCGATCGCAGTTGGGGTCAGTTCTTGGGAGAGCTTGGGAATTGTCACTGAAGTGGAGGAATCTCATCAGGGCTTCGTAACGGGCTCGGGACA